>NC_138045.1:34642555-35046075 GCF_964106645.2 Podarcis pityusensis | reverse complement strand
GGGAAGAGAATCTGCAAGTACTCCATTGCACATATTTAGACTTTGGGTTGCAGTTCTCTGAACACTTACTTGGGAGGAACCCCTATGGGATGCTAAGGGACATCACTTGTGAGTCAGCCTGCGTTGGATTCCTGGCTAGTTAGACTTTGGTCGTTATTGCTTATCCTTCTGTGTAAAGCCAGCACCCAGATATAACCATATTTATTGTAATTTAGGCAACAACTGAGTCCATTAACTGCTTTAAAGCCTTAACAGCTGATTGCTCAAAAGTCTTTCTGATGGAGGTTGTCCCCCACCGCCCAGCTCTTGAACCTCCTTGTTCCCCTGACAAGATGGTACTTCTTGGGGGTCCTGAGCCCTGCCCACCTCCCCTTTCTTCCAGGTGGACATGTCGACCGTTGCCATGCAGGCGGGATCCATCCTGAACAACTTGGTGCTGAGAGCGCAGGAACTGGTGCTTCACTTCCATTCTCTCCAGGTGGACAGGCAGGAGTTTGTCTGCTTGAAGTTCCTCATCCTCTTCAGCCTTGGTAAGTGCCAAGGGGTGTGGATGGGGCAGCGAGACACCTGGGAAGAGCAAACAGGGGCTGCCATGGAGAGCTTTGTGCTTCAGCCCCTCCCCCCGAGATCTCAACCACATGAGGTGTTTGGAGGAGACTTGCTTTGCTTATAGGTTCGTCTGCCTGGCGGGTGGGGCTGGAAGCAGAGCCCCCATTGTCTTTGCCTTCTCCCTACTGCCAGAAGGACGTGATAAGAGCCTGGCTGCTGGACCAGGTCCATCTATTCCAGCCTCTTGTTCTCATAGTGGCTAACCAGCTGCCCAGGCAAGCAGGACATAAGCAATGAGCCCCCCCCCCCTTGCGGCTTCCAGCAGCTGGTAATCTGGAACATTGCTGGACAGGCCTTTCCAAAACATGGATGTTGGTGGTCTCCTTGAGCATGTTGTTGAGAGCTGAGGGGGTGAGGGGCAGTTCCTGTTCATCTGTGTTTGTGTCCAGAGGAATTCAAGGACAGCCTCGGATGTGGTCAGCCACACTGGAGATTGCAGGAGATTCCAGCCCTGCCTATTGCCCAGAGGAACTGTGCACAACATCTGACCTTGACACAATATATGCAGGGAAATGTGGGAGTGCAGTCTGCAGAGGAGCCAGGTTTGGCTTGTCTGGTACCTGCTTCTGATCCCCGCCCCCAAAGACCCCTTCTTTCTGCTCAGAAGTTGATTTGCACCAGTTCAGGCAGCCTTGCCTCCTCCCCTCCTGCGCATGGCAGTGGAGCAGGGCCGTCTGTGTGGGTATGAGCGACACCTCGCCCCCCACAACCTCTCCTACAAATAGTTGCACCAGCAGTGGTTGAGGGTGGTATTGGCTGCATCTGCTAGGCCTGCAAGGTTGCACACCAGCCCTGGGGCGGCAGGGGTCAAGCAGTGACCTTTTCTGAACTGGGAAGCTGCTTTGTTAGTGCTGAAGTCTCAGGCTCTTGGTCTGTCCGGCCCAGCGTTGCCTACACTGACTGGCAGCAGCTGCTGCTCTTTGGGGTCTCAGGCTTGCGGTTTTATCCCAGCCTCTACCCATAGAATGCCATTTGGCAACTGAACCCAGCAACTGAAATGCAGAGCTTCTGCCTGTTCTGTGGAAGTGCTCAGCGCTGCAGTTCTCTGAGGAAAATGACACCAGCAGCAGTATCCTTCCTGACGTTTACCAAAACTGTTGTCCAGGCTCCTTTGAGAAAAAAGGTTCAGAAAAGTTTCCTCCTTTTGGCAAATGCTGTGTTTGCCCATTTCATGCCTAAAACCTGCCCAGGATTCTGTACCTGAATTGTGCAACCTGAATGCAAATCAAGCCTCTTTATTTTGCATAAATCGAGCCATGAGGCTGGATGAGGCCAGTGGCCCACCTAGTCCAGCCTCCTGTTCCCACATTGGCCAGCCAGGTGCCCCTGTGGAAAACCCACAAGCAGGGCTTGAGCACATGAACACTCTTCCGTCCTGCCAGAGCTATAGCTAGGTGATCTTGCGCCCCTGGCAGAACCGTCCAGATTGTGCCCCCTAGCCATGGACAAATTAGCTCTTCTTTCCACCTCTCCCCCCCCCCATTCAATTCACTCTCTATTCTTATGAGGCAATAATCAATATTTATATTTATGGACATATTTTTAGCCAACTTTGAGGCCCCCCCATCACCTGCACCCCTGGCGGGGGGCCACCTCACTACCCCCTAGCTATGGACCTGCCTCCCATCAGCCAGTTATGACCCAGCTGCAGAGTATCACAGCTGTGAAACGGTTTCATGGTACATTCTGTACGGCATCCCTCTAGGGACGCTTCCTGTAGTGGTCAAGAGACTAGGGTATGGAAGTCCGAACCGCTAGCTAAAGGTTGCAACTTGAGCAATAATGGTAATTAAGAACTGGTATAGACACACACAGCTCTTCTAGCTCCTTGATCTTGAACTCAAAGCATGAGCTCCATAAACAGACAAAAGAACGTTGCAGGTTTGGCTGCTTCAGATTTAACACACTCAAAAGATTCTAAATACCACCAATTCCCTGCCTTGTCCCTTAGCCACATGGTGCAAAGCAACGGGAACTGCAGCCGTCCCCATTCCCAAAGAGAGCAAGGTTTCAAGCTCGGGAACTGAGTGAAGGCAGCAAACAGGGTTCTCTCCATACAACTGGAATGCAGAGGCACCTCTGCTTCTGACAGTGGAAACGGAGCATAACCATTGTGACTAATCATCATCATCATCATCATCATCATTTATTATTTATACCCCGCCCATCTGGCTGGGCTTCCCCAGCCACTCTGGGCGGCTTCCAACAAAATATTAAAATACAGTAATGCATCAAACATTAAAAGCTTCCCTAAACAGTGCTGCCTTCAGATGTCTTCTAAAAGTCTGGTAGTTGTTGTTCTCTTTGACACCTGGTGGGAGGGCGTCCCACAGGGTGGGTGCCACTACCGAGAAGGCCCTCTGCCTGGTTCCCTGTAACTTGGCTTCTGACAGTGAGGGAACCGCCAGAAGGCCCTCGGCACTGGACCTCAGTGTCCGGGCAGAACGAAGGGGGTGGAGATGCTCCTTCAGATATACTGAACCGAGGCCGTTTAGGGCTTTCAAGGTCAGCACCAACACTTTGAATTGTGCTCGGAAACGTACTGGGAGCCAATCTAGGTCTTTCAGGACTGGTGTTATGTGGTCTTGGTGGCCGCTCCCAGTCTCCAGTCTGGCTGCTGCATTCTGGATTAGTTGTAGTTTCTGGGTCACTTTCAAAGGTAGCCCCACATAGAGCGCATTGCAGTAGTCCAAGCAGGAGATAACCTTTGTAGTAGCTTTTGTACTAGCCTTTGATAGCCCTCTCCTCCTCCACGAATCTGTCAAATCCTCTTCTAAAGCCATCTAAGTTGGTGGCCATCACTGCCTCCTAGGGGAGAGCGTTCCATAGTTTAATCATGCACTGTGTGAAGAAGGGCTTCCTTTCCTCCTGCCGGAAGAATTCTGGGTCAAATGATCTTCTTCAGAGCATATAAGACAAGCTCTGCACTTGGGTCAGGCCAAAGGGGGCCCATCGAGTCCAGAACCCTGGTCTCAAAGATGCCCCAATGGGCAGCCCATAGGCAGGACCTGAGTGCCAGTGCACTCTCTTCTCCTGTGGGTTTTCAGCAACTGGTGTTTCTCTTTGGCTTTGCGGCAAAGGACACACACACCCCCCCGCCTCCATGATGCCTTCCCTTCCCTTTTTGCGCATTGCGTTAAAACTTCCACCTGCCGGTGTGGAAGCTTTTCTCCTTCACCAAAGAAAATCAGGACCAAAAGGTTGCCCTCTGCCCATGCCCCGTGCCCAACTTCCCTCTCTGAGCGTGGTGCCGATTATGCTGCAAGCCATGTGCCCTCTGCAGGCTCGGCTGTACGGGAGCTGCCACCTCCTCGCTTATATATGCCGGCTGTATTTGCCCTGAAGAAAATAATGTCTTCTCTCTCTCTCTTTCTCCCTCCAGCTCACAAGCTGCACTTGGCATCTGTGTGTGTGTGTGTGTGCGCGCACACACACACACACACACACACACACACAGGAGTGCGAGAGGGGGAGGAAAGGGCGCCATTTGAGTCTAAATAGATTTTTCTCATGAGCAGGTAAAAGAGGTTTAATTAAAATTAGGGCTCCTCTGAACAGCAATATTTATGAGGGGCGGCACAGGTTAGCTTTGTTCTCCAGAAGGGCTTAATAGAAGCTTAATGGATCAACACCCCCCCTCCACATGTGCCGGCCTGACTTCCATTCTCCAGCCAGCCACTCGAGGGGATGCAAAGTGTTATGTACAGTGGACGCTCGGGTTGCGAACGTGATCCGTGCGGGAGGCGCGTCCGCAACCTGCAGCAGCACGTCTGCACACGCACGGATTGCGATTCATGCGCGACTGCCGAAAGCCGGAAGTAACCCATTCCGGTGCTTCCAGGTTTCGGTCGCCTGCAACCCAAAAAAACACAACCTGAAGTGTCTGTAACCCGAGATATGACTGTACAGTGGTACCTCTGGTTGCGAACGGGATCCGTTCCGGAGCCCCGTTCGCAACATGAGCAGAACGCAACCTGCGTCTGCCTGTCTGCACACGTGTAGGTCGCAATTCGCCGCTTCTGCGCATGCACGTGACGTCATTTTGAGCGTCTCTGCATGCATGAGCGGCGAAACCCGGAAGTAACTCGTTCCGGTACTTCTGGGTTTCGGCGGTCCGCAACCCCAAAAAACACAACCTGAAGCGTCTGTAACCCGAGGTATGACTGTATTAAGATCAGCTGCAGTTCTCACTCAGGGCCACCAGTATGCAAATGAAGGACTGAGAACTGTCCCTCACTGACTGGTTAGCTAGTTGGGAGTTGTTACTGTTACAAGTTACTTAGTATTATATAAAGCAGCCAGCTAGGCTGCAGTCAGTCTGACTCCAGGAGCAGTTCTAACTGCTGTAATAAAGAGCTGAGAATCTAACAGAGCTGTGTCCTTCATCCATCTTCCCCACTATTTAACATGGAGCAAGAGCGGCTTTTGTGCGCCTGCATTCCCTTAAGTGATTGCAATTTATCTGACGCCTCCAGCAGACAAAAGCGGCACTGAATGCAAAGAACTCTTAAGGGCAAAGAAATGGTCCCGGCAGCTCTGCCTGTGTGTGAGGCGGCTTTTGTCGCAGGACGGACGGAGTCTTTGCGGCCGCTCTCTCTCAGTGGAGTGTGTCAGTGTTATTTGGACAACATTCTTTATGCCTTACAGGAATGAAAAGATTATTCAAATATTCAATTAAATCATGAATAGGGTTTCTTCTCCAAACCAGGTGAGTTGATCAAGACGAACCCTCTATTTTTGTGCCACCTCAAAGTGTGTGTGTGGGGGGGGGATGGTAGGGTAGAGAAGGCTTTAGCAGCGTAACTTCTAGGGTGTGTGAGTATGAGGACTGCGTGTCCCCCCCTCTTTCTCCTGAAAATGAAAATCACAATACAGTGGTACCTCTGGTTGCAAATGGGATCAGTTCCGGAGCCCCGTTCACAACCTGAGCGGAATACAACCTGTGTCTGCGCGTGCGCAGGTCGCCACGTCTGCGTATGCGTGTGACGTCATTTTGCGTTCGCATGGGCAAGTGGCAAAACGCGGAAGTAACCCATTCCGTTGCTTCCTGGTCGCCGCGGTACGTATCCTGAAAGAACGTAACCTGAACCGAATGTAACAAGAGGTATGACTGTAATGTTATGCAGAGGAAGAGATTCCATAATTGCGTGCCTGATTATCCCAGCAGTGACTCAGAAATGAAAGGGGGCAGTCAGCACTTCAACTGCTAAGCACAAGGCCCAGGTCAGGGGAATGTCAAAAGAGCCCTGAGGCAGGATGGGACCAGTGGCCCTCCCCGCCCTGTGTTCTGTTCTCGCAGTGGCCAGTGAGATGCCCATTATGGGAAACCCACAAGCAGGGCCCAAGCGCCAGAGAGTGCCCTCTCCCCTCCTGCTCTTTCCAGCTGGTTCTCCACCTGTGGGTCCCCAGATGTCGTTGGACCACAACCTTTTGGGAAGGCCTTGTTGGCCTTTAGTTGGGCTGGATCCAGAACTTGGCACAGCTGAGAGAAGCATGTCCTGAGTGTTTTTATAGGGATGGGAGCCATGCAGTCCTCTAACTGCCATCAGCCGTGGCCAGCCTGGTCAGGGACTATGGGAGCGGTGTGTCCAGCAATGTTTGGAGGGCACCAGGCCTCCCAGAACTGCTTTACAGAGGACACAAGGGCAGGTCCCTGCCCCAAGGACCCTGCAGCCTAAAATTCTACCCAGGTAGGATGCAGCAGGAAGCAATATGTTGTTGTTGTTTTCAGTTACAGGTGGTTAGGCTCGGTTGTATCCCCTGGGAACTGTGTGCAAGCCTTAGGGTGAGGTGCCACTGAAGCCAGGCTGTCCACAGTTGTCTGCAAGACCCCTGGGGGAAGGAGATGTCTCTTGAGACATTGGCGGACACTTGAGGGCCTTTTGACAGCGAATCTGGGCCCTGAAGGAGGGCTGCCCCTCATGGTGCCCCCATTTCCAACATTGCTGCTGGATGCCTTGAGAGTCTACAAAATGAGAGCTTGCCACTGTCAGGAGTTCAGCCTACACTCGAGTAGGACCCTGGCAGAGACACATGCCTGACTGGCATGTTCTCCCCCTCCTGGTCTTTTGTTCGGGAGCTTCATAAGCTTTCTTCAGCCCGAACATCACAGCGACCGATGCCAGCCGACATCGGCACACTTAGGGATCCGCAGAGTCTTCGCAGCATTGCGTAACAGACCTCAGGAACTCAGCATTTTGGCTAATCTACACTGGTACCTCGGGTTAAGTACTTCATTTGTTCTGGAGGTCCGTTCTTAACCTGGAACTGTTCTTTTTTTTTTTTTTTTTAATAATATTTATTATAGTTTCACAAAGAAAGAATCACATTAATAAAAAAGAAAAATTTAAGAATAAAAAGAAAAATACACAATACAAAATACAAAAGGAAAAAAAGAAAAAACAAAGTAAAAAGAAAAAACAGTTAAAAAGAATTCCGTCTTTTCATAACTTCTTTTACATTTACTTGTTTCCCGGACCTCCTCATACCTCCCTCTTTTGTATTCCCATTCAGTTTGTTAATCCAGCAATTTCTTTCCCTCTTTTTTAATCCCAATCCTTAATCTTAATATATTATGACATTAAGTTTTAACCTATTAAAAACCAATTTTTCCATTCTTTTAACCTTTTTAATCCTAATCCTTAATCTTGATATATTTATAACTTTAAAGCCTGTACAGCTAGAAGCCACTTAACTTCAATCCAACATCACTCTAACATTCATTAATTTTGCAATATTTCTGTAAATAATCTTTAAATTTCTTCCAATCTTCTTCCACCGACTCTTCTCCCTCGTCACGGATTCTGCCAGTCATTTCCGCCAATTCCATGTAGTCCATCATTTTCATCTGCCATTCCTCTAGTGTGGGTAGCTCTTGTGTCTAACCTGGAACTGTTCTTAACCTGAAGCACCACTTTAGCTAATGGGGCCTCCTGCTGCCGCCGCGCTGCCAGAGCACGATTTCTGTTCTCATCCTGAAGCAAAGTTCTTAACCCGAGGTACTATTTCTGGGTTAGCGGAGTATGCAACCTGAAGCGTATGTAACCCGAGGTACCACTGTACTTTATTTACATACAGTATAAACACACACGGAGCACTGCAACATGGCTCCCTCCCTCTCTAGCATCAGACAGCAAAGAGAAAAAGAACAAAGGACAATAGTCCCACTTCATGGAACACAGTGACACAAACATCCTGCCGCCGTCACTTCCCACTCTGTGGAGTCAAAACATATACCGTCATGTGATAAACAATCCCATGACTGCAATCATAGATCAGGAATTCTAACAGCCACTTCTCCAGAGAAGGTTCTAGGAAGGGATCTCGAGGAAAAGCAGATTTGCAAAAAGGCTCCCGGGGGAGGGCAATAGCTCAGTGGAAGAGCTTCCGCTTTGCGTGCAGGAGGTCCTGGGTTCAATCCTCAGCAGCATCTCCAGGTAGGTAGGCCTGGGAGGGGGCTAAATATCTCCTGCCGTGGAGAGCCATGGCTGCCAGTACGTGTAGACAGTACTGATCCTTTTTTTAAGAATCCCCCCAATGCTTTATTAATTTTAAAAACATAACATTACAAAACAAATACAAAACAAGATGCATCAAGCCACAAAGGGCAATCCAGTAATTAATACTCCCTACACCATACGTACATACCGAAAAAGAAAAGATTAAGTTCATCCATTGCTAATTCTAACGTAACTTCCGGTCCCCCCACTGTGGTTCCTAAATTTCATTACGCTGCGCACTTAACTTTTCTCTCCTAAGTTCTTCTGTTATTTTAATTCTGTAATGATTTCTTAATTCATGCAGAAATCAATCCAAGCCTGCCAAAGAATTTATGTTATTACAATGTTTGTTTAAATATTCTCTGTAGATATTCCACTCTTTACTAAATACTTGATCTGTATGGTCTCAGAATCTTGCTAGTTCTGCATATTCTAGCATTTTATTTTGCCAGTCTAATTTTGAGGGAATAGAATCTCCTTTCCATACCTTAGCAGTTAGAATCCTAGCTGCTGTTACCGCATACATAAAGATTTTCCTTACCTGTTTAGGGATTTCATTGCTCATTATGTCTAGCAAGAAGGCTTCGGGACTCTTTGGGAAGGAACATTTAAACAACTTTTTTAAGTTCATTGTAGATTGTTTCCCAAAATTCCCTGATTTTTTTACCGTTCCACCACACGTGGATCATGGTGCCTTCCGCCTCCTTGCATCTCCAACAGATGTTTGATCTAGATTTATACATTTTGGCCAGTTTTACAGGTGTTAAGTACCATCTGTAGAGCATCTTCATGAAATTCTCTTTCAAATCATAGCACACTGTGAATTTTAGGTCCTCCTTCCACAACCTCTCCCATGATTCCATCTGGATGTTGTGCCCAAAATCTCTGGCCCATTGTACCATGACAGATTTTACTTCTTCCTCCCTGACCTCCCAGTCAAGGAGGCACCTGTACATGTTAGAGAGCGTTTGTGTGTGTGTGTTTATTAAACAGTAATAATAAAAATTTTTAAAAATTATTTGTACCCCACCCTCCCTGGCCAGAGTCGGGCTCAGGGCAGCTAACACCAGTAAAATTACAATAAAAACATAATGGGGGGGACCGACCAATTTAAAATGCAGGTTAAAATGCAATTTAAAATGCAGCCTCATTTTAAAAGTAGCCCATAGATCAAAATCGTAAGGGGAGGGAAACGTAAGGGTCAGACTGAGACCAAACCAAAGGCCAGGCAAAACAACTCTGTCTTGCAGACCCTACGGAAAGATGTCAAGTCCCGCAGGGCCCTAGTTTCTTGTGACAGACCGTTCCACCAAGTCGGGGCCAGTACTGAAAAGGCCCTGGCCCTAGTTGAGACCAATCTAACCACCTTGCGACTTGGGACCTCCAAAATATTGTCATTTGTGGACCTTAAGGTCCTCCATGGTGCATACCAGGAGAGGCGGTCCCGTAGGTACGTGGAAATCTTGAAATTTCTGTGGAAAAGCCTTTCTGTTTGTCCTTTTGGAATGTTTCATTTAACTGAAAATACTGCAACCAATCAGTCAAATGTGTCCGAATTGCTTCAAATTTCTTTAATTTTAGCTTATTTTCTTTTTCTTCCAATAAGTCTTTATAAGTTGCCCAATTACTTCTCTCATGCTGTTTTTTTTAAACTGAGAACGATTCTGCCAGGGACAGCCACCATGGCGTTTTTGGTTCTAGTAAGTCCTTATATTTGGCCCACACCATGTAAAGCGATTTCCTGATCACGTGGTTCAAAAATCCTTTGTGGACCTTCTCATATCCCAGATGGGCATGCCAGCCGTATCTGTTATTGAATCCTTCTAGATCCAGCAAGTCGGTGTTTTTTAACGTGAGCCATTCCCAAATCCAGGCGAGACAAACTGCATCGTGATACAATTTCAGTCCTGAAATAGACAGTACTGATCTAGGTGGGTGAGTGAAGCAGCTTCCTCCATCCCTATTTATTTTATTATTATTTTTTTATAATTTTTTATTAAAGTTTTAAACAACAAAAGAAAAAAAAAACATCACACACAAAAAACAGTACAAAACTCAACAATAAAAAACACAAAGCATAACAATTAAAAACAAACTCTCTTTTCCCTTTCCAAATTTAAAATACTTATTTTCTAGACTTCCTCATACCTCCCTCTTTTGTATTCCAATCTACATTATTTGTCCAGCAGTTTCTTTTCCACTTTTTTAATCCCAATCTTTAACTTAATAAAATGTTAAAATATATAACTTCAACTTTTTTAAACCTAATCCTTGATCTTAATGTCATATAACTTTAAAATTTTCCCTTTTAATATCAAATTTCCATGTCTTTAAACATCTTTAATCTTGATCTTTAATCTTAATCTATCATTAACTTTAACCTGTGCAGCTGGAAACCATTTACTTTCAGTCCAACATCCCTTTAACATTCCTTAATTTTGCAATGTTTCTGAAGGTAGTCTTTGAATTTCTTCCAGTCTTCCTCCATCGACTCTTCTCCCTGGTCACGGATTCTACCAGTCATTTCCGCCAATTCCATATAGTCCATAAGTTTCATCTGCCATTCCTCTAGCGTGGGAAGTTCTTGTGTCTTCCAATACTTTGCGATGAGTATACTTGCTGCTGTTGTTGCATACATAAAGAAAGTTCTATCCTTTTTTAACACCATTTGGCCCACTATGCCCAGGAGAAAGGCCTCTGGTTTCTTAGGGAAGGTATACTTAAATACCTTTTTTAATTCATTATATATCATTTCCCAGAAAGCCTTAATCTTTGGGCACGTCCACCAAAGGTGAAAAAATGTACCTTCAGTTTCTTTACATTTCCAACATTTGTTATCGGGCAAGTGATAGATTTTCGCAAGCTTGACTGGGGTTATGTACCACCTGTATATCATTTTCATAATATTCTCTCTTAAGGCATTACATGCCGTAAATTTCATACCTGTGGTCCATAACTGTTCCCAGTCAGCAAACATAATGTTATGTCCAACGTCCTGTGCCCATTTAATCACAGCCGATTTTACCGTTTCGTCTTGAGTATTCCATTTCAGCAGCAAGTTATACATTCTTGACAAATTCTTAGTCTTGGGTTCTAACAATTCTGTTTCTAATTTGGATCTTTCCACCTGGAAGCCAATTTTCCTGTCCAATTTAAATACCTCCATTATCTGATAATAATGAAGCCAGTCTCGCACTTTGTTTTTTAGTTTTTCAAAACTCTGCAATTTCAGTCTATCTCCGTCTTGTTCCAAAATTTCCCAATATTTCAGCCATTTGACCTCCATATTGACCTTTTTCAAGGCCTTCGCTTCCATTGGTGACAGCCACCTTGGGGTTTTATTTTCTAGCAAATCCTTATATCTTATCCAAACATTAAACAGCGCTTTCCTGACAATGTGATTTTTAAATGCTTTATGTGCTTTGACCTTATCATACCATAAATATGCATGCCATCCAAATACATTATTAAAACCTTCTAGGTCCAAAATGTCAGTGTTTTCAAGAAGTAGCCATTCTTTCAACCAGCAAAAAGCTGCTGATTCATAGTACAGTTTGAGGTCTGGCAGGGCAAATCCACCTCTTTCCTTTGCATCCGTTAGTATTTTAAATTTTATTCTGGGTTTCTTGCCCTGCCAGACAAATTTAGAAATATCTTTCTGCCACCTCTTGAAACAATCCATTTTGTCCACAATCTGCAAAGTTTGAAACAAAAACAACATTCTAGGCAATACATTCATTTTTATCGCTGCAATACGGCCTAGCAGTGAAAGCTTCAAATTTGACCAAATTTCTAAATCTTTTTTCACTTCTGACCAACATTTTTCATAGTTATCTTTAAATAAATTCCCATTTTTTGCTGTCATGTTAATCCCCAGGTATTTAACTTTCTTAACCACTGTTAAACCTGTCTCATTCTGAAACCTCTCTCTTTCAAACGGTGTTAAATTTTTCTCTAGAACCTTGGTTTTTGACTTGTTCAATTTAAATCCTGCCACTTGACCAAATTCTTGAATCAGTTCTTCCTCCATCCCTATTTAAACCAGCCCTTTCTTCAGAACCCTGAGGACTGAAATCTCACTGTTGTTTTTAAGGGAAATGCTGTAGTTTTGCAGGAGAGCACCTGCTTCACCTGCAGGAGGTCCCAGGTTCAATCCCAGGTTCAGTGAGTGGCATCTCCATGCAGTGCTTGGAAAGTGCTTTGCCTGAGGCTCTGGAGTGCTGCTGTCCTTCAGTGCCAGCAAACTCCAGCTTCATTGGAGTTCTCTTGTTTTGAGAGAGGGAGAAAAACGTTCTCTTTCCTTTGTGCCTTCCATCATTTTATACACTTCTGCCACGCTGCCTCCTACTCACCTTTTCTCCAAATCAAAAAGTCCCCAGTGCTGCAGCCTCCATCCGTTGCTCCATCCTCCCCTTGGTCATTCTGACGGCCCTTTTCTGAACCTTTTCTAATGTGTGGGAATGCTCAGGGATGCAGGAGAGGATATATTGTCTGATAATAGCCTTTCCAACGTGTGTTAACAAGTTCACAATTTAGCAGAGTAATATTCTCCCTTTTAAACTTGCAGCGGATGCATTTGCTCAGGCTCGCTAAAACCTCTATAATAACTGTTCTGGTATTTTCCCCTTATTCCCTCATAAAAGATAAGACACGACACAGTCTTCTATAAAAGTATAAAGAGAGTTTACTCACATATCATTCTGTTCACAATAGGATTCCAGAAGGCATACTTAGCTTAGAAAAGTAACATATACCTGGAAACTATCTCATAAGAAGACAGTCCCTTTGTCATCTCTTGGCTGGAAGCCAAGAGGGCATCTTTGGCTAAGCAGATGTTGCTTCTTCGATGCATGTAGTCAAAAGGAGAGAGATGGCTGCCCTGCCCTGTGCTTTTGTCATTACCTGCTCACCCACCTCTAGTCACATGCAAAGGAAGTCTGTCCCAGCCCAGAAGGAAACAGGAAGTTTACCTGCTGGCTGAACAAACATTCCTCCCCATGTGTAAACATGTTCACTCTAGGAATGTTGTACTTGACTGCTTTTGTGTTTCACATCCCACACAATGCCCTCCCCCCCTTAATGGGAAAAGTGCTTATAAACACATACATACAAAAAAACCCCAAACAGATTTATTTCTTTAAAAAGATCAGCGGCCACAAGAGCAACTAAAATGGTTATATCCACTGATCTGACACATAAAGACACCTGCACTTAAGTTATTTCGGGGGGAGACCCTTATATCAACTTATATGCCAAATGATCTTACGCCTTCACAACAAATCAGGTTTGGATGGTCTTTCAGAATTAAGGGCAGAATCTTAATGTTTAAGGGTATCAGAAGACAGTGTCCAGAGGTCCAACATTTTTGAAACAATGACCATTTTCTTCATGGTTTCAGCCAACCCACAGTGGAGGAGCTACAAGTACAACTCCATCTTCTCGGACAAACAGCATCAGAATACAGTGGTACCTCGGGTTACATACGCTTTAGGTTACAGACTCCGCTAACCCAGAAATAGTACCTCGGGTTAAGAACTTTGCTTCAGGATGAGAACAGAAATCGTGCTCTGTCTGCGCGGCGACAGCAGGAGGCCCCATTAGCTAAAGTGGTGCTTCAGGTTAAGAACAGTTTCAGGTTAAGAGCGGACCTCCGGAACGAATTAAGTACTTAACCCGAGGTACCACTGTATTCCTTTTGGTAGATTTATAAATCTCTTCATCCATTTCTATTGTTGTCACAGTCTCCTCAACATCACCCAAAATCTTATTTAAGTGCTGGTAACAAGCAAATAATCTGCCTCGAAGTTTTCGGTCATTTCTCATTTTTACATCAATTCGTTCATTAAGACTAAGCTTGATGAGATCCAAGGGCTCTTCTACAGTATTTGTGGTTTGTTGCTGCTCCACCTCGTCCGCCATTTTTTCAAAGCCCCTCCAATGCTCTTTTGGAGGTGAGGCCAGAATTCTGTGGTTCTAGGCTGAGTGTTGGAAGTGAGAGGGAGGGAGGAGAGATTTTGGCGACACCCCCAGAGGGCCCGCTGTGTCTTCCCAGTTAGCCTTGAAAAGGCCCTGTCTCATCTCCCCCTTGTGAGCGTGGCAAGAATAGGAGGAACAGGTGGCCGCCCACCATTGAGCTAAAGCCCCCTCCCACTGCTGTTGCTTGGCCCCTGCCCTCCCCCAGGGCCCCCCCTCCACGCCCCACAGATGAAGTCAGGCCCAAGGAAGGAAGTTTGCATTGGCAGCTTTTGCCGAGTTTTCAAGAGCAGTGTGCATAGAGCAGGCACATTTTCAGGCAGGTGGGCGACAGCTTAAGAGGGATGTGCTTATCACTGCACCTTCACACCCGTCTCTCTCATCTTCCTACCCCTTGTTCTTTGGCTCAGCTGCTTGAGGCACCTTGGATCATGGTTTCCATGTCAGCTGAGCCCTATTTTCACCTGGGAAGGCCAAACAGATTAAGCCCCAATCCCTCCAGCTGGTGTTTAGAGAGGAACACAACAGAGTGGCTTTGAAGTGAAGGTTTGTTTAGGGAACATCAGAAAGTAAGAAGAAGATCGCTTGTCAGATATGGTTTTTTTATCTTGCATAGCCTTTACCAGCCTGATGCTCATCTGCAAAGCATAAGGCTGGCAAGGTCAGACCCTGTTCATCCAGGCAGATGGCCAGATGAAGCTTATGAAGGTAGGAAGAGCCATTAGCTGGATCAAGCCAATGTGCTATCTAGTCCTGTTCTCACAGTGGCTGACTAGATGCTTGTGGGAAACCAGCAAGCAGGATCCTTGCACAAGAGCAGATCTCCCCTCCTGTGGTTTCCTGCATCTGGTATTCAGAAGCGTCGCTGCCTCTGACCATGGAGGCAGAGCGCAGTAATTGTGGCTCGTCTCCTCCTCCTCCATGGATTTGTCCAAACCTCCATCAAGGCTCTCCAAATTGGTGGCCATCATTGCCTGCTGTGGGAGGGAGTTCCATAGTTTAATGTTGCGCTGCTTGAAGAACTACTTCCTTTTCTCTGTCCTGAATCTTCCAACATTCAGCCTCATTCGATGCCCACGAGTTCTGGTGTCATCATGCGAGAGGGAGGGGGAAAACTCTGCTTTGTCCACACCACATGCAATTGTTTATGCTTCCGTCAGGTCGCCTCTGGTCCCCTTTTCTCTACACTAAAAAGCCCCGACCGCTGCAGGCTCTCCTCACAGGGGAGCCTCTCCATCAACCTCAGCCGTTTTGCAGGTATCAGCCGATGGCTTGTGCGAGCTTTGCAAGCGACACCTTCCATGTTTGCGGCCTGTGTGCCCAGGAGGAAGTCCCTCCATTCAAGAGAGGTTACCCCATTCAATGCATCCCCCCCTTATTTCCCCTCCCCCTCCCCCCGCTGCAGATGTGAAATTCGTGGAGAATTCAAGTGTGGTGAAGGAAGCCCAGGAAAAGGCCAACGCAGCCCTGATGGAGTACACCCTCTGCAACTACCCACACGCCACAGACAAGTTCCGCCAGCTTCTGATACAGCTGGCTGACGTCCGGTCCCTGAGCATGCAAGCGGAGGAGTACCTGTACCACAAGCACCTGAGCGGGGACGTGCCCTGCAACAGCCTCCTGATTCAAATGCTCCACGCCAAGCGGACTTGAGAGCGCAAAGCAAGGCTCTCTGTCCCCCCTTCGTCTGGGGAAGAGACTCACGGCAGCAGAGGTGCAAGGGTGGTGGCAGATAGGTCAGGCCCCAGGATTGGGGGGGGGGTGTAGGGTGACAGGGAAGGGTGAATGTCTTGTCATCCCCTCCCCACAGGCGACCTCTCCCAGTTCTGACTTTCATACATGCCATTGAGAAGCTCCAGGTCGCCTGGTTTCCCCACCAGGCAGCTGCGGGTGCAAACCCCAACCCTTGCCTGCATTTTGGTGTGATTCCTCCTGAGTTCCAGGCTCTCGCTCTCTAAAAGCCATGGGGCTAAGCTGTGTGGGGACTGCCCTTGGAGGCTGTTTAGGGGATGCTTTGGGTGGAGGTTGGCTTTCCTAACTGGGCGGGAGAGGAGTCTTCTCCCAGGGTGTGTGAGAGAGGAGGCATCTGCCCGAGCTCCCCACCTGCTCTCCAGGCATGGTCCTCTAGCTAGATGGCTGGGAAAAGATGGAGAGAAAAAGGCCCAGTACAGCTACCCATTGGAAGGCCCCCGCACCCCGTCTGTCCCTCTGCAGGTAGTGGCCAGGTTGGCCACAAGGATGATTTCTGTGGCCCATGGGCCACCATGAGAGCGAGTTTGTTGTGCCTCAGATACACTGAAACCACTCTCCCCCTTGGGGCTTCATTTTGGGAGACCTTTCTCCAAGGCCTTGCAGCTATGAGTTGAGCAAGTCCGGTGCTCCTTTTATAGTTTGCGTTGGTTATCTGTTAGTTGCATTCTCATATATATTTCCCTGTGGGTTTTGATTACACTTTGCAGCATTTTCTGCTCCACATATAATGTTTGGACTACTTTTGTGTGTCTCTTCTGGTTTGAAAGAGTTGGAGAAGACAGTTTGGAAGTGCCAGGCTCTGCCTGTATGTGTTTTTTTCCTTCTGAAATAAAAAGTGCTCTTAAGTGTCTCCCTTCTCAACATTTTACTCAGAAGGTCCTTCTGAGCATTGGTTAGTGGTGAACTATCTTACCAAATAAGACATTCCAATAAAGTTTTCAATTCAGTTATAGCTCTGTCTGTGCGTGTTTTCTTTTCCTCCCCTCTTCAAAAAAGTCTGCATCTTTGGTTGGGTGCCATTCAGGGCGGTAGGCAGAAAGGCACTCTGCACCTGATCAGAGACTCTGCTCAATTTATCACTACATTACAGGTTCAGGGCTGAGTCCTGCCATGAGAGCATGATATGGGTGGTCAACACCTTGGGTGCAAGAAGTTTCCAGCAGCAGGGCCACATCCCTGTCTCTGCACATTTCTCTCCCTCTCTGAAGGACATCTTTTTGCAGCAGATGGTAGGCAGGCTATTTACAGACCTCTCATGGCTGAAGCTGTTTGAATAGTGTCCTCCCAAGTGAGCCTGGGAATAGCAGCAGTTTGGGGGAGTTTGCAATTCTTATGCATGGACAGTTGGCCGGCTCTGTACGGAAAGGCAGGGGCACACACGCACGGACACGCATGCACACACACACCACCCTCCCCATAATCCTCAGCTAAAGACTCATTAGTCTCCTGCACTAATTGGCTTCAGTGGGCAAATGCTGGCCTTCTGCAATGGCATTTGTCTGGGCACCAGAATTAAAATACGAGCCACCATTTTTCCTTTTTTCCTTTTTCCCCCCAAATAATCTTTATTAGTTTTTCAATTAGATACTCCACATACACATATTGTATTACATTTTACATTTATACTTGCTCTTCAGAGCCCAGGTTTGGAAACAGCAGCAATTACCAACAGTAGAAGAATGGCGACAGAAGGTAATGGAATATGCAGAAATAGCCAAACTAACAGGGGAAAATCGACAACAGGGCGAGGAAACATTTCAAAAAGAATGGGGGAAATTTATGTTGTGTACAGGAAACATAAGATGAAATAGTAAAACCAGTAGAATTGGAAACAGACCTCATAACAGGAAAGATTAAGAACAGTGATGGATAATGAAAATAAGAAGAAGGGAAATGTATAAGGAAACTACGTAATATAACTAACAGGAGTGGTAAATGAATACAGACAGACAACAAGAATGGTATAAACACAAGGATTTAATCTGCAAGTATTTGGTTCTTTGCTTGCAACTCTCTGAGTTCAGCAAAGCCAAACAGGATCTATTGTCTTGATACACCTGTATAGGACATTTCACAGAAGCTCTGATGTCCAGAAGCAGTTGCACCAACCATTCACAATCCATGAGTGAAAATGACAGGGCATTGAGTTCTGCTTCACAGGAACTTAGGTTTACTGTTGTCTGCTTTTTGCACAACCAGTCAAACAGACAATGGTTGTACATGTAGCATACTCCAGAAGTGCTTGTACCATCTGTGGTATCACTTCCAAAGCAAACATCTGCAAAGATTTCAAGACCTCCAGTCTTCTGACTAGTGAACCTCAGTCTGTAGTGCAAAGTCCCCTTCAAATAGCGGGCTGTGCGCTTCAGAGCTTTCCAATCCTGAACAGTAGGATTGTTGGCATGTCTGCTAAGCAGGTTAGTGCTTACAGCTATGTCAGGTCTTGAACATCTAGCAACGAAATTCAGCTTGCCTAGAATGCATCTGTACAGTGTGGTGTCAGAAAATGCTTCAGCAGTACTATCTACCTGGTAACCTGTCACCATCGGTGTGTCTGCTGGGTTTGCATCAACCAAATTCAGCCTGGTCAATACATCAGCAATTTTCTGTGTCTGGTGTACCAGAAAATTACCTGTTTGGTCCTTCTTCACCTGCAAAGAAAGAGAGTTGGATACCTCACCAAGATCCTTCATGTCAAAGTGCTCCTTCAGCTGAGCTAGGGTGCTTTCGTACAAAGCCTGATTCTTCCAAAACAAAAGAAGATTATCAACAAAACATAAACAATACAGTTTGTTTTGCCCCTCCTCCTTGACAAACACACATGGATCAGCTTTGCCTTGGTGAAAACCAAGAGAAAGCAATGTCTCGGTGAGTTTTGTGTTCCAACACCTGGCACTCTGCTTGAGACCATATAGGCATTTCCGTAGTTTACAGACCATTCCCTTCTGTACCTGCACTCCATCAGGTGGAAGCATATACAGTTCCTCCCCAAAACCCCGTACAAAAAAGCTGTGTTCACATCGTGATGAGAAACGTGCAGTTTCTCTTCTGCAGCAATCTTGAGCATTAGCCTAATGCTCTCATACTTGACGGTGGGTGAGTAGGTCTCGTGGTAATCCTGTCCTGGTACCTGAGAAAAACCTCTGGCGACCAATCTGGCTTTGTGTCTGACAACCTTGCCAGTCTGGTCTGTCTTGGCCTTTTGCTGCCAACCAGCCTCATTCCTGGGACTACTGGCACTAGGTTTGGTTCCTATCCAAGGAATCAACTTCAGCCTTCATGGCATTAAGCCATGGTTCAGCATCTTTAGAGGTTAACACCTGAACCTCTTTGAAGCTTGCAGGTTCCCACACCTTCTCTGAGCTACCAAGAACCGCAGTTGCTGTCTTAGCAAACTCATCAGCAAATCTGTTTGGAGGTTTGCCTTTTGTGGCCCTTTCAGATCTGCGTACTAGACGCAAGTCTTCTGCACTCATCTCCTCTTTCTTAGGAGAAAAGTGGCCAATGGTGAACAGTGGTTCTTCCAGTTCAGTGTCAGATGTATCAGATGGTCTGACTGAGGCCTTTGCGCTCTTGTAGTCTGCTGTGTCATCACTGTCGCTGACATCAGCAGCAGCGCCGCCCACTGAGCTGGAATCTGAACTCTGATCATCATCCTCAGTTTCCGCTTCTTCCTCAGCCTCTTCATCCTCTTGTGAGTGACTCTGGAAAATTCCCACATTTTCAGGGGGCTCCGCTAGGGGCGCCACAGAAGATGGCTGACAAGACCATTTCTCCAGCTCCCACGAGGTAATTTAGAGGCTGAGATGGGAGTAATCAGCGTCCCAAATTCTTCCCGGCGGAAGGGAAGATGCAGTCTCATCCGCGGTGCCCAACAAAGCACCCCCATGTTCGTAGAGAAGGAGGGGGTGGGGGCACTGGATGGAAAGCCCCCAAGGGAGTTCGGATCTCCTGGACGCTGTCTCCACGAGCGCACCTAGTTCCATTTCTTAAGATTAAAATTTCGATTTAAGTTTTGGACATACTTCAAGCGAAGAAGGGGTAATTAATCTGCCAATTAAGCCAGGCACTGAGGTGCCAAGAGTGACAGAGAGGAAGAAAGATAACATCTAAGAATAACATCTAAGCCGGTATGTTGGAACGGAATAGAAAGGAGGGGGGATAAAACTTTTTCTTTTTCTACTACGATAATACCTAACAACCCCCCCCCCCCCGAAGAACCGTTTACATTATTTACTCTTGGCCTGCAGTTGTGTTTCTGAAGGTTCATCAACTGAGACTTCTGTGGTGGCTTCCTCTCTCCGAATGCAAGAGAAAGAAATGGACCAAAGGAAGTGTCATTTCACACAACACACAGTTAATTCATTTGTATTGTGTTTGTTTGAGACATCACTGAACCACTCTTTGTTGCAAGTGCCAGCTCTAGAGCAGAAAACGCCAAATGTGCTGAGAGGAGGAAGAGGAAGGTTAGACTTCTGCATGCAGTGCCACTTTTATTTTGAAAAATGCCCAAAGGCCCTTCATTATGACCAGACAAAATGTCACAAAATAGTGAGGTAAGCTTCTGAATCCACCAGAGCTCTTCTTCTTCAGGATGTGGGCAGGGGTGGGGGGACTGAGGGAAACAAAAATTTGGCTAGGTATTGAGGCCATATTGGTCAAAAGTTAGTTTTTGCTGTACGCTGCCTTAAAAGGGGGCTGGTTTGGGGGCTCACATACACACATACTGGCCTGTGTTCTACCTCCAAAGTCGGAGGCAGTTTGTCTCAGTTACTAGGAATAAAAAATGGACGGGGCCCTTTCTCTCACTTTGTCTACCAATCCCCACACTTTCTCTTTTCTGCCCCCCCCCCCATTTTGTCCTCCTTTCCCCCTGGATGAATTAAGCCAACGGTTGCATGAAATCAGGCCAAGGGCTGGCAATTGCCCATCTCTTTGCGAAAGGGGCAGTTCTGCCCCTTGGTTGGGAGAGAGCCATCATTTGGCCTTGGTTGGGAGAGAGCCAGTGTGGTGTAGTGGTTAAGAGCGGTAGATTCGTAATCTGGGGAACCGGGTTCGCGTCTCCGCTCCTCCACATGCAGCTGCTGGGTGACCTTGGGCTAGTCACACTTCTTTGAAGTCTCTCAGCCCCACTCACCTCACAGAGTGTTTGTTGTGGGGGAGGAAGGGAAAGGAGAATGTTAGCCGCTTTGAGACTCCTTCGGGTAGTGATAAAGCGGGATATCAAATCCAAACTCCTCCTCCTCCTCCTCCTCCTCCTCCTCCTCCTCCTCCTCCTCCTCCTCCTCCTCCTCTTCTTCTTCTTCTTCCCTATATGTCTGTTTGGGGGGCTAACAAAGCAAGGATGCTGGCCCAGCGGCTGTTTCCAGGTCATTCTTTCCTCTGTCTTCCTACAGGGTCTCTACATATTCCTGGTCTATGCAATCTACAACAGCCAGGTGAGAGACAGCCACACTACGCAAGGGGGGGATTTGGCACCCTGTTTTCTCTGCAACAACTCTTCAGACTTTGAAAATGGGCTTGGAAGGATGTGATCAATGGTTTGTGAAACCAGCTAGGAAAAGGGCAGCTACCCTCATGGTCACGGCCTTCGGGGTCCCTGAAATCTGCTGGATCCTCCCGTGTGTGTGTGTGTGTGGTGGCATTCTGACTACTTGTCATTCTGCTGGCGAGATCTCCTAGGGCAGGCTTGGCCAAACTTGGCAAACCAGCTGTTTTGGGACTACAATTCCATCATCCCTGACCACTGGTCCTGTTAGCTTGGGATGATGGGAGTTGTAGTTCCAAAACATCTGGAGAGCCAAGTTTGGCCATGCCTGTCCTAGGGTCATCCAAGTTCCCACTAGATCTTGTGCAAGCAACGCTAGTTTTCCGCATATACATGGAACCCTAGGAGTCAAACCCCCGTGTAAGACACAGCCACACCACAGAGCAGGAGTGCGGAAACCTCCAGCCTGTGGGACAATCTCAGTCCTCCAGGCAGCCTGCAAAGCTAGCTGCAAAGTCTGTTGCATGTCAGACAACTTTGCTCCCCAACTGACTCCTCTGTGGACAGATGGCACCCAACGGAGGGTGGCAGTTGCTGCTGTTTCCCCCGCCTTTTCCTCTTCAGCTGAGGAAATAGCTACATACGACTAGCAGATGCATTTTAAAAATTATAAAAATTTATAATTTGGCAGATTGTTTGAACTATATGATATGTATTTGTAGAATTTGGAATACTTAATGTGATTTGATTGGATTGTTAAAATGGAAAATTTAATATTTTTTTTGTTTTTAAAAAGGAAAATTCCCACATCCCCCCCCCCTTAGGATTGTACTCAACACTCTTTGTGATCCTAACGGACTGAGAGTCAGTCATGAATACCCTGTATGCACCTTTTTCGTACCCCATGAACAAACCATGTGCCCCACGCTTCCCAAGCTTGCTGCTCTGTGGGGTGTGGACCCACATGTCAGAACCAAAGATTCTCATGTGCTTGACACAAGGTTTCTTACCAAACATCTTCTCATAGGGAGTACAACCAATAGGTGATGACAGTCTCCTGTTGTATGAATAAACCAAAGTATTCAAAGACTCAGCCCAATATTTCTCAGGGAGATTGGCATCATGCAACAAGGTTTTTAGGCCTTGCAGCAAATTTTGGCCTGTCCACTTGCAAAGTCCATTCTCCCATGGAGATCTGGGACTTGAGAGGTCGTGCTGGATTCCCTTCTCAGTCAGGAAAGCTTCAAACTGCTGAGAAGTGAATTCACCGCCTCGATCAGAAAATAAACAGCCAATGCGTTTATTGTGAGCATTCTCCAGCCAAGCACAGAACGCCTTGAACCTAGGAAACGCTTCTGACTTCTGCTGGAGCATAAACACATGAATGTACCTGGAAAAAGAATCAATTAAAACCATGAAGTACCTTGTTCCACCCAAAGAGGGCGCAAGTGGACCAACCAGGTCTGTGTGGACTAGCTGATAGGGTTTGGAAGCCTGTCTGCTAGAGACCTTGCCTTTGGGAGCAACCTTCACTTTGTTTTCTGCACAAGAGACACATTTCATGTGAAACTTACAGGGCTTTGTGGTTAAACCCTGAACCATCCCAGGCATCTTGGCCAGTGCCTGCCATGACATGTGACCAAATCTTCTGTGCTGTTCGTGAATACAACCTGAATGAAGAACTTTGTTAGTTTGTGCAACACAACAAGATTCAACATTAGACACATCAACAGTTTTGTCATCATAATTTAGCAAGAACAAGCCATCTACAAACTTAGCATGCAAAATGTCCTCTTTGCCCTTCTTAATAACGCAGATGCGCTTCTTGAAGAAAAATCTCAAAGTCTTGCTCAGTCAGCTGTGGGATGCTGAGCAAATTGTCTGCAGAATGTGGAACAAAAAGTACTTTGCTGATGGTGGTGTGCAGACTTGCCAGTTTCACTGTCCCGACTCCTGCAATTCTCAAAGTCTTACCATCAGCCTGTTGGATTCCCCAACCTGAGGCGTAAAGGAAATAAACAGGTGTCAACTTCCACAGATGTGCCTCGTGGCCCCAGAATTGACAATAAAATGGCCTTTGGCCTTTGCAGCAGCAGTGCTAGCAAACAAAGTCTTGTTTTGCACAGGCCTGGGTTTCTCACCCGCTCCCTGCTTCCAACCATCTGCAGGCTTTTTCTTTTGTTTCCCTTTAGCCTTTGGACAAAGACGCTGCAAGTGGCCTTCATTTCCACAGTGCCAGCACTTCACAGCTGCCAACACCTTGGCTCCCCCGGAGGCTGGAATGCTGTCCCACACTGCTCCCCCCTGAAACACACAAGCTGGTTCCGCTGCGTTCCTCCTATCATATTCATTTTGGAGGGTCTCCAAATCCTTTGAAGCAGTGAGCTCCTGCGCAGGTAAAGTTGCCAGCTGGCTTGCCACAGCATGGTAACTATCGTCTAGGGAATCCAGGATAAGGATTGCAAACAGAGACTCAGGCATATTAAAACCTCTCTGAGTCAATTCCTGTCTGAGATGCTGCAAATGCAAAACGTGGGCTCTAAGGTCTTTCTCTGGCCCCAAACGCTTCTTGTGAAGGAATGGGTTTCCCAAATCTAAAATCTGACTGTGCAGTCAGTCTGAAATGGGCCCCAAAATCCCCATTTTTCCTTCTCCATTAGCTAAAATGCATTAACTTGAGCACTTGAGCACTTGAGCCAAGAACCCAGCTGTATAAACAAAGCTCTCTCCTTTATCAGTACATGACGCTTAATGAATGGCCTTGTCAGTTCCAAAGTGGAGACAGGATGGCAGAGCTGGGGCTTATCTTATCTTGTGTGTTGTAAATATCCTGACACACTGACGCACAGACCTTGCAAGACAGCCCCGTGCTCGGGAATGACGCCAGGAGTGCTCTTAGAGTTGGTGAACTTCTTACCCCAAGATAAGGAATACAGGAACAGGAACATCCTTTCATGGTCAAGAGTACAGGAACAGGAACATCTCTTTATGGTCATGGATGTCAACTTACATGTATAAGCTGACGTTTCTGGATTCCTGGGGAAGGGGGGAGAGGGTGCCTGGAGGATATATATACTGTATGCAATTTCTCTTGCTTTTGTGCTTGCTGTGAACCGATTCACGCAGAACTTTCTGCTATCCGGAGAGCAGAATAAACTCTTTCTCTGAACCAAACCTCGGTGTCATTTAACTCCTTCCTCCCTGTTCTGGGAGCAATGCTCACCCTACCAATCGGTAAAGTCTAAAAAGGCTACACTTGTGCAGCTTTCTGAAGTAAAGCAACACAGACCCAGCTTCCTGTCGGAGATGAGAGGCCTCCAGCCCCTGCCACATCTCACGCAACCTGGTTTTCCCAGCCAGGGTAATCAACTCTTCTGGAGCTACCGAGAGCAGAATTATTCCCATGCCTTTCGAATCTGCTGCAACCCATGCATCTGTTATAGGAGCTGGGGGATCCTCAGAAACAGTGTGCCACACACCAAGCTTTCTCACCTGACCCTCGCAATACCTTGCTGCCATTAAGCTTTGGACACGGAACCCCATCTGAGGCTTGTAAAAGAGAGGTGACAGGCCTGAAGCCCTTCCCACATCTCACGCAAGCTGGCCTTGCCAGCCAGGGTGATTAACTCTTCAGGGTTGACTGAGAGCAAAATTACTCCCATGGCTTTTGAATACTGTGCCACCCATGCATCTGTCAGAGGCGCTGGGGGGTCCTCATAAACCATGTGCCACACACCAAGCCTTCTCATCTGGCCCAGGTCTGATAATTGTGGCCATTAAGCTTTGGGCACAGAACCCCATCTGAGGCTTTTAAAAGCTCCATTTCAGCTCTTTACTTCCGCCATGAGCCTTATTGCCATCAAAGGCTCCTTATCTCTGGCAAGTCTTAAATCAAGAGACCTGCCTCTCACTCTGGCCTAATTACTTGGCTTGGACTTCAAAGACTCTCTGCCGCGGCACAGAAAAGCCTCGCTTTTCCACATACCTCTGTTGCTGCCAGGATCTCGCAGTCTTCAGCAGTCTTACTCTCCTGTAAGCGCCGTGAATCTGGGCCCGAAACCCTGTTGTTGGGATACTGCCAGGGAGACGGGGGCTTCAGGCAGGCCCCCAGCTGGCTCCGGACGATCACCAGTCTCTTGTGGAACAGCATCAGTCAATTAGCGACACGAGCCTCAGATACGTTCCAAGACCTGTCCACACCCTGTCAGCAGAGTGTTTTGAATCATGCACAATGGAAGATGCAGACAGAAAGAGATGTACAAGCATATTTACAGTTTTATTCAGCGTAGTCAGGAATAAAAGAAAAATATGACTGCATCCCTTCGTCTTCAGCGAAAACAGCAGTAACAAAAGCTATATACAAAACAGATGTTCCCAGCAGAAGCTGGAAGTAAACAGGCATGTGACACACAACAGCCTGTTCCATCTTAAGGTGGAACAGAACTATATCCTAACAGTATCTGGGGGGTGGTCTTAGGTTACACCCCTTCTGTGATGTATGTATGATGTTCCTGGGGGTGGTCTTGATCTACAGGGTGGCAATTTCAAAAGTCTAGATAAGGCCTTGCACGCCATTGTTCTGGGTTCCTCCTCCCTCCTGTGATGTGGTGAGTGAGGACCCTGTTGCAACAGATCAATAGAGATCAGGCTTACTAGGTGCTTTGCCTCTCAATATTCTCTGGTTGGCCTCTGTTATTTTCTCCTACCAATAGGGAACCTATGTAAGGACTCTATACGGGCTCTTGGATACCCCATAAGGGAAAAGGGCAGATTTTGTTTACAACAGATGACGACGCTCGAAGGGACATTTGGTTACCCGGATTCTGGGAGCGAGGAAGGACTGGTGATCCAGCGCGCACCAGCCAGTTTGCCAGGAGGCATAACCAGTCCTCCAACAATCCCAGGGTCTGGAAATAACTGGAGGTCCAGCGGGGTCAAGCAGAGGAAGCAAAGCTCGATCAGGTTGGCCTTAAACAACCAGTCAAGAGATCCCGGGATCACCAGGAACAGCGCATGCAGAAGTGTGCATAAGTAGGAAACACAGGTAGTGGGTTGGGTTCTCTAAACCACAGCAACCAAAATTCTTTAACTCTTCCTTTTCCCTTCAAATCTAAACTTTCTCCCTCCCTTATTCCATCACCTAATTTTCACCACAAGACCCCAATCCATCGGAGTTGCCCAGAGGAGGGTCTTGTGAGTCTCTTCCCCTTTAATTCTATTTGCCAACCTAGTCTCTCGCAGGGTGTCCAGAAAAGTTGTGAACTTACTTCTGAACCAAACTATAACTCCCAGGCGCAGCCGCACCTCTGCCATGGTTATCTTTGTTAGAGATGACCTGTGAGCCAGAGAACGCAAGGGCACCTGATTCCTTTCCTTGCTTTCATTTCTGAGTCCCGATCTGGCCCTGCACTCTGCAAGCGTCCAGTAGGGAACTCTGATTTTAGATTGTAAGAGACAGGAGGTTGCTGTGGGCTCCCCGGCTGATTTAATAACCACTAAGTGGGGGTTTGAGATCGCTGACTGCACTGTTAGCTTAGTAGCCAGGAAGGCCAGCAGCTGTACCAGCCTAGTAAGTCAGGCCAGACGAACGGTGGTGTGTCACAGTACTAATCCTTGGAGTTGTCCAGATTGAGTCTACTGTGGGTTATTTATTCTGTTTCCTGAAAAAGTGGGGATAAAACCCTGACTGCAGTATAAAAGTAAAAGCTAGCACTATTAAATTCTTAAAATGGGTGCAACTCATTCAAAAGAAATAAACCCGCAGACTATATGACTATGAAAATATGGCGTTCCTTCTAGGAAAAATGGTATTAAAGATAGATGCTTCCATGGCCAGCAATTGTCTATCTGAGTCCAGTTTTAACTTCGATTTGGTTGGACAGAAGGGTTATTGTAAGGCTCCTGATATCAGTCTCTGTAAGATCAGCCAGAATTTCCTGGCCTCTTTTCTTGGAAAATGCCCCCACCCCCTCGTTTCAGTCTCTTTCTGTTCCCCCCCCTCTTACTTCTGTGCCAGGTAAATTTACTCCCGAGTAAGCTTCCTTTAACAAGGAAACTGCAAGGGGGGGGGGGGCAATCTTTACTAAAGGTACCCCGCATCTCACTTTCCTAAAATAGGCTTAGTATTCCTATTCAAGTTCAGGAAAAAAATGTTCACTTTTGTATTCCTTTTAAATCAAATCTATGGCTGTTTTATTATTTGTGAGTGGTTATATCAACTCTTGAATTAACCCTATTCTTTATAAAAGATTCTCTCCCTATTTTATCTTAGGAAAACTGTTCACTTATATCTTCCTTTAAAGATCATTTCTCTAGGAACTTTCACTCTTTAGTCTAAGGAAGTAAACTCTCACTCAAATCATCTTAAGATCTACTAAAAGGGTTCTGTATAAAGTTGGGTACTTTTATTTTCCTCTTCCTTAGTATACACGTGTGTGCTTGCATGATAGGAGCATAGCTTGTGTTTCCTTCCCCAGTTGTGTCTGTGTACATAAGTATGTGTGTGTCTCTCTGGTAGTACAAATCCTTGGACTAGGTGACCCCAGGGTCCCTTCCAACTCTCCCAATTTTATGGCTATGTGGAAGGCAATGAGTCTGTAAGCATTGGAGGATAATTTTTAAATTCTGGTGTATGGTGATGGGTTGAAGGTCAGCCCAGCTTTGCTTTTTGGTACAGTGTTATGTACTGAGTTGAATAGGATCCAAACTGCAGCAGTCTGATTGGTCCTAGAACAATAGGATCCAAAATGCAGCAGTCTGATTGGTCCTAGAGCAATAGGATTCAGAATGCAGCAGTCTGATTGGTCCTAGAACAATGCAGCAGTATGATTGGTTGGCAGGAGCCACCCAATCCAGCTCCAGATAGAAGTGAATCTACAACCTGATTGGCCTACAGGAGAATCCCGGTATTAGCCAATCACGTGCAGCCCATTGTGTAAATAATGTATATAAAGCAGATACTTTGAGGGGACATCCAGTCCCTCCTCACCACTATGAGCTGAATAAAGAGCATGAAATCCACTCTCGACTCTGAGTATATTTCATATAGAAAGATGGAAAGATTGGTTTTTAGAGTTTAGAATAAAGTTTTAAAAGGTGAGAGGTGAAAGTCGTGATGTTTTTGAAGCAGAGCTAGTGATATCAAGCATTTGAGTGATTAACAGTTTTTACCATTTTGTCTATAGTTTTAAAAAATCAGACTTCAAAGTATTCAAAGTTTAAGCACATACAAATTTATAATCAAGTAGAATGAGCCTTGCCCATCCCTGTAAATAAAGGGCAGAAAATTTTGTCTGCAAATGGTAGGGCTGATGAAATATACTCAGAGTCGCAAAGTGATTTCATGCTCTTTATTCAGCTCATAGTGGTGAGGAGGAATGAATGAATGTCCCCTCAAAGTATCTGCTTTATATACATTATTTACACAATGGGCTGCACATGATTGGCTAATTCTGGAATTCTACTGTAAGCCAATCAGGTTGTGGATTCACTTATATCTGGAGTATGATTGGGTGGTTCCTGCCAACCAATCATACTGCTGCATTGTTCTAGGACCAATCAGACTGCTGCATTCTGAATCCTATTGTTCTAGGAGCAATCAGACTGCTGCAATTTGGATCCTATTGTTCTAGGACCAATCAGACTGCTGCAGTTTGGATCCTATTCAACTCAGTACATAACAGCTGAAATGACTGAGAATGTTAAATATCTTATGAATTCTGACTCTCTGGCCATTTTTACCCATACATAAGGGAGCAGGTGATTGTTCCGAAAATGACCAGAGGGGGAGCACACAGAATAATGATAGCCCACATTTTTTAATAGAGACCTGCACCCCAATTTCCTGTACATAAAGAAGACAGTACTCCCTTTGCCTGGGCTGCAGGAAACATGATCCCTTAGAACTGAGTTAACAGAAATTCAAGTTGACCAACTTCTATTGTGTGACGCGGCAGCTAAAAAAGCCAATGCAATTCTGGGCTGCATCAATAGGAGTATAGCATCTAGATCAAGGGAAGTAATAGTGCTACTGTATTCTGCTCTGGTCAGACCTCACCTGGAGTACTGTGTCCAGTTCTGGGCACCACAGTTCAAGAAGGACACTGACAAACTGGAACGTGTCCAGAGGAGGGCAACCAAAATGGTCAAAGGCCTGGAAACGATGCCTTATGAGGAACGGCTAAGGGAGCTGGGCATGTTTAGCCTGGAGAAGAGGAGGTTAAGGGGTGATATGATAGCCATGTTCAAATATATAAAAGGATGTCACATAGAGGAGGGAGAAAGGTTGTTTTCTGCTGCTCCAGAGAAGCGGACACGGAGCAATGGATCCAAACTACAAGAAAGAAGATTCCACCTAAACATTAGGAAGAACTTCCTGACAGTAAGAGCTGTTTGACAGTGGAATTTGCTGCCAAGGAGTGTGGTGGAGTCTCCTTCTTTGGTGGTCTTTAAGCAGAGGCTTGACAACCATATGTCAGGAGTGCTCTGATGGTGTTTCTTGCTTGGCAGGGGGTTGGACTCGATGGCCCTTGTGGTCTCTTCCAACTCTATGATTCTATGATTCTTTGATTCTATTGCTGGTTTTGGTGAAAACTTGAATTCCTGAGTTTCTCTTTTTTGTTTTAAATCTAATCCTATTTTTTAAATCTATTCCTTACCCTTCCCTTCCTTTATTCAAATGGTAATTTAGCCAAAAGATGCAACACTTTTAATGGTAGAAGAAGAAGAGGAGTTTGGATTTGATATCCCGCCTTTCACTCCCCTTCAGGAGTCTCAAAGCGGCTAACATTCTCCTTTCCCTTCCTCTCCCACAACAAGCTGTGATGGCCTGGGATTCCGATTCGGAGGATGAAACAGAGGAATCCCAGCCTGCACAGGAGTCCCCGCCTCCAGGGCCGGCTGAACTGGGGCAAGGCCTAGATGCTGAAGAGCCTGCACCTGTGGCAGTGCATCAGGAGCTGGCCCCAGGTGAAGCCCTTCTGGCCCCAGAGGGGCTTGACGACTCAGTGGCCACAGGTGAGCCTCCTCCAGGGCCCAGTAACCCTTCGGCCTCTCCTGATCTGCAGAGGCTTAGGGCAGAGAGGCGAAGGGAACTGGTTGCCCCCAGGAGGAGTGCTCGCCTTAAGGCCAGAGGAGGCAGGGCTCCTGGGGACCGGGACCGCCCCTGGCCTTAGAAGAGGATAAAAGCCCAGTCAGCCCGGCCCCAGGTTGCGGGAGCAACGTCGTTGTTGGCTTCGGACCTTCCTGTGTTCCTGATCCCTGCTCGGCCTCCTGTTCCTGACTATCCGGTACTCCTGTTCCCTGCTCGGCTTCCTGTTCCTGACTATCCGGTACTCCTGTTCCCTGCTCGGCCTCCTGTTCCCGACCATCCGGTGTTCCTGTTCCCTGCACAGCCTCCTGTTCCAGCGTTCCTGTTCCCCGCCCGGCTCTCTGCCTCGGACCTTGCCCCTCTTCGTGTGGACTCTGCTACACCCAAGGTACCTTACCCCCGGGACCAGCACAGTTTGCTCCCGCCCCACCCGCACTTCCCCTTCGTAGGGGTGCGTTCGGGAAGAGCCAGAGGCCATGGCTGAACAGGCGGCTGCACTGGTGGCTTTGGCCCAGGAGAACCAGGCCTTGACTCACACCGTGCAGCAGCTCAGCGACGCGGTTGTGGCACTTCAGCAACGCTTGGAAGCCCTACCGGCTCCTGGGGCCGACGCCCCGGCTCCTGGCAAGTACCCAGTGGCTTTGCCTGAGAAATTTGATGGAGCCCCGGCCAGCTTTCCCATGTTCCTGGCCCAGGCCAAGCTGTATATTCAGGGGCGAGCCCGGAACTTTCCTGACGACCGCACCAAGGTGCACTTTTTGATTAGTTTGTTAAAGGACCAGGCGGCCAAGTGGGCGTTGCCGCTACTCAGGCAAGACTCCCCCTTGCTGGCAGACTATACGGGGTTTTGCAATCGTTTGGAGGCCGCGTTCGGCAACCCCCAGAAAGAGAGTCAAGCCAACCGGGCGATTCGGCGTTTGAAACAGGGCAAGTCCACGGTGGCCACATATACCACGGAGTTTCGGCTGTTGGCACAGGACTTGACCTGGAATGACTCGGCACTGCGGGACCAGTATCTCGAAGGGCTTTCGGACGAGGTACTGGACCAGTTGGCCACAATGGAACGCCCCACCACGCTGGACACTCTCATTCAACGGAGTCTACAAATAGACGACCGGTTGGAGGATCGTCGTCAGGCCCGGGGTCGCCGACACTTCCAGTTCACGGCACCAGCTTTTTCCGGCAGCCCCACGGTCACAACTGATTTAACGGAGGAGCCTATGCAGCTCGGGGCAGTGCGGCCACGCCTTTCCCCCGCAGAGAAGGCGCGGCGTCGGGAGGGAAATCTCTGTCTTTACTGTGGCGGAAGTGGACACTTCGCTCTGTCCTGCCCTGAGAAACGCCAGCTGCAGGGAAACCGCCAACCCCAGTAGCTGATGGCCCTAGCTACCGGGGGTCCCAAACCGTACAGAATGGGCCCGCACCAATGGACTTGCAACATCTTATGGTTTCGGTACGTTTATACCCTCCAGGTGGGCCCTGGATCCTCACCCATGCTTTGGTAGATTCAGGGGCAACCCGCTCCTATATGGACGCTGCTTTTGCCGCCCATCATCAGGTGCCACTTCGGAACAAGCCAGTACCGGTCCAGGTGGAAGCGATTGACGGACGACTTCTGCGTTCAGGTGCCGTTACTCAGGAGACCCAGCCCCTGGTCCTGTGTCTCCAGCAGCACCGGGAGTTGCGAACTTTGGACATTGCCTCTATGCCCCGCTTCCCCCTGGTGCTCGGGATGGACTGGCTGGAAGCCCACAACGTTCAGATTGACTGGGTCAAACGGACCGTGCACTTCCCAGACCCATGTTCCCATGCTCAATCCGGAACGCTGGCGGCCGCGCCCTCAGAGGAGGCAGCACCCACGCTCCCAGCCGTGTACCAGGACTACCAGGACGTGTTCGAGGAACGGGGGGCAGACCAGCTGCCGCCGCATCGGCCTTTTGACTGCGGCATAGACCTCCAACCCGGAGCGCCTTTACCAGTGAGTCGCTTATATTCCCTAACAGAGCCAGAGCGCGAGGCTTTGCAGGACTTCTTGCGCAAGAACCTGGAGCGTGGGTTCATTAGGCCTTCCACCTCGCCTACCGCGGCACCAGTGCTTTTCGTTAAGAAGAAATGTGGGGAACTCCGCCCTTGCCATGATTACCGAGCCCTGAACAAAATTACCGTCCCAGACCGATACCCCTTGCCCCTTATCTCGGAGCTGCTGGAGCGGGTGCAAGGGGCACAGGTGTTCACCAAGCTGGACCTCCGGGGGGCCTACAACTTGATTCGGATCCGAGCCGGGGATGAGTGGAAGACAGCGTTTGGGACCCGGTACGGGCAGTTCGAATATTTGGTTATGCCTTTCGGTTTGTGCAACGCGCCTGCTGTGTTCCAACGCTACATCAACCACGTGTTTCAGGACTTGTTAGACAAGTACGTGGTGGTGTATTTGGATGACATACTGATTTACTCCCGTGACCCGGCTTGCCATGAGGGACATGTCCGGACCGTGCTGCAGCGCTTGCGTGAGCACCGTTTGTACGCAAAGCTCAGCAAGTGCGAGTTCCATCAGCGGACTGTGGACTTCCTTGGTCACCGGCTCTCTCCAGATGGGGTGCAAATGGACCCGGGGAAGGTGACAGCGGTTCAAGAATGGGCGGCACCCCGGAACCGCAAGGACCTGCAGCGTTTCCTGGGGTTCGCCAATTACTACCGGACCTTCATCGCTGATTATGCTCATCGCACCACCCCGTTGACCCGGCTACTGCGCCCAAAGACGCCGTTTTCCTGGGACAAGGAGGCAGAGGCGGCGTTTCAGGGGTTGAAGGCCTGTTTCCAGAGGGCACCAATCTTACAACATCCTGACCCCTCTCGACCCTTTGTGGTGGAGACCGACGCTTCCAGTACGGCTCTCGGTGCCGTCTTGTCTCAACAGATTGGTCCTGAAGCGCCACTCTTACCCTGTGCCTTCTATTCTCGCCAGCTCCTACCAGCGGAGCGTAACTATACTGTGTGGGAGCGGGAACTACTGGCCATCAAGGTAGCCTTTGAGGTCTGGCGCCACCATCTTGAGGGGGCACGACATCCGGTGGAGGTGAGAACCGACCACCGGAACCTGGAGTACCTCCAGACCACCCGCAAGCTGAACCAAAGACAGATCCGGTGGGCGTTGTTCTTTTCCCGGTTCCAGTTCCGGATCCGCTACATCCCTAGCTCTCAGAATCAGAAGGCGGATGCCCTGTCCCGGAAACCTGAAGACAACACAGACACGGTACAGCAAGCAGAACCCACCACGATCCTACCTCCGGCTGCATTCCTGGCCACCCAGGAGGCGCAGCCACTGCAGGTTCGGGTGCGGGAACAGCAGCGGGTCGACGCTTGGGCCCAGGAACGACTCCGGGAGCTGGCTGAAGGGTCCAGCCCACAGTATCCGGGGCTGGTCCTGCATCAGGGCCTCCTGCTGCACCACGGTCGTCTGTACATCCCGCCAGGGCCACTGCGGCTGGAGGTTCTCCGGATGGCCCATGATGCCCCAGCAGCGGGGCACTTTGGACGGTATCGGACCACCCATCTGGTCAGTCGTGAGTTTTGGTGGCCCCGCCTGAAGGCTGACGTGGCTCGCTACGTTGCTGGTTGTGATGTCTGCCGGCGCGCCAAGGGACCTACCGGGCGACCCCCCGGCCTACTTCAGCCATTGCCAGTTCCACCGCGCCCTTGGCACACAGTTTCGTTGGACTTTGTAGTGGACTTACCCTCGTCTCGTGGCTGTACCTGCCTTCTGGTTTTCTCCGACCATTTCACCAAGATGGTGCACTGCGCTCCCTGTCCATCTGTACCCACAGCCAAGGAAACTGCTCAGCTGTACCTTCAGCATGTCTTCCGCCTGCATGGACTACCTGAGCGCGTGGTGTCCGACCGGGGCGTTCAGTTCACATCCCGGTTCTGGCGAGCATTACACCAGACCCTCGGGACAGAGGTCTGCCTCTCGTCAGCCTACCACCCACAGACCGATGGCCAGACGGAACGGGCGAACGCGGTGCTGGAGCAGTACCTCCGGTGTTACTGCAGCTACCAGCAGGATGACTGGGTCGACCACCTGGCATTGGCGGAGTTCGCCTATAACAACGCGGTGAATGCGTCCACCCAGCAGACCCCGTTCCAGGCCAGTTATGGTTATCATCCACGGCTGTTTCCAGAGGTGCTGCCGGCATCCGCGGTCCCGGCGGTGACGGAGTGGCTTCAAGAGCTCCAGTCCCAGCAACAGCTTTTGGTGGAGCAACTGCACCAGGCCAAGGAAGCGTACAAAGCCCAGGCCGACCGCCACCGCCAGGTGGGGCCGGAACTTCGCGTCGGTGACCTGGTTTGGCTCTCCACTCGCCACCTCCACCCCTCTCGACCTTCGCGGAAGTTGGACGCCCGCTTCACCGGCCCGTTCCCTATCGTAGACCAAATCTCTCCTGTGGCATTCCGTCTCCGGTTACCCGCAACCCTGAAGGTTCACCCGGTCTTCCACAGGTCCCTTTTGAGTCCGGTGGCCCCACCCGACGAGTTCCACCCGAACCGTCCCCGACCGCAGCCAGTGTTGGTTCGGGGAGAGCCTGAGTACGAGGTGGAACGCATCCTGGACTCCCGATACCGCAGGGGAAAGCTGCAGTATCTCATTGACTGGAAGGGGTACGGACCGGAGGACCGTTCCTGGGAACCAGCGGCCAATGTCCACGCACCTGCCTGCCTCCGAGAGTTCCACGCGACGTACCCCGGCAAGCCGGGTCCGGACCCTCGGTTGAGGGGGGGGCCTGGGAGGGGGGATGGTGTGATGGCCTGGGATTCCGATTCGGAGGATGAAACAGAGGAATCCCAGCCTGCACAGGAGTCCCCGCCTCCAGGGCCGGCTGAACTGGGGCAAGGCCTAGATGCTGAAGAGCCTGCACCTGTGGCAGTGCATCAGGAGCTGGCCCCAGGTGAAGCCCTTCTGGCCCCAGAGGGGCTTGACGACTCAGTGGCCACAGGTGAGCCTCCTCCAGGGCCCAGTAACCCTTCGGCCTCTCCTGATCTGCAGAGGCTTAGGGCAGAGAGGCGAAGGGAACTGGTTGCCCCCAGGAGGAGTGCTCGCCTTAAGGCCAGAGGAGGCGGGGCTCCTGGGGACCGGGACCGCCCCTGGCCTTAGAAGAGGATAAAAGCCCAGTCAGCCCGGCCCCAGGTTGCGGGAGCAACGTCGTTGTTGGCTTCGGACCTTCCTGTGTTCCTGATCCCTGCTCGGCCTCCTGTTCCTGACTATCCGGTACTCCTGTTCCCTGCTCGGCTTCCTGTTCCTGACTATCCGGTACTCCTGTTCCCTGCTCGGCCTCCTGTTCCCGACCATCCGGTGTTCCTGTTCCCTGCACAGCCTCCTGTTCCAGCGTTCCTGTTCCCCGCCCGGCTCTCTGCCTCGGACCTTGCCCCTCTTCGTGTGGACTCTGCTACACCCAAGGTACCTTACCCCCGGGACCAGCACACAAGCACTCTGTGAGGTGAGTGGGGCTGAGAAACTTCAAAGAAGTGTGACTAGCCCAAGGTCACCCAGCAGCTGCATGTGGAGGAGCGGAGACGCGAACCCGGTTCCCCAGATTACGAGTCTATCATTCTTAACCACTACACCACACTGGCTCTCTCTATGGTATAAAAGATTTGCTGAAACTTGAACTCTGCACATGCACAGAGGCTATGTCAGCTTAAAATAGAGGAGGAGGAGAGAGGGAAAAGGAAAAAAAGGAGGTTTGGAGAGAGAGCAGACTGCAGGGAACCATCAAAAGTGAAGAGGTTGCCAAGTTCCAAATTAACATGCAAATTCTTTTCACAGGTAAATATCAGAGCACTGCCACTGTGAGTTCCTCTCTTGAGTAGTCCCCCCCTCAAAAGGAATTTAAATGAATTTTATAACCGGTTTTGTTTGTGTGCCTATGCATTTTAGGAACAGCATTTCCTGAAAGATTTTCACATGGGGGAAAAAAAATTCCCCTTTCAACAGGATACGTGAACCTCTAAGAAGTTTCAACCCCATTAACAAAGTGTTTGTCCCTTCTTTTCTCCAACAGCACAAATAATAATGAGGGGATTCAAACAGTAATTTAAATATTCTATATCCGAGGTTCTCAGAAAAGTAATTGCATTTGTATTAGTGGCTTTGACAATTTTTAAGTTACAAATAATCTGTTTTCATTTATTAATCTAAGCACAACCAAACATTGTTTGTGGAACGGTATTTGTTTACCTTTTTGCCTGAGTATTTCTTATTAATTGTGTCATTGTGGCTAGTTCAAGGTACTTGCACAACTTTAAATTGCCATTCATTTTTTCTCGGTATTAACTCACTTCCCAGTATTTTGCTATTAACATTCTAGCCGATGTTGTCACATCAAGAAACACTCTTTTATTTTCATTTGGGATACTCATTGTTAGAATGACAAAATAGATAAGCTTCGGATTTCTTAAAAAATTGTGTGTCCTAGCATTTATTTATTTTTGGTTCCTCATAGGTCATGTTGTTGTTGTTTTTTGTGTGGTTTTTTTTTAACTTTGGGGACATATCCATCATATGTGGAATAAGGTTCCTTCATTTTGTTGCATCTCCAAAACTTATTGCTGATATTTATTTATTCTGACTGATTTGGATGGGATCAGGTACCATATGTAAGTCATTTCCATGAAGTTCTTTTTATCAGATAGCGCATGGTGAATTTTAAGCCTTTTCCCAACGTTTTCCCATTTTTCAGTCCAGTAGTAATCTGTGTGGTTTTGATAATATCTTTGTATTATTTAATAATAATTCTTCTCTAAATCTGATGTCTTTGTGTCAAGTCCGTTTTCATCTGACTGGTAATCTAATTTTTTATTTTCTTTTTTTAGATATATATTCACCTTTCTTGTATTTCTACCCTTTTCTTCCTGTATATGTGGAGTAACTAAGTGAAGGAAAGCAAACAAACTTAGCAGATAGTAATAATTATATGGAAATGTGATGATAATATTCAAATGAATAAAATGCTTAACACGCTAAGAAGTTATTATTTGCAACTTCCCAAGATAACTCAAGGAGATTTTTTGGAGGGGCTTTTGCCCCTTTTCTAACTGTGTCTTTAAGTCGTCCCCCCCCCCAAAGAAAACCTTTACAGGATATCCCTTCTACAGATGTTAATGCAGACCCAATGATGGAAAACCCTCAGCCCAATTCCTCATGACCACAAGACTATTTATTACCTGCAACAACAACAGACACCAGAGTTTTCAAAGCGGCTACAGCAATCTCTTTCCAAAGGATATAGGCTGACAGGGGAGGGGGGGGCTGACAAAGGGGGGAAAGTTGAATTGCAAGGACATTCTCTCACTTTTAAACCTCAAGACTCTGTGCTCCAGGATTGAAAAGATATGTAAAAGATCACAATTGCCTCAAGATATGCAACTGATATTTAATTAGTTTGTTGTGTGATATTATGTAGGAATGCTAAAATGTGTCTGACAGTATGTTATTTCCACAAAGGGGGGGACCCAATTATTGTGTGTACTGTAATTGTTTTTATGTTCAATGTATGGTGTCTTATTGCTTACACCAGTGGAGGATTCTCATGCATTTTGAGCCTTCTGATAGATCAGGCTATTGCGTAATCCAGTATTTAGATTAGATCATGTTCCACCTGGCACTCTCTGCAGTGTGCCAACCTTCTCTACCCATTTTTAAATTGTTTTAATTCATTTCACGAAAAATAAAAAAGCAAACTTCAGGATCCATGCAACAGCAGATGCATGAAGGTGTATATACTTTGGTTTAGCAGGAATGATCCCTTATAGAGTTAAATTGATTAATTTGGACAAGTGCCCATTTTAAGATTTTATTTTTTTTTACAGATTGGTTTGAAAAGTTGAGAACCATGGCGCTATCTAAATTCTAATTGGACTCAGTTTGAATTTAACAAGTGTATCCAGGCTGCAACTAGCTTTTTCGTCCTTTAAGAGCAAGTGAGCAACTTCCCCACAGTACAAGACTAGAGCCTATAATAAAAAGATCCCATTGAAAGGTCAAGGCAAGGACATCTCTCTCACAACATGTCCAAACCTGTCCAAATCTATGGCAAGGTGACATGGTCTTTATGAAAGCCCTAAAGGGATTCACCAGGAATTGTTGCTGCTGTGGTATGATGGAGGAGAGCTAAGTTTGACGCCTGAGAACACACACACACAAAAGCCATAAATAAAACAAACTGCATTTTTCAATTGTTACTGGACCTTCCTGCTAAGTGAAAAGCATAGACCACTATTGAGTAAATGTTTCTCCCAGAGTGTTAGAATGCCACAAGTAGTTTAGTAACAATGCAAGTGTTATTTTTATGTGATAGCCTATATTTACACAAAGGCATCCATTTACAACATACCATGTGATTATTTGTGGGGCAAAATTTGTAAAGAAAAATTCTAGCCCCAAAGGGGGGATATTGTGATAGGAATTTTGAGTTCTTGATATATGGTAACGTTCATAAGTGTAACAACCAAGCACACACATAGACCAGCACAGGAAGACCGACCTGAAACCATTTTGATTCCCAAACTGACCAAATATTTTCCCTGCAAGGAGGGAGGGGGAATCAGGGAACCTTCCCATTGTCTCAGGAAATGAGTAATCAGCATTTTAATGGGTGACACACTATCAGGAAAGGCAATCAGATAACCTGGCAAATAGGAAAAACAACATTCAAATTTCTGTTTTAGGGGACTTCTGGGTCAGCGCCATCGGTGAATGGCGGAGTTCCTCTGTCCGGAGGAACGGGCTCCGTGGAAACTGGGTCTTCCCGCCGCGGCGAAGGTGGGGACCCGCTAGAAATCCCAGGTGGAGGAAGCCTGGGAACATGGGGTTCGGCAGGGCACCAGGAGCGCCCCCCTACTCACAGGGAATCCCATTTAGGGGCTCCGGAGCGAAGTGGTGTGAGAAGCGCGGTGCTGCGAACTGACTGCTACTTTCACGGAGTGAAGCCGCACAGCCATTGCCGGAGAGCACTGACTTTTCCTGTGGACAATTGGATTTAAAACAAGTACCCGTGAGTAGAAACGGAAAATTGGATCAAGAAATTTCTTAATTTGGTATCGAAGCGGGAAGGTTCAAAACAGGAAGTCCGCCTTCCGCTTTTTGTATATAGACTAAAGCAAAAACTCTGTAAGCTAAAGCCTGGAAAGCTGTCAAAAAAGTCTAAATTTCCTTCATTCAGAATTACTGAAACCCCCTTGCAAGCAGGAGAAAAGGGGGGGGGACTTTGTTCAACCCTAGCAGGAGAGGGAGTGAAGAAGGATAAGTTTCCACTGTCTCTAACCTGGGAACGGGGTGTCAGAGACAGAAATTGTTGGAGAGGTTCATTGACTGTGAATGGAATATTTTGACAGATAGCTAAAGAAGAGAAATAAGCTGATTCCAATGTTGCCTTTTGCATCTTAAAGAAACAAAATATCTGAAAAATATCTGAAAAACGAAAGTAATTTTCCTTTGTTGGACTTGCCTAAAAAAAATGGATACAAATAGAAATTGCCTCCTCTAGAAGGAGCTTGTCAAATAGTTGCTGCAGTACATTTGAGGGCTCAACAGATGTGAGATTAAGACCGTGGGAACAGTCTTTTCTGACCTTGACTAAAGATGAGCTGGGAGGAAGACTGGGTGCTTGCCTTATGCAAGACAAGTGCCTTGCTGGAACAGATGCATGAGAAGATGGACTTGTTGAATGAGAAAATGGATTTGACTGTTGTGGTTAATAACTGTGGACAAACAGGGAATATTGATACAGAAATTATTCAGGGACCAACTCATGAATCTGTACTGACTGGGCAAGTGCAGAAGATAATGGAGGAGGATGCGGTTGCACCCCAAATAATACAAATGGAGAGTCCCGAGGCCCTACAGGAGCATGAGCTGCTGTTATTGAAGATTGAAGTTGGAGTGGGCCAGGGGGAGTCTGGAGCTGAGGAGGTTCCTAACGTTGGAGAGACCTTGGAATATGCTTTTAAATACTTTTTGGACTATATCGAGGACTGTGGGGAGTGGGACTGTGGGGAATGGGCGGGCTTGATGAAGGGAGATGGAGACAATTTTGGCTTGGAATCCCCCAGAGGCCTACTCCTCAATGAGAAAGGAAAGAAACTAAGAAAGAGACCAACAAAAGACAAGGAAAAGGGCAAGTATAAACAAGAAGAAGAAGAATTGCAGAAGGGACATGGAAGAGACTTAAGGGCCTCGGACATAAGGCTTCCAGGTTGATGGACTAGATGGAATGGACAGTAAGGACTGACACGATCCGAGACCAGGAAGAAGGGACGTTGGATGAAGATTGGAAGAAAATTTATAAAGAAAACTTTCTATTTAGGGAATTGGCTAAAAATTAATGAATATTAGGGGAAAGGTTGGAATGAAACTATATGACTTTAGCAGAAATGATATCAGGAGTAATGTATATTTGATAACTAAGATTCAAGCTTTAAGGTATTTTAGGGTAAGATAAGGTTAAATAAATTAAGGTAATTTGAATAATAGAATATGGGGAAAGATGGAAAGGATTTGTTGAGCTAATTATTAGGTTAAATTAGGTTAGGATAAATTTTTTAACAAAAATTGAGAAAGATGGAAAGAATTTGCTGAAATAACTAATTAAACTAGAATACAAAAAGGGAGGTGTGAGGAAGTCAATGAAACAAGCAAATGGAAGTTTTAGATATGTAATTTGGGATCTGTGTTGTTGTTTTTTTTCTTTTTCTTTTCATCTTTTGGTTGTATTGTTGTATTGGTTTTTGTGTTTTTTCTTTTCTTTTTATGTATTATAGTGTTGTTTTTTAATGTTTCTTTTTTTTCCTTATAATTCTGAAACTACTAATAAATATTATTTTTTTTAAAAAAACAAATTTCTGTTTTAGACCGCCTTTTCTGTGATGTAGGTATGATGTATCTGGGGGGTGGTCTTAGCTTACACCCCTTCTGTGATGTATGTATGGTGTTTCTGGGGGTGGTCTTGATCTACAGGGCGGCAATTTCAAAAGTCTATATAAGGCCTTGCGCGTCATTGTTCTGGGTTCCTCCTCCCTCCTGCAATGTGATGAGTGAGGACCCTGTTGCAACAGATCAATAAAGATCAGGCTTACTAGGTGCTTTGCTTCTCAATATTCTCTGGTTGGCTTCTGTTATTTTCTCCTACCAATAGGGAACCTATGTAAGGACTCTATACGGGCTCTTGGATACCCCATAAGGGAAAAGGGCAGATTTTGTTTACAACAATCCCACCCACTCTAAAAGGCTATAGAGATAGTTAAAAGCCAAAGGCCTGGTTTTCGCCTAGTGCCTAAAGAGGTGCAATGAAGGTGGCAGGTAAGCCTCGCTGGGGAGAGCATTCCTCAAGCAGGGAGTCACCACAGAAAAGGCCAGTTCTTGTGTTGCCACACTCCAGATATCCAACGGGGGGGGGGGCACACAAAAAAAGCCTCAGGTGACAATTGCAGGGTCCAGGTTGATTCCTGTGGGGGAGGGCCACCATGGTGGGGGGCAGGGATCCTGGTATTTTAAAATGCACCTGCTAGTCGTATGTAGCTATTTCCTCAGCTGAAGAGGAAAAGGCGGGGGAAACAGCAGCAACTGCCACCCTCCGTTGGGTGCCATCTGTCCACAGAGGAGTCAGTTGGGGAGCAAAGTTGTCTGACATGCAACAGACTTTGCAGCTAGCTTTGCAGGCTGCCTGGAGGACTGAGATTGTCCCACAGGCTGGAGGTTTCCGCACTCCTGCTCAGTGGTGTGGCTGTGTCTTACACGGGGGTTTGACTCCTAGGGTTCCATGTATATGCGGAAAACTAGCATTGCTTGCACAAGATCTAGTGGGAACTTGGATGACCCTAGGACAGGCATGGCCAAACTTGGCTCTCCAGATGTTTTGGAACTACAACTCCCATCATCCCAAGCTAACAGGACCAGTGGTCAGGGATGATGGAATTGTAGTCCCAAAACAGCTGGTTTGCCAAGTTTGGCCAAGCCTGCCCTAGGAGATCTCGCCAGCAGAATGACAAGTAGTCAGAATGCCACCACACACACACACACGGGAGGATCCAGCAGATTTCAGGGACCCCGAAGGCCGTGACCATGAGGGTAGATGCCCTTTTCCTAGCTGGTTTCACAAACCATTGATCACATCCTTCCAAGCCCATTTTCAAAGTCTGAAGAGTTGTTGCAGAGAAAACAGGGTGCCAAATCCCCCCCTTGCGTAGTGTGGCTGTCTCTCACCTGGCTGTTGTAGATTGCATAGACCAGGAATATGTAGAGACCCTGTAGGAAGACAGAGGAAAGAATGACCTGGAAACAGCCGCTGGGCCAGCATCCTTGCTTTGTTAGCCCCCCAAACAGACATATAGGGAAGAAGAAGAAGAGGAGGAGGAGGAGGAGGAGGAGGAGGAGGAGGAGGAGGAGGAGGAGGAGGAGGAGGAGTTTGGATTTGATATCCCGCTTTATCACTACCCGAAGGAGTCTCAAAGCGGCTAACATTCTCCTTTCCCTTCCTCCCCCACAACAAACACTCTGTGAGGTGAGTGGGGCTGAGAGACTTCAAAGAAGTGTGACTAGCCCAAGGTCACCCAGCAGCTGCATGTGGAGGAGCGGAGACGCGAACCCGGTTCCCCAGATTACGAATCTACCGCTCTTAACCACTACACCACACTGGCTCTCTCCCAACCAAGGCCAAATGATGGCTCTCTCCCAACCAAGGGGCAGAACTGCCCCTTTCGCAAAGAGATGGGCAATTGCCAGCCCTTGGCCTGATTTCATGCAACCGTTGGCTTAATTCATCCAGGGGGAAAGGAGGACAAAATGGGGGGGGGGGGGCAGAAAAGAGAAAGTGTGGGGATTGGTAGACAAAGTGAGAGAAAGGGCCCCGTCCATTTTTTATTCCTAGTAACTGAGACAAACTGCCTCCGACTTTGGAGGTAGAACACAGGCCAGTATGTGTGTATGTGAGCCCCCAAACCAGCCCCCTTTTAAGGCAGCGTACAGCAAAAACTAACTTTTGACCAATATGGCCTCAATACCTAGCCAAATTTTTGTTTCCCTCAGTCCCCCCACCCCTGCCCACATCCTGAAGAAGAAGAGCTCTGGTGGATTCAGAAGCTTACCTCACTATTTTGTGACATTTTGTCTGGTCATAATGAAGGGCCTTTGGGCATTTTTCAAAATAAAAGTGGCACTGCATGCAGAAGTCTAACCTTCCTCTTCCTCCTCTCAGCACATTTGGCGTTTTCTGCTCTAGAGCTGGCACTTGCAACAAAGAGTGGTTCAGTGATGTCTCAAACAAACACAATACAAATGAATTAACTGTGTGTTGTGTGAAATGACACTTCCTTTGGTCCATTTCTTTCTCTTGCATTCGGAGAGAGGAAGCCACCACAGAAGTCTCAGTTGATGAACCTTCAGAAACACAACTGCAGGCCAAGAGTAAATAATGTAAACGGTTCTTCGGGGGGGGGGGGTTGTTAGGTATTATCGTAGTAGAAAAAGAAAAAGTTTTATCCCCCCTCCTTTCTATTCCGTTCCAACATACCGGCTTAGATGCTATTCTTAGATGTTATCTTTCTTCCTCTCTGTCACTCTTGGCACCTCAGTGCCTGGCTTAATTGGCAGATTAATTACCCCTTCTTCGCTTGAAGTATGTCCAAAACTTAAATCGAAATTTTAATCTTAAGAAATGGAACTAGGTGCGCTCATGGAGACAGCATCCAGGAGATCCGAACTCCCTTGGGGGCTTTCCATCCAGTGCCCCCACCCCCTCCTTCTCTACGAACATGGGGGTGCTTTGTTGGGCACCGCGGATGAGACTGCATCTTCCCTTCCGCCGGGAAGAATTTGGGACGCTGATTACTCCCATCTCAGCCTCTAAATTACCTCGTGGGAGCTGGAGAAATGGTCTTGTCAGCCATCTTCTGTGGCGCCCCTAGCGGAGCCCCCTGAAAATGTGGGAATTTTCCAGAGTCACTCACAAGAGGATGAAGAGGCTGAGGAAGAAGCGGAAACTGAGGATGATGATCAGAGTTCAGATTCCAGCTCAGTGGGCGGCGCTGCTGCTGATGTCAGCGACAGTGATGACACAGCAGACTACAAGAGCGCAAAGGCCTCAGTCAGACCATCTGATACATCTGACACTGAACTGGAAGAACCACTGTTCACCATTGGCCACTTTTCTCCTAAGAAAGAGGAGATGAGTGCAGAAGACTTGCGTCTAGTACGCAGATCTGAAAGGGCCACAAAAGGCAAACCTCCAAACAGATTTGCTGATGAGTTTGCTAAGACAGCAACTGCGGTTCTTGGTAGCTCAGAGAAGGTGTGGGAACCTGCAAGCTTCAAAGAGGTTCAGGTGTTAACCTCTAAAGATGCTGAACCATGGCTTAATGCCATGAAGGCTGAAGTTGATTCCTTGGATAGGAACCAAACCTAGTGCCAGTAGTCCCAGGAATGAGGCTGGTTGGCAGCAAAAGGCCAAGACAGACCAGACTGGCAAGGTTGTCAGACACAAAGCCAGATTGGTCGCCAGAGGTTTTTCTCAGGTACCAGGACAGGATTACCACGAGACCTACTCACCCACCGTCAAGTATGAGAGCATTAGGCTAATGCTCAAGATTGCTGCAGAAGAGAAACTGCACGTTTCTCATCACGATGTGAACACAGCTTTTTTGTACGGGGTTTTGGGGAGGAACTGTATATGCTTCCACCTGATGGAGTGCAGGTACAGAAGGGAATGGTCTGTAAACTACGGAAATGCCTATATGGTCTCAAGCAGAGTGCCAGGTGTTGGAACACAAAACTCACCGAGACATTGCTTTCTCTTGGTTTTCACCAAGGCAAAGCTGATCCATGTGTGTTTGTCAAGGAGGAGGGGCAAAACAAACTGTATTGTTTATGTTTTGTTGATAATCTTCTTTTGTTTTGGAAGAATCAGGCTTTGTACGAAAGCACCCTAGCTCAGCTGAAGGAGCACTTTGACATGAAGGATCTTGGTGAGGTATCCAACTCTCTTTCTTTGCAGGTGAAGAAGGACCAAACAGGTAATTTTCTGGTACACCAGACACAGAAAATTGCTGATGTATTGACCAGGCTGAATTTGGTTGATGCAAACCCAGCAGACACACCGATGGTGACAGGTTACCAGGTAGATAGTACTGCTGAAGCATTTTCTGACACCACACTGTACAGATGCATTCTAGGCAAGCTGAATTTCATTGCTAGATGTTCAAGACCTGACATAGCTGTAAGCACTAACCTGCTTAGCAGACATGCCAACAATCCTACTGTTCAGGATTGGAAAGCTCTGAAGCGCATAGCCCGCTATTTGAAGGGGACTTTGCACTACAGACTGAGGTTCACTAGTCAGAAGACTGGAGGTCTTGAAATCTTTGCAGATGTTTGCTTTGGAAGTGATACCACAGATGGTACAAGCACTTCTGGAGTATGCTACATGTACAACCATTGTCTGTTTGACTGGTTGTGCAAAAAGCAGACAACAGTAAACCTAAGTTCCTGTGAAGCAGAACTCAATGCCCTGTCATTTTCACTCATGGATTGTGAATGGTTGGTGCAACTGCTTCTGGACATCAGAGCTTCTGTGAAATGTCCTATACAGGTGTATCAAGACAATAGATCCTGTTTGGCTTTGCTGAACTCAGAGAGTTGCAAGCAAAGAACCAAATACTTGCAGATTAAATCCTTGTGTTTATACCATTCTTGTTGTCTGTCTGTATTCATTTACCACTCCTGTTAGTTATATTACGTAGTTTCCTTATACATTTCCCTTCTTCTTATTTTCATTATCCATCACTGTTCTTAATCTTTCCTGTTATGAGGTCTGTTTCCAATTCTACTGGTTTTACTATTTCATCTTATGTTTCCTGTACACAACATAAATTTCCCCCATTCTTTTTGAAATGTTTCCTCGCCCTGTTGTCGATTTTCCCCTGTTAGTTTGGCTATTTCTGCATATTCCATTACCTTCTGTCGCCATTCTTCTACTGTTGGTAATTGCTGCTGTTTCCAAACCTGGGCTCTGAAGAGCAAGTATAAATGTAAAATGTAATACAATATGTGTATGTGGAGTATCTAATTGAAAAACTAATAAAGATTATTTGGGGGGAAAAAGGAAAAAAGGAAAAATGGTGGCTCGTATTTTAATTCTGGTGCCCAGACAAATGCCATTGCAGAAGGCCAGCATTTGCCCACTGAAGCCAATTAGTGCAGGAGACTAATGAGTCTTTAGCTGAGGATTATGGGGAGGGTGGTGTGTGTGTGCATGCGTGTCCGTGCGTGTGTGCCCCTGCCTTTCCGTACAGAGCCGGCCAACTGTCCATGCATAAGAATTGCAAACTCCCCCAAACTGCTGCTATTCCCAGGCTCACTTGGGAGGACACTATTCAAACAGCTTCAGCCATGAGAGGTCTGTAAATAGCCTGCCTACCATCTGCTGCAAAAAGATGTCCTTCAGAGAGGGAGAGAAATGTGCAGAGACAGGGATGTGGCCCTGCTGCTGGAAACTTCTTGCACCCAAGGTGTTGACCACCCATATCATGCTCTCATGGCAGGACTCAGCCCTGAACCTGTAATGTAGTGATAAATTGAGCAGAGTCTCTGATCAGGTGCAGAGTGCCTTTCTGCCTACCGCCCTGAATGGCACCCAACCAAAGATGCAGACTTTTTTGAAGAGGGGAGGAAAAGAAAACACGCACAGACAGAGCTATAACTGAATTGAAAACTTTATTGGAATGTCTTATTTGGTAAGATAGTTCACCACTAACCAATGCTCAGAAGGACCTTCTGAGTAAAATGTTGAGAAGGGAGACACTTAAGAGCACTTTTTATTTCAGAAGGAAAAAAACACATACAGGCAGAGCCTGGCACTTCCAAACTGTCTTCTCCAACTCTTTCAAACCAGAAGAGACACACAAAAGTAGTCCAAACATTATATGTGGAGCAGAAAATGCTGCAAAGTGTAATCAAAACCCACAGGGAAATATATATGAGAATGCAACTAACAGATAACCAACGCAAACTATAAAAGGAGCACCGGACTTGCTCAACTCATAGCTGCAAGGCCTTGGAGAAAGGTCTCCCAAAATGAAGCCCCAAGGGGGAGAGTGGTTTCAGTGTATCTGAGGCACAACAAACTCGCTCTCATGGTGGCCCATGGGCCACAGAAATCATCCGGACCATCGGCTAGGTGAGGACTGCAGGGCCTGCTCCCTTCCAGGGCCTTTCCAACTGGCTCAGGGGGCGTGGCCAGGCCCTTTCTCCCAGCTATAAAGGGACTCCTGCTGCGGGGAGGCCTCGGACCATCGGCTGGGTGAGGACTGCAGGGCCTGCTCCCTTCCAGGGCCTTTCCAACTGGCTCAGGGGGCGTGGCCAGGCCCTTTCTCCCAGCTATAAAGGGACTCCTGCTGCGGGGAGGCCTCGGACCATCGGCTGGGTGAGGACTGCAGGGCCTGCTCCCTTCCAGGGCCTTTTCCAACTGGCCCAGGGGGCGTGGCCAGGCCCTTTCTCCCAGCTACAAAGGGACTCCTGCTGCGGGGAGGCCTCGGACCATCGGCTGGGTGAGGACTGCAGGGCCTGCTCCCTTCCAGGGCCTTTTCCAACTGGCACAGGGGGCGTGGCCCAGGCCCTTATTTGGAACAAACTTTTGGGGAAGTGTGGGAAGTGTTCTGCCATTGCTTCCCTGTTCCAGGTGGTTAATGTGCTTTAAAATGTCCTCAAGCAGTCGGTGGCAATTTCAATTTTTATTCCTTTTTTCCCTTTTTTCCTTTGTTGGGGGTGGGTGGGTGGGATTGATAGTTGGTTGGGGATTAATTTTAGTATAATTTTTCTGTTCCTTTTTGTTGTTGTTGTTTTATTGGTTCTGTATAGTTTGTGGTTTGTTTTTAAGGGGTGGGATCAGGGCTGCCTGGGAGTGGCTCCCCAGCCAACACGATGGCTGGGACAAGTTCCACAGGGGGGGAAGCACTGGGACATCCGATCTCGGTGATCATGGGCAGGAGGCGGAGTTACGCTAAGACCAGACCATGTCATTACCGAGGAGGCAGGTTTAGTCGTTGTTTGAAGACTATCCCTGCCTCCGGGTCTGGCCTTGACCGGATGGATACTGGAATCAACAGGGGAAACCCACATGACCTGAAAGTGTTGCTGTGCAATGCCAGGTCAATGATGAATAAAACCACTGCCATCCACGACTTGATTGTGGATGGAGGATTTGACCTGGCATGTGTGACGGAGACCTGGTTGGAGGAAGCAGATGGGCCTGTCCTTGCCGCTGCTTGCCCACCAGGTTTCTCTTACGCACAGCAACCCAGGTCATGTGGGCGGGGAGGGGGGGTTGCAGTGTTCTTTAGGAAGTCACTAGCTTGCACCAGGCGTCCTACTGGGAAGATCCAGTTCTCTGAGTGCATGTTCTGGAAGCTGGGCAATAGGGGCAGTACAGGATTCCTTTTGGTGTAACGACCTCCCCGCTGCACCAAGGATTCCCTGTCCGAGCTGCTTCAGGTCGTGGCGGATCTTCTCCTGGAGACACCTAGTTTGGTTGTCCTAGGGGATTTTAACATCCATGCCGACACGACCTAAAAGGGGCCGCTCGGGACTTTGTGGAAAGCATGGCCTCCATGGGGCTGTCCCTGAATAAGTTTGGCCCAACTCATAGTCATGGACATGCCTTAGACCTGGTGTTCACCTCTAGTGACGTGAGTGATCTGACACTAAGTAAAAGTGAAACAAAAGAAGTGCCATGGTCAGATCACTTCCTGGTGCAACTGGACTTCTCCGCGACCCTTCCCCTCTGCAGGGAGGTGGGACCAATTCGGATGGTCCGCCCCCGCCACTTAATGGATCCAAATGGTTTCCAGAGAGTGGTAGGGGATGCTTTAGCCCATGTTGATGGCCTTTCAGCTGATTCCCTGGTGGCCCGCTGGAATGCGGAGTTAACCAGGGCTATCGGCTGTCTGGCTCCGAAGCGCCCTCTCCGATTGCATGGAGCCTGGACAGCCCCGTGGTTTTCTTTGGAGCTGAGGGTGATGAAACAATCGCTGAGACGGCTAGAGCGTCGGTGGCAGAAAACTCACTCCGAATCTGACCGGACACAGGTTAGAGCTCAACGTCGAGCCTACCAAGTGGCGATAGCGACGGCGAAGAAGACTTTCTTCACCGCCTCTATTGCATCTGCAGAAAATAGTAGCAGGAGACTCTTTCAGGTGGTTCGCAATTTAACGGAACCACCTTTACCACCGGGGCATTGTAAAGACCCCAAGATCTCCTGCAACGATTTTGCAAAGTTTTTTGCAGATAAAATCACTCATATTCGGAAGGAGCTAGACACCACCGTGGGAGCAGGGCCAGGGCGGGAGAGTGCTAGAGCTCTGTCTGGTCAAGTTACATGGGATCAATTTCAATCCGTTACCCCCGAGGATGTGGACAGGCTGCTTGGACGCCTGAAAGCAACCACCTGTCTCCTTGATCCTTGCCCATCCTGGCTAATAAAAGCAAGCCGGGAAGTGCTGGGCGATGGGCTCTGCGGGGTGGTGAATGCTTCCCTCTGTGAGGGAACATTCCCAGATCCGCTGAAAGAGGCGGTCATTAAACCGCTTCTTAAAAAACCATCTTTAGACCCGGCCAGTATGGCCAACTATCACCCAGTCTCAAATCTTCCATTCTTGGGCAAGGTGATTGAGCGCGTGGTTGCTGAACAACTCCAGGCACGCCTGGAGGATGCGGACCATTTGGATCCCTTCCAATCGGGATTCAGGCCTCACCATGGGACTGAAACTGCCTTGGTCGCGCTGGTTGATGATCTCCGGCGAGCTAGGGACAAAGGTGAGAGTTGTTTCCTGGTTCTGCTGGATCTCTCAGCAGCCTTTGATACAATCGACCATAACATCCTTCTGGACCGTCTAGAGGGGCTGGGAGCTGGGGGCACTGTTATACAGTGGTTTCGCTCCTTCCTCCTGGGCCGTGTTCAGAAAGTGGTGGTGGGGGATGAGTGTTCAGACCGCTGGGCCCTCACTTGTGGGGTGCCTCAGGGTTCCGTCCTCTCCCCCATGCTTTTTAACATCTGTATGAAGCCGCTGGGAGAGATCATCAGGGGATTTGGACTGGGTGTCCATCAATATGCAGATGATACCCAGCTCTACCTCTCTTTCAAATCAGAACCAGTGAAGGCGGTGAAGGTCCTGTGTGAGTGCCTGGAGGCGGTTGGAGGATGGATGGCGGCTAATGGATTGAAGTTGAATCCTGACAAGACAGAAGTATTGTTTTTGGGGGACAGGGGGCGGGCTGGTGTGGAGGACTCCCTGGTCCTGAATAGGGTAACTGTGCCCCTGAAGGACCAGGTGCGCAGCCCAGAGGTCCGCTCTTAACCTGAAACTGTTCTTAACCTGAAGCACCACTTTAGCTAATGGGGCCTCCTGCTGTCGCCGCGCCGCCAGAGCACGATTTCTGTTCTCATCCTGAAGCAAAGTTCTTAACCCGAGGTACTATTTCTGGGTTAGCGGAGTCTGTAACCTGAAGCGTATGTAACCCGAGGTACCACTGTATTCCGATGCTGTTTGTCCGAGAAGATGGAGTTGTACTTGTAGCTCCTCCACTGTGGGTTGGCTGAAACCATGAAGAATATGGTCATTGAATGTTGGAAGATTCAGGACAGAGAAAAGGAAGTAGTTCTTCATGCAGCGCATTATTAAGTTATATTGTGCAAGAGAGTGTGTTCAGAAAGGACTCATTCAGGTGTCCTACATGCCTGGAAATGAAATTCCTGTAGATCTGTTGTCTAAGGTTGTTAACAGAGAGCAACTTAAGGTTTATGTACAAAGGTTGCAATTGTGTTGAATTACAGGTACCAGAGGCAACACAGAAAGCTTGTGAGCCTGGGATTCGGCTGGCACCCTTTGCGCCTCCTCTACTCGCGGAGAAACCCTGTTTTGGGGATCTGGAGCGACGTGGGGTGAGTGGCGCGGTGCTTTGAATCGACTGCTTCTTTCACGGAGTGAAGCTGCATTGCTGTTGCCGGAGAGCGCTGACTTTTTCCTGTGGACAATTGGATTTTAAACAACTACTCGTGAGTAAAACGGAAAATTGGATTCTTAAATACTTTAATTCGGCACTGAAACGGGAAGGTTATAAACAGGAGGTCCGCCTCCCGTTTTTGTAAATAGACTGAAGCAAAGACGTTACAAGTTAAAGCCTTTGAAAGCTTTTGGCAAAGGATTAAATTTCCACCGGTTTAAAATACAAAACCCCCCTTGGAAGCAGGAGAAGAGGGGGAAATTTTGGATCTAGTGAGCCTGCAGGAGAGAGTGAAAAATCAAATTACCACTGCTCTGAACCTGGGAACGGGCTGCCAGATGACGTTTGGAGAGAGTGCATTTGACAGAACGGATTTGACAGCTAGCTAAATAAGAGTAAGATACTGTTTCCATTGTCCTTTTCTGTGTTTAAAAAAGAGGAAAAGTAACTGAAAATTTATCTTTAATGCTTGAGTTGTGCCTGAAAGAACTGATACAAGTGGAGACTGTTTCCCTTTAGAGGGAGCTTTTGAAACTGTTACAGGGAATGTAACTGGGGGATTTCCAGCTGCAGATAAGGATTCTGAGAACCAGAGAGAGACCTTGGACCATTTAAAAATGTTGACAGGAGAGGCCATTGTGATTGTTTTTTTTTTTTAATAATTTTTTATTAAATTTTTAAACAAACAAAAAAGAAAAACAACACACACACAAAACAATACAAAACTTAACAATATAAACACAAAGCAATTAATAACGAACTTTCTTTTCCATTACCAAATTTTAAGTTACTTATTTTCTGGACTTCCTCATACCTCCCTCTTTTGTATTCCAATCCACATTTATTTATCCAGCAGTTTCTTTTCCACTTTTTTAGTCCCAAACTTTAATTTAATAAAATGTTAAAATATATAACTTCAACTCTTTTAAACCTAATCCTTGATCTTAATATCCTGTAACTTTAAAGTTTTCCCTTTTAAAATCAAATTTCCATTTCTTTAAACTTCTTTAATCTTAATCTTTAATCTTAATCTATCCTTAACTTTAACCTATGCAGCTGGAAACCACTTATTTTCAGTCCAACATCACTCTAACATTCCTTAATTTTGCAGTGTTTCTGAAGATAGTCTTTGAATTTCTTCCAGTCTTCCTCCATCGACTCTTCTCCCTGGTCACGGATTCTGCCAGTCATTTCCGCCAATTCCATATAGTCCATAAGTTTCATCTGCCATTCCTCCAGCGTGGGAAGTTCTTGTGTCTTCCAATACTTTGCGATGAGTATTCTTGCTGCTGTTGTTGCATACATAAAGAAAGTTCTATCCTTTTTTAACACCATTTGGCCCACTATGCCCAGGAGAAAGGCCTCTGGTTTCTTAGGGAAGGTATACTTAAATACCTTTTTTAATTCATTATATATCATTTCCCAGAAAGCCTTAATCTTTGGGCACGTCCACCAAAGGTGAAAAAATGTACCTTCAATTTCTTTACATTTCCAACATTTGTTATCGGGCAAGTGATAGATTTTCGCAAGCTTGACTGGGGTTATGTACCACCTGTATATCATTTTCATAATATTCTCTCTTAAGGCATTACATGCCGTAAATTTCATACCTGTGGTCCATAACTGTTCCCAGTCAGCAAACATAATGTTATGACCAACGTCCTGTGCCCATTTAATCATAGCCGATTTTACCGTTTCATCTTGAGTATTCCATTTCAGCAGCAAGTTATACATTCTTGACAAATTCTTAGTATTGGGTTCTAACAATTCTGTTTCTAATTTGGATCTTTCCACCTGGAAGCCAATTTTCCTGTCCAATTTAAATACCTCCATTATTTGATAATAATGAAGCCAGTCTCGCACTTTGTTTTTTAGTTTTTCAAAACTCTGCAATTTCAGTCTATCTCCGTCTTGTTCCAAAATTTCCCAATATTTCGGCCATTTGACCTCCATATTGACCTTTTTCAAGGCTTTCGCTTCCATTGGTGACAGCCACCTTGGGGTTTTGTTTTCTAACAAATCCTTATATCTTATCCAAACATTAAACAGCGCTTTCCTGACAATGTGGTTTCTAAATGCTTTATGTGCTTTGACCTTATCATACCATAGATATGCATGCCATCCAAATACATTATTAAAACCTTCTAGATCCAAAATGTCAGTGTTTTCAAGAAGTAGCCATTCTTTCAACCAGCAAAAGGCTGCTGATTCATAGTACAGTTTAAGGTCTGGCAGGGCAAATCCACCTCTTTCCTTTGCATCCGTTAATATTTTAAATTTTATTCTGGGTTTCTTGCCCTGCCAGACAAATTTAGAAATATCTTTCTGCCACCTCTTGAAACAATCCATTTTGTCCACAATCTGCAAAGTTTGAAACAAAAACAACATTCTGGGCAATACATTCATCTTTATCGCAGCAATACGGCCTAGCAGTGAAAGCTTCAAATTTGACCAAATTTCTAAGTCTTTTTTCACTTCAGACCAACATTTTTCATAGTTATCTTTAAATAAATTCCCATTTTTTGCTGTCATGTTAATCCCCAGGTATTTAACTTTCTTAACCACTGTTAAACCTGTCTCATTCTGAAACCTCTCTCTTTCAAACGGTGTTAAATTTTTCTCTAAAACCTTGGTTTTTGACTTGTTCAATTTAAATCCTGCCACTTGACCAAATTCTTGAATCAGTTCTAAAACCCTTTTTGTACTAGATTCTGGCTCCTGTAACGTCAATACTAAGTCATCTGCAAATGCTCTCAATTTATAGTGTTTAGTTCCGACCTGTATACCTTTAACTATCTGGTCCCTTCTAATCATATTCAGCAGAACCTCCAGGACCGAAATAAAAAGAAGTGGGGAAATTGGGCAACCTTGTCGTGTCCCTTTTTCAATTTTCAGTTCTTCCGTCACAACGTTATTTACAATTAGTTTAGCCTTTTGTTCTGAATAAATTGCACTTATACCATTCTCAAAACCTTGGCCTACCCCCATACCCTGAAGATTCTTCTTCATAAAATTCCAAGAAATATTGTCAAAGGCTTTCTCCGCGTCTACAAATATCAACACTGCTTTAGTGTTTATATTCACTTCTAATTTCTCCAAAATATCAATTATATTCCTCAAATTATCAGACAAATGTCTTCCTGGGAGAAAGCCCACTTGGTCTTTATGAATCTCTTCCAACAACACTTTTTTAAATCTCTTCGCCAAAATATCTGCAAAAAATTTGTAATCCACATTAAGTAATGATATAGGGCGGTAGTTCTTAAGTTGTGTCTTTTCAATCTCTGTTTTTGGTACAAGTGTAATATATGCTTCTTTCCACGACTCTGGTGCCCTCTTCCCCTCCATAATTTCGTTGCAGACCTCTTTCAAAGGTTGAATTAGCCATTCTTTTAAAGATCTGTAGTATCTAGAGGTCAAACCGTCTGGTCCTGGAGATTTACCCAATTGCATATTTTGAATGGCACCTTCTAATTCCTGTTCAGTTATTCTGTCATTCAAAATTAGTCTCTTTTCTTGAGATATTTTTTGTAGTCCATTTGTTTTCAAAAATTGGTCTAAATCTGTTTCTTTCACTGGCCCTTGAGTATATAGTCTTTTAAAATACTTCTGGAAACAACTTCTAATCTCCGCAGGGTTCTGTATATTCCTTCCTTCCACTTCTAAATTCGTAATCGTATTTAGTTTTTGTCTCTTTTTCATTTGCCATGCCAACAATTTACCACATTTATTGGCCGATTCAAAAGTCTTTTGTCTCATTTGTTTAATTTTCCATTCTATTTCCTGATTCATTATTTTCATATATTGTACTTGATATAACTTTAACTCTCTCAGAATCTCGTGAGATTTGGGATTTACTCTCAGTCTTTTTTCACATTCATTCATTTTGTTCATAATTTTATCCTTCTTTTCATTTTGAGTTCTTTTCTTTATCGCATTCTGTTGTATTAAGAACCCTCTCATAACAGCTTTACTTGCGTCCCAGATTACTCTTTTCTCCACGTTGGAACTAAGATTTATCTCAAAGTAATCTCTTAGAGTTTTTTGGGCCTTCTTAAGAAATTCTTCATCTCTAAATAAGGTGTCATTCATCTTCCATCTGAAGGAGCCAGTTGGTGTTAGTCTCATTTCCATCTTAACAGCATTATGGTCGGAGCAAATTTTCGGGCAGATTTCCACCTTTCTTGTCTTTGGTGCCATTCCTCTAGTTATCCAAATTTGGTCAATTCTTGTCCAAGTCATTTTGGCTTCAGAAAAGAAAGTTCCCTCTTTTGCCAAGGGGTTTCTAATTCTCCAAATATCCACTAAGTCCAAGTTGTCTGTCATGTCAAAAATGGTTTTCGGTAGTCTACCATCTTTGGTGACTACCTGTCTTTGTGCCTTGTCCATATGAGTAGATACCACTCCATTCATATCTCCCATCAAAATCATGTTGTAATCCATATGGTCCATCAAGGTCTCATGCAACTTCTTAAAAAAATCAGATTTCCCATCATTTGGTGCGTAAACTCCTACAATCAAAAATTTTTCTCCTTGTGTTTGAATTTCAATTGCCACAAATCTTCCTTGGTCATCTTTAAAAACAAATTTTGGTGATAAATTGTCTTTTGCATAGATCACAACCCCTCTCTTTTTAACCTTATTTGACGAAATAAATTCCTGACCAAGTCTTTTATTTATCAACAATTTCCTGTGTAATCTTGTTATGTGTGTTTCTTGTAAACAAATTAGGTCCAATTGTTCCTTTTTTAATATATGAAATACTGACTTCCTCTTCTGAGGGGAATTCAAACCCCGACAGTTCCATGTTAAAAGTTGCAGGGCCATGATGTTATTGTTTTAGTTCTCCTCCTACTGCACCTAGTGCCTGTTCCTCATCCGTCGGTGGTATCCCTTCTTTCGAAAGGTCTTTTGGTTCCGGAAATAGTTCTTTTTGTAGGTCTTCTCTGCGGTCTCTACAAAATTTGTCTTTGTCGTCTTCCGATCTTATTTTCCTCTTCTTTCCTTTGTAGCTAAAAGACAGGCCTTGAGGGAGTTCCCACCTGAAATTGATATTGTTCCTTCTCAGCAGGGTAACCAAGTCTTTATATTTTGATCTGAGATCCGGAAGATATTTCGGAATATCTTTGAATATTTCCACCCTTGTCCGATGGATTTCCAGTGTCTTCTTGAAATGTAGACCCAAAATCTTATCCCTCTCTTCTTTTGTTCGAAAAGTAATCAGACAGTCTCTCACCTTCTTCTCTCCTCTTCTCCCGAGTCTAAAAGCATTTACTATTCTGAAACTGTCTTTTACCAATTCTGGATCCCAAAAGTCCAAAAATTCCTGCGTGAGAAATTCAGCTAGATTGTCCTTTTCCACCTCAGGTACCGATCTGACCCGCAGATTCACTTGCTTTTCCTTCAAATCTATCATAGACAGGGTTAGTTTATGGTCTTCCAATTGTTTGTGCAGTGTTGGTAATTCCTCTTGAACCTCTTTAACTTCAGCAGCAGAAGTTGTAGCAATTTCTTTAGCCTCTTCAGCAATCTGGCGTATTGAGGCCGATTCCTCTAATAATTTCTGAATATTCTCTGTGTTAGTATTTACTTTTTGGCCCAAATTATTTATACTTGCTGTATTCTGGTTAATACTTGCTGTATTCTGGTTAATACTTGCTGTATTCTGGTTAATACTTATTGTATTTTGATCAATCTTATCAGATTCCTCTGCTACTTGTTGACTTATTCTATTCAAAGATTCATTAACTTTGGCCAAAACTTGAGCAAAGGATTCCTCACTTGTTGTGCTTTTTACCTTTAATTGTGCCGATGAGGCTATTGTTGAGGTTCCAGAAGGGCCTGAGGCCGAAGATCTCCTTTGTAATCCTTCTTCTGTGCGAAGAGGCCTCCCCGATCTTGTAGTCGAAGCATCCGCCTTCTCTTTCCCATCTGCCATTCCTTAGATAATGCCAAGGTCAGTCACGTATTTGAAATTGAACAGTGGAAATTTCCTGCCAAGCAGTGTGAGAACTCCTCAAGTCTGCTACAGTTTCAGTTGTAACAAATTGTAACAGTTCCAAGTTCCACTAGGGGGACACTGTAACAGTCATAAAAGTTCTTGGATACTTTAATTTCTTTTTTTTTTTTAAGCCCCCCTAGTTTATTCAAGACGAAAACAGTCTATTCACAATTTTTAACTTAGGGCCAGGAGATATATATTCACATAAATTGTCCAAACTTTTATTTCTTGTGCAGGACTAGCTGTCAAAATATATTACAAGACAGTACCTCTCTTTCTTTCCTGAGATCTGGAGATCCTTTCCCAGGGAATTGAGTGGTGGTTCGATCCCTTCTTTTCCACTCTTTATGAAGAAATCACATCCACAATTCTCCCCCCTTTTCCCTCAATTTAGAAAGGGAAAATTCCAGGTTGGATGATTGGATTAAAGTCCGCTAAAACGTACTTTTCAATTGCTTCCGCTTTCAAGTTCAATGCTTTATTTTATCTACAAAGAAAGAGGTTGACTTCCTTTTTAAACCTCTTTCCGTTTTCGGCCAGATTCCAGTTTTGTACAGTTCCAATTTTAATTGTATCCTACTCACGGATCGTTGATTTTCAGGTCCGGATTTTAAGGAAGAAAGGCAGCGCTCTCCGATCAACAGCTTGCGGCTTCACACCACGAACGAGCAGACAGCCCACAGCACAGCGCTCTCCCCGCTCCGCTTCTAAGCCCGTTGCCGGGCTTCTTACCGGGTTGGGGGGAGCACCAAATGTGCCCGCTGGGTTCCAGGCTCACAGGCTTCTCCCGCCTGTGATTTTTGGGGGTCCCCCGCTACGCCGAAAGCAGGATCCGACCCTTAATTCACAGTGAGATTTCCTCCGGTGGAGGAAATCCGCCATTAATCGCTGGCGCCGCCTCCGGAAGTACCGCCATTGTGATTGTTTTATGTAAGATAAGCTGTTCGCTGGGACAGCTTCACAAGAAGATGGATGACATGACTTTTAAAGTTGATAATTTGGAACAGAAAGTGACCAATTTGAGTCAAAAAGCGAACACCAACACAGAAATAATTCAGGACTTGGTACAGGAACCCATTTTGGCAGGACAAATGGTGGAGGAGAAGGAGGAGAAGGAGAATGCTGCTGTTGTTGAACATAAAATAATACAAGTGAGATCTGTGGCTTTACAGAAGCAAATTGAGGTCTATAAGTTGAGGCCTTTTATGATTGAATCTAGGAAAAGTCAGACTCGGAGGAATGGATCCCGGCTTGGATTAAAGAAGGAAAGTTGGAAAGAGCCCTCTATGCAGGGATTAACTGACTTTTGGGACATGGACTCGGACCTGGAGGAGATTGAAGTTTTGGGGGCCTTTGGACTTGGAGGAATCTTGAAATATGCCCTGAAATACTTTATGGACTGTAGCTTTAACTATGGAAATTTAGCTGATCTGTTCAGAAGAAAGAAAGAAAAGGATTGATAGGTTGGAGTTTCCCTGAGATTTGCTCTTTAGCATTAAAGAAAATTAAGAAGACCTGCAGAAGGGACTTGGAAAAGAGTTAAGAGCCTCGGACATAAGATCACCAGGTTGATGGACTTTATGGAGTTGACGGAAAGGACTGGCAGAATCCGAAACCTGGGAGAGGAGATGGTGGAAGAAGATTGGAAAATTTAAAGTTTATATATAGACTTATGGTAAAACTAATGAGTGATAGAAAAACGGTGGAATGATTTTTTTTTTATGGGCTTAGCAGAAATGTTATAAGGAGTTAAGCATATATAAGTATTTTAGTTTTAATGGAAAATAAGGTTAAAAAATACGTTATTTACAATATCACAGAAAATGGAGAAAGATGGAAAGGATTTGCTGAAACAATTAATAGAAGTGGAATACAAAAAGGGAGGTGAGAGGAGGTCGAGGAAACAAGGGAATGAAAGATAGAGTATGGAAAAGAGATGATGTATGTTTTTAAATTGTTTTTGTTTTGTTTCATTTAGGGTTAAGGTTAGGGAGTGGGGTTTGTTTAGTTTAGTTTAATGTGTTTAGTTTTGAGTTTAGGTTGTGTTTTGTATTGTCTATATATTGTATTGTATTGTTTTTTTTTCTTTTTTCTTTTTTCTTTTGTTTTCCCCCCTGTTTTTTCTTTCTTGTTTTTTCCCCCCTATTTTTGTAATCTATAAAAGTAATAAATATTGGTTTTTTTTTAAAGAAAAAGGAATTTCATTTCCTGGCATGTAGGACACCTGAATGAGTCCTTTCTGAATACACTCTCTTGCACAATGTAGCTTAATCTGCAAGTACTTGGTTCTTTGCTTGCAACTCTCTGAGTTCAGCAAAGCCAAACAGGATCTATTGTCTTGATACACTTGTATAGGACATTTCACAGAAACTCTGATGTCCTTAAACAGTTGCATCAACCATTCACAATCCATGAGTGAAAATGACAGAGCATTGAGTTCTGCTTCACAGGAACTTAGGCTTACTGTCGTCTGCTTCTTGCACAACCAGTCAAACAGACAGTGGTTGTACATGTAGCATACTCCAGAAGTGCTTGTACCATCCGTGGTGTCACTTGCAAAACTAGCATCTGCAAAGATTTCAAGACCTCCAGTCTTCTGACTGGTGAACCTCAGCCTGTAGTGCAAAGTCCCTTTCAAATAGCGGGCTATGCGCTTCAGAGCTTTCCAATCCTGAACAGTAGGATTGTTGGCATGTCTGCTAAGCAGGTTACAGCTTACAGCTATGTCAGGTCTTGAGCATCTAGCAATGAAATTCAACTTGCCTAGAATGCATCTGTACAGCGAAGTGTCAGAAAACGCTTCAGCAGTACTATCTATCTACCTGGTAACATGCAGTTTCTCCTCTGCAGCAATCTTGAGCATTAGCTGAATGCTCTCATACTTGATGGTGGGTGAGTAGGTTTCATGATAATCCTGTCCTGGTACCTGTGAAAAACCTCTGGCAACCAATCTGGCTTTGTGTCTGACAACTTTGCCATTCTAGTCTGTCTTGGCCTTGAAGACCCATTTGCTGCCAACCAGTCTCATTCCTGGGACTACCGGTACCAGCTCCCAAGTTTGGTTCCTATTCAAGGAATCAACTTCAGCCTTCATGGCATTAAGCCAAGGCTCAGCATCTTTAGAGGTTAACTCCTGAACCTCTTTGAAGCTTGAAGGTTCCCACACCTTCTCTGAGCTACTAAGAACAGCAGTTGCTATCTTAGCAAACTCATCAGCAAATCTCTTTGGAGGTTTGCCTTTCGTGGCCCTTTCAGATCTGAGAACTAGACACAAGTCTTCTTCACTCATCTCCTCCTTCTTAGGAGAAAAATGACCAATGGTGAACAGTGGTTCTTTCAGTTCATTGTCAGACGCATCAGATGGTCTGACTGAGGCCTTTGCGCTCTTGTAGTCTGCTGTGTCATCACTGTCGCTGACACCAGCAGCAGCGCTGCCCACTGAGCTGGAATCTGAACTCTGATCATCATTATCATCATCCTCAGCTTCCTCAGCTTCCTCTTCTACCTCAACATTATCTGCTTTTGTCACATCACCTTCATCCTCCTCTGGGTAACTCTGGAAAATTCCCACATTTTCCCCCCACTTAGGATTGTACTCAACACTCTGTGAACTTAATGGACTTAGAGTCAGTCATCCATACTCTGTATGAACCTTTTTTGTACCCCATGAACAAACCATGTGCCCCACGCTTCCCAAGCTTGTTGCTCTGTGGGGTGTGTACCCACATGTCAGAACCAAAGATTCTCATGTGCTTGACGTAAGGTTTCTTACCAAACATCTTCTCATAGGGAGTACAACCAATAGGTGATGACAGTCTCCTGTTATAGGAATAAACGAACGTGTACAAAGACTCCCCCCAAAAACTTCTCAGGGAGATTGGCATCATGCAACAAGGTTTTTAGGCCTTGAAGCAAAGTTTGGTTTGCTCGCTCAGCAAGTCCATTCTGCCATGGCGATCTAGGCGTTGAGAGGTCATGCTGGATTCCCTTCTCAGTCAGGAAATCTTCAAACTGCTGAGAAGTGAACTCCCCGCCTCGATCAGTAAACAAACAGCCGATATGTTTACTGTGTGCATTCTCCAACCAAGCACAGAATGCCTTGAACCTAGGAAATGCTTCCGATTTCTGCTGGAGCATAAACACATGAATGTACCTGGAAAAAGAATCAATTAAAACCATGAAGTACCTTGCTCCACCCAAAGAGGCCGCAAGTGGACCAACCAGGTCTGCGTGGACTAGCTGGTAGGGTTTGGAAGCCTGCCTGCTAGACTCCTTGCCTTTTGGAGCAACCTTCACCTTGTTCTCTGCACAAGATACACATTTCATGTGAAACTTACAGGGCTTGATGTTCAAACCCTGAACCAACTCAGGCATCTTGGCCAGTGCCTGCCATGACATGTGAGCAAATCTTCTGTGTGCCTCGTGAATGCATCCTGCATGAATAACTTTGTTAGTTTGTGCAACACAACAAGAACCAACATTAGACACAGCAGCACCATTGTCATCATAAGTTATACAGAACAAACCATCTATAAACTTTGCATGCAAAATGTCCTCTTTGCCTTTCCTGATGACAAAGACGCTCCTCTTGAAGGAAATCTCAAAGCCACGCCCAGTCAGCTGTGGGACACTGAACAAATTGTCTGCAGAATCTGGAACGTAAAGTACATCTTTGATGCTTGTGTGCAGACTTGCCAGTCTCACATTCCCAACTCCTGCAATTCGCAACGTCTTTCCATCAGCCTGGTGGATCTCACCATCTTGAGGCGTGAAGGAGATAAAAAGATGTTTATCTTTGGCCAAATGCCGCGTGGCTCCCGAATCTACAACAAACCTGGCCTTGGCCTTTGGAGCAGCTTTTCCAGCAAGCAAAACCTTGTCTTCCACCGGCGTGGGCTTTTGCTGCTTGCCCCCCTGCTCCTGGCCATCAAACTTGCCTTTAGCCTTTGGTGAAGCATTGCCAGCAAACAAAGCCTTGTTTTCCACTGGCGTGGGCTTTCCACCCCCCTTCTGCTTCGGGCCATCTGCAGGGTTCTGTCTCTGTTTACTTCTGGCCTTCCGGCCTCTGCAGAGATGATGACCTTGGTTCTCATGAGAAACAGAGCTCTCAGCTGCCGACTCCTTGGCTCCCCCTGGAGGCAGGAATGCTGCCTGGGATGACATCACAGTCAGCTCCCCCTGCAGCTTGCAACCATAGAATCATAGAATCATAGAATCATAGAGCTGGAAGAGACCACAAGGGCAATCGAGTCCAACCCCCTGCCAAGCAGGAAACACCATCAGAGCACTCCTGACATATGGTTGTCAAGCCTCTGCTTAAAGACCTCCAAAGAAGGAGACTCCACCACACTCCTTGGCAGCAAATTCCACTATCGAACAGCTCTTACTGTCAGGAAGTTCTTCCTAATGTTTAGGTGGAATCTTCTTTCTTGTAGTTTGGATCCATTGCTCCGTGTCCGCTTCTCTGGAGCAGCAGAAAACAATCTTTCTCCCTCCTCTATGTGACATCCTTTTATATATTTGAACATGGCTATCATATCACCCCTTAACCTCCTCTTCTCCAGGCTAAACATGCCCAGCTCCCTTAGCCGTTCCTCATAAGGCATCGTTTCCAGGCCTTTGACCATTTTGGTTGCCCTCCTCTGGACACGTTCCAGTTTGTCAGTGTCCTTCTTGAACTGTGGTGCCCAGAACTGGACACAGTACTCCAGGTGAGGTCTGACCAGAGCAGAATACAGTGGCACTATTACTTCCCTTGATCTAGATGCTATACTCCTATTGATGCAGCCCAGAATTGCATTGGCTTTTTTAGCTGCCGCGTCACACTGTTGGCTCATGTCAAGTTTGTGGTCAACCAAGACTCCTAGATCCTTTTCACATGTACTGCTCTCAAGCCAGGTGTCCCCCATCTTGTATTTGTGCCTCTCATTTTTTTTGCCCAAGTGCAATACTTTACATTTCTCCCTGTTAAAATTCATCTTGTTTGTTTTGGCCCAGTTCTCTAATCTGTCAAGGTCGTTTTGAAGTGTGATCCTGTCCTCTGGGGTGTTAGCCACCCCTCCCAGTTTGGTGTCATCTGCAAATTTGATCAGGATGCCCTTGAGTCCATCATCCAAGTCGTTGATAAAGATGTTGAATAAGACCGGGCCCAAGACAGAACCCTGTGGCACCCCACTAGTCACTCTTCTCCAGGATGAAGAGGAACCATTGATGAGCACCCTTTGGGTTCGGTCAGTCAGCCAGTTACAAATCCACTGAGTGGTAGCATAGTCAAGACCACATTTTACCAGCTTCGTTACAAGAATATCATGGGGTACCTTGTCAAATGCCTTGCTGAAATCAAGGTAGGCTACATCCACTGCATTCCCTTCATCTACCAGGCTTGTAATTCTGTCAAAAAACGAGCAGGAAATACGTAGGCTGTGACTCACAACAGCCTGTCCCCTTTTAAGGTGGAACGGAAATATCCTAACAATGTGGAGTCATAGTATGTCACATGTCTGTTTACTTCCAGCACAGTCTCCTGGGAACTTCCATTGTATATTGCTTTTGCTGTACTGCTGTGTGTTTTTTTTGTCCGTCCCCCCCCCCAATTTTTTATTCATTTTATAACACAAATAAACAACACAAACAGAAAAACAAACAATACAAACAGATTCTTGTCTTATCCTTATTCTTTCTAAACATTGTTAGGTGGGCTTCCCCAAGTCCCCACTATCTGATTTTCATTTTGCCTCATCTTTAGCAGTTTACATATATCATAATTTCTAACCATATTTTTTATCACACTTACTGTAGCCATAAAAATCTTCACATTTTATCACTTACAAATAATACTATTTTAAAATGCACTATCTTCTACTTCTAACCCTACAGCCTATATCCACTTCCAAAGCTATTCTAAGATTTAAATATTAACATATTTTTTCAAATATTCCTTAAATATTTATTCCTTAAACTTCTTCCAATCTTCTTCCACCGTCTCTCCTCTATGGTCTTGGAGTCTCCCGGTCAGTTCGGCAAGTTCCATTAGTCCATCATCTTCATCTGCCGTTCTTCGATAGTTGGTAAATCTTGTTTCTTCCAATTCTTCACTAGCAATATTCTCGCAGCTGTTGTGGCATACAAAAAAAAGGTAACATCCTTTTTGGGGATTCCACAATTTCTCCCAATCCACCACCATGCTATTGTGCCCCACATCCCTGGCCCATTCAATCATTACAGATTTCACTTGTTCATCTTTCATATGCCATTCCAGCAATAAATTATACATCTTAGATAGGTTTTTCGTTTTTGTATCTAATAATTCTGTTTCCAGTTTGGATTTCTCTGTTTGAAAACTGATTTTCTTATCCATTTTAAACACTTCATTTATCTGGATGTACTGGAACCAATCATCTAATTTATCTTTCAACTGATCATAAGATTTTAATATAAATTGGTCCCCTACTTCCGTTTCTTATTCAGTTTGGAACCTGCAACTTATCTGAACTCTTGAATTATCTTCAGTGCTTTGATTGCACTGATCTCAGGGTCCTGTAAAGTCAATACCAAATCATCAGCAAAGGCTTTTAACTTATATTGTTTAGTTCCCACTACTATGCCTTTAAATTCTTCATCTTTCCTTATCATATTCAACAGCACCTCTAGGACAAAAATAAAAAGCAGGGGGGAAAGTGGGCACCCTTGCCTGGTTCCCTTCTCAATCCTAATTTCTTCTGAAACCACATTGTTAATTATAATTTTTGCTTTCTGCATCAATACCATTTAATTTGCATCAATTGCATCAATACCATTTAAATTTTTTTGACCTACCCCCATATTACATACGTTCTGTTTCATAAAACTCCAAGAAACATTATCAAAGCCTTTCTCTGCATCAATAAACATTAACATTGCTTTAGTATTCTTTTTTACCTCTACTCTTTCCAACACATCCACTATGTTCCTAATATTATCTTTCATATGCCTCTCAGGTAAAAAACCTGATTGATCTTTATGCATGTGTTTATTCAAAACCTTCTTCAGTCTTGTAGCCAAAATATTTGCAAATATTTTATAATCCACATTCAACAAAGAAATTGGTCGGTAATTCTTTACATGAGCTCTATCTGTATCTGGTTTGGGTATCAGAGTGACGAATGCCTCTTTCCAGGACTCGGGTGCTTTGTCCCCCTGTAATATTTTGTTACAAACATGCATCCATGATTGTATCAGCCAATCCTTAAATATTTTATAATATTTGGATGTTAAACCATCAGGTCCCGGTGCTTTGCCTATTTTCATTTGGGCAATTGCCCCTTCAACTTCTTGTCTTGTAATCAGTTCATTTAGTAGGTTCCTTAAATATTTTATAATATTTGGATGTTAAACCATCAGGTCCCGGTGCTTTGCCTATTTTCATTTGGGCAATTGCCCCTTCAACTTCTTGTCTTGTAATCAGTTCATTTAGTAGGTTCTTTTTGTCCGCTGGAATTTTCTGCAATCCATTTTTCTCCAAAAACTGTTCCATTTTTTCCTTTTCTTCTTTTTCTTTTTTGTAAACCTGCTTGTAGTACTTTTGAAAACATTTTCTAATCTCTGCTGGGTTCTCAATATTCTTACCATCCTCCATAATATTAATTATTGTACTCTCCTTCTGTCTCTTTTTCAATTGCCAAGCCAGTAATTTTCCGCATTTATTTGCCGATTCAAAAGTCTTTTGTTTCATCAATTTAATTTTCCATTGAGTTTCTCGGTTTACTATTTGTGAATACTGAGATTGTAACGCTTTAATTTCCTTTTGAATCTGTTGTTTTTTTGGTTACATCTCAGTTTTTTCTCTTTCTCCTTTAATTGAGACAGAATTTTTTCCCCTTTTGCTCATTCTGTGCTTTCTTCCTGATAGAATTCTGTTGAATCAGAAAACCTCGCACTACCGTTTTACTTGCATCCCATACAACCCTTGCTTCAATTCCAGGATTCAGGTTCAACTCAAAATAGTCCTTTAGGGTCTTCTGAGCTTTATTTACAATCAAATCATTTCTCAGTAAAGCATCATTCATCCACCATCTAAAAGAACCCTGTAGAGACAATTTTAACTCTGTCACCACAGCATTATGATCGGAACAAGTCCTTGGGCAAATATCAGATTTAGTCACTCTTGGGGTTAAGTCTTTAGTTAGCCGTATATAATCCAGACGCCTGCATGATAGATTTGCAACTGAAAAAATTTAAAATCTTTCTCCATTGAATTCCAAATGTCCACCAGGTCAAACTGGTCCACCATCTCAAAAACGTCTTTGGTAGCCTCCCATCATTAGTAAGCTTTTGCCTTTGGGTTCTATCCATCATTGTTGAGACTACACCGTTCAAATCCCCCATCAAGACAATTTTGTAATCCATAAGAGTGGCCTGTAAATTTTTAAAGAATTCCGACTTGCCCTCATTTGGTGCATAGATTCCAAGCATCAAGTTTTTTTTTGCCTTGTACTGCCAATTCCACTGCAACATATCTTCCAACATCATCCTTGAAGATCATTTTGGGACTGAATTTCTCTTTAACATAAATCACAACACCTCTTTTTTTAACCCTATCTGAAGAGATAAATTCCTGGCCTAATTTTTTATTTTGCAGAATTTTCCTGTGGTTCTTATTACATGAGTTTCTTGTAAACATATCTATAATGGTATGGGGTTGCTCGTGCGTAAGTTGCCGCCTCTCCTGGCTATGTTGCCTTGTTAAACCTTTCTGTCTGGACAGCCCTTCAATTCGTGGCTGCCTCAGTCACTAGCAGAATCCGTCAGTGGGCGTTTCTTAAACCTTTTCCAACATAAAAGTTGTTTGACACCCAGTCTCCTCCTACTTTCTCTGCGTGGAAGTCTCCTGCGCAGGGAGGGCGTGGGTAGCGGAGGACCAGTGCTCTCCCCGCTGGTGTCCGGAGAAGAGTCTGGGAGCCCTCTCTCCGATTCCCCCATCTGCCCCTCCTTATTCCTGGTGTTGCACTGAATTGCTTCCCCATCTGCTGAGCTGCCTCTCTCCCTGCTGGGCCCTTCTCCAGCATCATTAGAGAGCCTCCCCTCCACCTCTAGCTCCGATGTCAGTTCCCTGACAATATCACATCTAAATTCTGTTTTATCAGCACATGATGCACTTTTTGTCTTTTAGACTGTGAATTAAGCCTGTTAACATTTCAAGATAAAATTCTTAATGCCATATTGTCTCAGTCCAAATCTGAAGGTCTGATTCCTGCCCCAAGTTCTGATCCTGATCCCGAAGCTGCACCTGTGCCTGAACCAACTCCTGCTCCTGTGTCAAATCCAAAATCGCTAGCGTTCTTTTCCAGGAATCTTCTCTTTTCTGCAATTGATCTGATTCAATATTTCCTTTGCTGGTATTTAAATGAAAGGCCTTGTGGAAATTCCCATCGAAAGAAGATGTTTTTTCTACTCAAAGCACTTGTAAGATCCAAATAGTTATTCTTTTTTGCCAAGAAAAGTTTTGGGATTTCTTTAAACAAAACAATTGAATGCTGTTGTACTTCAAAATTCTTCTTGTAATGCAATCCCCAAATTTTATCTCTTTGATCCTTTTTTTGGAAGACTACCATGCAATCATTTAAAATTTTTGAGTCCTTTTTACCTCTAGGTCCAAATCTGTAGGCCTTTACAATTGTAGATTCCACCTCTCCCTTTGTTAGGTCCCAAAAGGACACAAATTCCTGTACGCTTTCAAATTTCCTTGTTCAATCTCTGGTAGACCTCTCAGATGAAGATATGTCTCTCTTTCCTTAAGTTGTATAAAAGCTATTGCTGTTTGCGATTCTTCCTGTAATCTTTCTAAGTCTGAAAGTTTAACAGTTTCAATCTCTGATACTCTTTTCTGCAAACCTGCAACTTCTGTTTTGACCTCTTGGAGATCTTTGTGCAGAATTCCAAAGTCTTTTTTAAATTCCTGGAGACAGAGCGTATTAGCTCTGACCTCTGTTGCAAGACTCTGCAAACCCTGCTTATTGTCTTTCATAAACTCCAATATTTGCTCTTGGAAAGCCTGGTCTTTAGATTCTCTTCTAGTGTGTGGTTTTTTCCCCTGCTCTCCCACCATAACACCGTTGGTGACTCAGATTTCCAAGGTCAAAGATGCTTTTATTTCCACAGAGTCAGGAGTAATGAGCTAGTAGTCATGCAACAGCTCCAGTTTGCGGAACAAGACAGTTAAAATACAGTCCCAATTTTTTTCCAACCTGCCTTTCTTATTTATTTTCCTTTTTCACTCCTCAAGCAATTCAAATATGTTGCCAGTTTTCAATTTAAGGGTTAAAATTCAGTTCAGCCTGCTGCAGCACTTCAGAGTATCCCAGTAGGAAACGAAAGTAATTGACATTCCTTCATTGTTGCATCACAATGGCTGCTCTCTGCTCTGACCTAGTCACCCTTCCAGAAAGTCAAGTGGCTTTTAAAAGTGCTTTTTGAAAGCTTTTGCAGGTATTTCAGTAATGTTAAATTCTCTCCCCCCTCCCTTCACCTGCTTTTGGGGGGATAATAGATTCAGTCTTTGGAAGTTTACAAATCTCTAAATCTTTTCTCTTGCATCGGAAAACGTCTCTGTTTTCCTATTCTATCAGCAGGTAGGGACTGGCTTCCGTTTTTTAAATTCCCTTTCCCTTATCCAGATTGTTTCAAATTTTTAATCCAAATGTAAAATGTTGTACTGCTGTTTTGCTTGGACACGAAGGGAAGCAGACATGTTTTTTCCTTTGTTCCTGAACTATGCTGAATAAACACCTATAAATATGCTTACATATGTCTCTGTCCTCCACTTCCGTTGTGAGACGTTATTCATTCTGCTGATTAAAGAGTGCCAAGTCTCTAAAGGTCTCTGAGGCTTGTGTCACTGATTGATGCTGTTCCGACGAGAACCGGAGTTCGCCCGGCTGTCGGCTGGTGGCTGGAGCCAGCTGGGGGCCTGCCAATTGCCCCCGTCTCTCCAGACGCATCCCAACACATTATCCCCCTGCTGAAATCCTGCAACTGTTCATACTATGATTAGAGTTGGAGGGCAACTGGTTGAGCCCACTTTTGCAATGCGATAGGGCAAGAATGCCCCTCAGGATGGCCATACAGTGGTACCTCGGTTTACGAACTTAATCCTTTCTGGAAGTCCGTTCTTAAACCGAGGTGTGTCCAGGGCTGTCTTAAGCATATGCGGCACAGGGGTGCAAAGATCTGCCCGGTGCCCTGAGAAGATTTATTGCTCAGATAAGCCTGGTGTCCGGCCCGCTCTCGCTGCCAGGCCTCTGCATTCCAAAGTCCGCATTCCGATGCTCTGAGCAAAATAGCAGAGTTCGCAGCGGTCAGAGAAAGCTGCTGTCTTCCGTGCTTCTGTGTTCACAAAACAGAGTCTCACACAGGGTTCTAATAACTAAAAGCAGCTTTATTTACAGCAGATTCTATCCATTGTCTAACACATCACGCAGCATCGTGAAACACGTCTGCTCTTCTCAAAAGCGAAAGCAGAGAGGACAAAGAGCTGAGACTCTCGGAAGTGACGCAGAGTCTCTCCCCACCCCACAGTAGGCAAGACGTACACTCTGAGCTGTTTAACCCTGTAAGCTCAGGTTCTCCTCACATGCCCCCCCCCCCGGTTACACAGTCCCAGGTAGCCAGGAGGGTGGAGCCGGCTGGCTGCCTCAGTGTCTCGCTGGCTTGGTTGCCCCCAAACTCGCAGCACAGAGCCGCCCACAGCAGAAGAGCCCACTGCAGCACTCTGACCGACGGGCAGGCTCTTCCCCGGACTCAACTCTTGGGCCCTGGACTCTTGGCCTGGTGCCCCTGAGAGCCCGGCGCCCAGGTGCCCCACACCCCTATTGCCTATGGGTAAGACGGCCCTTGTGCTTTCCCTAATGAGCCCTCCCGTGACGGCAAAGCACACTCCCTGGGGAGAGGAATGGAAGGAAGGGCAGGAGGCTGTGGGAGGTGAGGGCGAGGGGCTAGGGATCCATTGGCAGGAAGCAGGACCAGAAAAGGTCTCTGTCCGGCTGGCAAAGGTGGGTAGGTCCCCCATGAGGTCTCTCCCAGCTGCCTGCCCTTCCTACCTGGTTGGTTTTGGCCAATTCACTGAACATGAGCAAGGCCTCCGCAGCTACCAGTGCAAATATCAGGTTCTTGTGCACTGTGGTCCTCTCGCTCTTGGGGACACTGCAGGGAGGGAGGGGGGATGGGGTGATGGGAGTCAAGAAACAAAGCTGGGAGTGCACCCCCCTTTTTTACTGTTCAATTTTTTAAAAAAAAATTCTCACTACAAGAACAGCTACGAAAGCTACAAACAGAATACGTATAATATGGAGACTTCTCCTAGAGGCAGTTCTCAACCCCCACCACCTACAGAGGGTAGCAGCCCCCTCCCAGCTCCCACCCGGGATCTCTCCTTTTTCCTCCCTGTCTCTCACCCTGGAGAACCAACACTTCTGGGAGTGCCATTCCTGATACCCAGCCCCCGTGCTGGTCAAGTCCCATCACATGCTTAGGAGACGGGATGCAGAACCTGCAGCCGCCCCCCCCCCCAATGACCATGCACTCTGCTGGCTGGGGCTGATGAGAGTTGGAGTCCCTGCAATGCCTGATCCCTACGGTGGAGCCACAGTCAGGAACGACTCATACAAAGTACTCAAGCAAGAACAGGGAGCGCTTTGCACCCCTTCATAAGGAACATAGCATGCCTGCAGGATCAGGTCCATGATGGTCCACCTAGCCCTGATTCCTGTTCTCACAGTGGCCAAACAGTCCTCTCCCCTCCTGGTGTTTCCAGCAAATGGCATTCAGAAGCATCGTTGTCTCCAACTGTGGAGCCGCAGCAGAGCCGTCCTGGCTAGGAGCCATCAATAGCCCTCCTCCTCCTCCTCCTCCCCCTCCCCCTCCTCCATCTCCATGAATTTGTCCAGTCCTTTGGAACTCACTTCCACAGGAGGCAGGGGTGGCTTCCAACTGGGATGGCTTTGAAAGAGGATGAGACAAATCCACGGAGGAGGAGGGGGCGGACTAGGGATGGCTCCTAGCCAGGATGGCTCTGCTCTGTCTCCACAGTTGGAGGCAGGAATCTGGCAGGGACTGGCAGGGCACTGACGAGTGTGCACTGGGGGAAGGAGGCATGGAGTCGGACTCAGGAGCGGGGGGCAGTGGGTTGTGGAGGCCTGTGGCAGCCAGGAAACAGAGGCAGAGGCAGCTTCCAAGCTGGAGGAAGAGGCAGGCTGGGCAAGTGAACTGCCAGGCGCCTCCCCTGCACTATGTCTCCCAAACCAGGAAGGGACTGAAGAGGGAAGAGCAGAGGCATCTTCCATGCAGGTGTAGCCTCTGGCTACATGCACACAGCCCACTGGGGAAAGGTGCATATGGGGGAGGGGGAGTGGTTCCTGGTTGCTGCAAGTGCTTCCTAGAGCACAGACCTGGGGCAGCTGCCTAGTTCTTAGATTGGTGTGTGTGGCTATCCAAGATAGCACAAGAGGGTTCTTGTGCTCGGATTTTGCTTGTGGGGTCTCCCTCTAGCATCTGGGGGGGGGGCACTGTGAGAACAGGATACTGGACTAGATGGGCCCCCATTGGCCTGATCCAACAGAGTGTCATGATGTTCTTCTGTAAGGAAATCATCCCCATCCTACACCTGTGTTGCTTCTGGAGACGTGGCCCTGCTCAAGCCTTACCCAACTGCCAGGAAGAGGACAAAGGTGACAATCAGGGCACAGAACGAGACACCACAGCCAACAAAGGTCAAGGTCTTCAGGGTTGACTCCTCCTCTGCACTCCTCTGCTCAAACACACAGGAACAACTTGCTAAGCAGAGTCAGCTTACTGTTAGGCAAAGTGAGGCAACTGCCTCAGTTGGCGGGTGTTGGGGTAGGGGCAACCCCTGGCTATTCCACCCAAGCCCCTCCCCAGCCATTCCCTTTTATTGGTGGATAGAGTTGGGTAGGCCACACAGGATGTCCTGCAAACCACCGCCACCCATCCTCAAAAAGCCCACTTGACTGAGGTGTGGTCGACTGTCCCATTATTACTACTACTACTACTACTACTACCATTTATTACCCATTCATCACCCCAAAGTCCCAGGGCAGGTTACAACAACTAAAGCACAACATTAAAATCAATTTAAAACAACTTAAAATTGTTGGGAAAAAGCAAATACATTTCCTTCTCTTGAGCTTCTATTTCATGCATGTGTTGCTTCAAACCACATGAGGACGCTGTTTGGCTAGCAATCTATCCAACACTTGCTTGTGGCCTCTATAAGTTAACTGCACCACTAAAAGCTGAACCATTTTGTGCTCTCTCTTCCAACATGTTGAGACAAGATATTTGGTACTTCTCTCTTTTATCCTACTCATTCTGTTAATAGCTCCTGCATGAATAAAGCCTTTGAACTCCAGAAACAGTAAGTGATTATTTCAATCTAATTTACCCGGGCTGCAAGCTCTCCTAACAAAAATTACAGAAATTAGATGGGTCCAAAGACATACACCTCAAGTGTCAAAAGCCAAGGTAAAGAGGTGTGTCTTCAGTATTCGAGTAAAGCTGTATCTGTATAATGAAGATGCCAGACACACCTCTGTGGCGAAAGAGTTATCCAGCTGCTAGTGCAAACCTGTGGCTTTTGTATGTGGGGTGGAGGAAGAGGCACCATATTGCCATTCATTGCAGGCAGAAAAAAAACATTTTGGGATGGCACTAAGGCCTGTTCCCCTGCCCCCCAACCTGCCCGCCCCCTGGTTCCCTTAAGCAAAGGGTTCAGTCTCTCTCATCTGCACCTCATAGGCCTGCAGCAGCACTGCAAAGTTGGTGGTGTGGTTGCAAGAGCAGGTGGTAAATTCCAGGTGGGAGGTGATAACAGAGCAGCCTGCAGTGGACCAGCCTCCTCCTCTTCCTCCTTTGGGGCTAGCATGGCATGAAAGGAGAGGGGGGGAGGGAGAAGCCCAACAGGGACTGAAGGACAAATCTCTAAGTCCAGCAGCACCCAATGAGAGGAGTCAGCAGCAAACAGCTGTTGAAACCAGAGAGAAGCACAGAGCTTCAGTTGCCCCAGAAAGGCTTGCTGCTAACCGGAGGCCTCTTAGCCAAACCAGAGTGCTCCTCCCACCCCCACCAACCACCCCCAAGGATTTAATCAGTGAGATTACTTAGAGGGGTATTAAGAGGCAAGGGGGCAGCAGAGGTGGGCACTGGAGGTGTGAAGGCTTCATCAGACATCACTGGATCTAGCTCATCAATTTTGCTGAATTAGAATTGTACTATTGGAAGGGATCCTGAGGGTCATCTAGCCCAACCCCCTCCAACACAGGAATGCAAGTAAATAGTTTGGATTGGATTGGATTTTGAATAAACGTGCAATTATTTGCTGCTGTTTTGAATTTTATTGTGTTGTTGTCCTTCTTAGTGGGTGGAGCAAACTGCTATTCTAAATAATGGTTTTGATAGGGAAGCCGGCACTAGGGATCAGTTTGTGGAACCCTGGAAAGGTATGGGAACAACTGGACCGATGAACTTCCCTCCGCCTCTAGCTCCGATGGCAGTTCCCTGACATTATGGTTAAAAGAATTAGGTATAAATAAGATTTAAGTTTTAAGCTTTAGGGTTTTTTTATGGTAAGATAAGGTTAAAATAGATTAAGGTAATTTAATGACAGAATATTGTGAAAGATGGAAAGGATTTGCTGAGATAATTAACAACTAGAACACAAAAAAGGGAGGTGTGCGGAGGTCGATGAAATAAGTTAATGAAAGTTAAGGATTTGGGAATACTGGATTTGTTTTTAAATTTGTTGTTTATTTTTGTTTTTTGATTGTGTTGCATTGTGTGTTTTGTTTTTTCTTTTTGATTTTGGTTTTTATTGATTTGTATTGTTTAATTGTTACTTTTATCTACTTTTTTCTCTCTTTTTCTCTTTCTCTTGTTTTTTCCTTCTTTTTTCTTTGTAATTTTAAAATTCTCAATAAATATCATTTAAAAAACAAACAAAAAACAAATTCAAATAAATAAGTCAATAAAAACCCAATTTAAAGGGGAGAAAAAAAACCTCAGAGGGGCAGGGGGTGTTGGCGGGCACCAAGGCAGGGATGAGTGAACCGTTCAATGTCAGTTTCACATTTTTCCATCAGTGAGTTCCTTTCTCCACACTTCCACATGACTTTGCAATTTCGTTTTATTTAGAAAAAGTCCTCATGAGAAATTATCAGCCATTTTAGTGCAAATTTCTCTTGACATACACATTTGTGTATGCAATTCTGGCTGACAAATCCATTTTTGCAAAACTATTTTCTCTAGTACAGCGCATGTTTGTATATTATTTCCACTAATATGTGCATTTTTATTCACACTTTTAACCCAAGTATATGTATTTATTTAATTACTTGTCTGGAGAACTGCTTTGCAAAAAATTCTGAAAGGTGTGGATTTCGAAGAGCAGCTGAGTTTTGGTTTGCATATTGTTTCAGAAACTGCTAATCAGGTATGTTTGCCTCTAAATATGAACCGAGTCAAATTTCTTCCCCATCTGAGGGTGTCCAGAGGTGGACCCCATAACTAGAGATTTTACAGCAGAACTTCCCAAACTGTTCATGTTGGTGACACACTTTTTAGACATGCGTCATCATTCCGAGACACAGTAATTCAGTTTTACTAGCAAACTGGAGATGAAACTAACTCCTTTCCAGTTCCGTGAGGAGTGTGGGGAACATTCACGTGACACACCTACGCACTGCAGCCGACACACTAATGTGTCACAACACAGTTTGGAAAGCTCTGTTTTACAGGAAGGAACTATGGACCCATATTTCAGACTTCCGCATGGGAGCTGGGTCTGTCTAGCCTGCAAAAGAGGAGACCAAAAGGAGATGAGAGAGTGATATTCCTCTGAAATGCTCTCCCACAGAAGATGTGGCAAGCTTGTTTTCTGCTGCTCTGGAGCGTGGGACCCAGACCAAGGGATTCAGATTACAAGAAAGGCATTCAGACTAGATATTAGGAAGAACTTTCTGATGGTAAGAGCTGTTTGACAGTGGAATGGACTCCCTCCGAAAGAGGTGGACTCTGCTTCACTGGGGTGATAGCAAAGGTTGCAAGGTTTTTAGCTGGGGCAATTAGAATAAGATCCACTATTTGACTATTGATTCAAAACCCTAAAATGTATTTTATATAGCTGACTTCTTATTTTTATTTTTTGTATATCCTATAGTTGTATTATTGCTATGGCCGATGGCTGACGCAAATAAAGATCCGTTCATTCATTCTACTTCACTGGAGATTTTAAAGCAGAGGTTGGATGGTCATCTGTCAGGGATCCCTTACTTGTGAGTCCTGGATTTCAGGGGGTTGGACTAATGACCCGTGGGGTCCCTTCCAATTCTACAGCTCTATGCTTCTATGGCCCTCCACCCTACAGACTGCTGCCCTCCCACCCGCAATCTGAGCTTCCATGCCCACTAAGATCTTCCACTCTCCATCGCGCCCTTCGTAATGCAGCCAAGACAGAGGTTTCCTTTCCTGAGCTACCTACCTTCTGCTGAAGTTCCAGAAGGCGCACACTGGCTCCACAAACTGGTCTGGCAGAGCCTGCAGTGGGATGGAAACAGTGGAAGCCTTGAGCCCTACAGAGAAGCAGCTCTGGATCAAGCCCCAAAGGGGATCCACTCAAAACAACAGGGGTAACTCCACCCTCTCGATCACTGCCAATTCAAACACAACACCACGATCAGCACCAGCTGGGACGGGGCCTGTTACACAAAGGCAGCCACCCTGCAGCTACATGGGCCACTTTGAGGAAGGGGAGCCGGGGCGTATAGTGGTTAGAGTGCCATGGAGGAAAAGGTGGGGACATAAATGCAATAAATAAATAAATAAATAATAAAAGGGCTCACCACCACCTTGGGATGACCACCAACACGGAGAGCTTTAAAAATGAATTAGACAAATTCACAGAGGAAGATAAGGCTGCCCACGGCTACCAACCACAATGGCTGTATACTCCTGTTATGGAACCTCTACCTGTGGGCCTAATTAGGCTTTGTGATACATCCTCATTTGGCCCCACCCACCTGGCCATCTCCCCAACATCACAGGATGCAAGAGATGTAAACACTGAAAGGGCTGCTCTGAAAATGGAGAATTGGGACTGCACTCATAATATTTCCTTTCCAGAGGAAGAACCCTGAACTTTCTTTTACAAGCTGCCAGGCTCAATCCTGCCATTCAGCCGTTCATTTATTTGTTTTACATTTACAGTATATATCATCTTTTCCTTCAGGGAGCTCAATGTGCTGCGCACGGGTCTCCTCCTCCCCCATTGAATACCCACAACCAGTCTGCGCAGCTGGTTAGGCTGAGAGGCAGCAACTGCCCCAAGGTCATACATACCAAGTGAGCTTTATTGCAGAGCGGGGATTTGAACCCTGGTCTCCCAGGTCCTAATCCAACGCTCGCTCTATTATACCATACTGGCTCTCACTATGATGCTAGGCAATTGACTGGTGGGCGGCTCCTCCTTCCTACCAAAATGACCCACAGAGGGAGGGAGAGTCCTGGCTCTAGGCTGCTGGCTGGATCCAGTTCCACACCCATGGCATATGCAAACCAGGGTCAGGAGTGGCACACTTTGAACATCAATTGCTGGGGTGCAGCGGCAGAAGGGGGAAATTTCCTCATGCCCTGCTTGGGGGTTTTCCAGAGGCATCAGATTCTGAGAAGCAGGAACTGGGCTCTTTCCCTCCTGGACTGTCTCTGACCCTCCATGTCATCCACAAACATAGGATTGGGGTATGTGCACAAAAACGCATTACTCTTTTTTAAAAAAGTCATATGGTAATTGTCAGGGAACTGCCATCAGCTCAGAGGCGAGAGGTGGAAGGGTAGCTGGATTACAGAGAGCCTCCAAAGACTGTGGGAAGCAGCACTTCCTCAGCGGAGGAGGAAAGCCCCGCCTCTAGTGGGGAAGAGCTGCAGGGCTCGGAGGATGCAAGAAAGAGCCAAGACACCGTGCCTGAGCAAAGCGGGGGGGAGGGAGGTCCCCCTTTACCCAAGCCTTCCCTGCGCAGTAGGTTTTCGCACAGAGAGGGGAGGCGTCGGCTGGGGGTCAAGAGACTACTCTGCTGGGGAAAGTTTAAGGACCGCCCACTCTGAGATTCTGCTAGTGAGTGAGCAAGACATGAAATTGAGGAGCTCTGCACTGTAAATGTTTTGCACCAATAATAAAGCCTTTGAAAAGACCAGTGAGGGATCTTGCCTGTTAGCTCTCGAGCAACCAAGCCGATAGGCATAACAGTAATTCTCGACCAGGGCCGTCCCTGTCATTAGCCAGAGTGAGGTGGCAACCTCTTGCAGCTGCAGTGACAGCCTCCAGCCCTGTGTAGGGAAGCTTTTAATGTTTAATAGACTATTGTATTTTAATATTCTATTGAAAGCTGTCCAGAGTGGCTGGGGAAACCCAGTCAGATGGGCGGGGTATAAATAAATTATTATTATTATCCAGCAATTCTTCCTGAAGCCACTGGCTGTGCCTCACAGCCTGGCCTGGCATTGGCCATCCTAAGCTAGCCTGCTTCTCTGAAGTGTGAGGTCGGACTCTGTTCTCATTGTTTCACCTGCCAGTCCACTCACCTTCTGGGTGAGGAATGTGAGGAGGGCACAATCTTACCCTTTGCCTCAGGCAGCAAAACATCTTGGGCAGCCCTGGTCTGCACCAGTGTCCCTTCACAGGAACATAGCAAGTTACCAGAGCTTTGCTCCATCTATCTAGCTCAAAGGTTCCCAAAGTGGGCAGTAGCACCCCAGGGGGCAGTGGAATTACCTGGGGGAGCACTGAGAGGTAAGGGGGCAGCAGGGGGGCATTGGAAGTGTAAGTGACTATCAGGCTCTGAAGCGCTGGTATCACTGGATCAATTCAAGTTCATCCGTTTTGCTGAGTTAATGAAACTTACTAGTTGCAACTGCATTTTGAACAAATGGGAAATCAACACTGTTTGACGGTGTTGTGATCTTTTTTTAGTAGGTCGTGCAAACTGCTAATCTGAATAATGCATTTTATAAGGTAGAGTAAAGTCACTGGGGATGAGTTGATGAAACCAAGGGGGCAGTGGCCCCCAAAAGTGGGGGAGCCACTTCTCCACACCAACTGACAGAGTTTCAAGCAGAAATCTCTTCCAGCTGTACCTTGATCTGTGGCTGGGGATCGAACCCAGGACCTTCTGCTCTGTCAATGAGCTATGGTTCTTCCACATACTCCATGCCCTTCCACAACCATTGCCTTCTTCTCCCCTGCTCCACATGTTTATCCACAAAGATGCCCATTTGCAGCAGGATTGGACTGCAAAGTCTCATCTGGACCCGGTGCCAGAGGCGGTAATGCGCAGTGGTGCTGATTTCCTCGTAGTCGCTGACCAGAGAGGAGGAGATGATGGAGGAGCCTGCCTGGGTGCTCAAGTACCTGGGGCAGAAATGAAATAAGTTTGTTTGTTTGTTTGTTTAGTAGACACTTCTGTTTTGTTTTTTGCCAAAGCAACTCAACCACTCACCAACAAACAAACCCGCATATATACTTTAAAATATGGCAGGGATGGGCATACATTAATACATCCCACTTACTGTAAAAGGCATAGATAGGTAAAAGCCTTGTTTAAAAGGAATGTTTTCGCCTGGCGCTGAAAATATGTAACGATGGCACCACCTCCCCGGGGAGAGCGTTCCACAAGCAGCAGAGGTGCCATGATGACCCTCACTTTTAGACTCCAGGGCCAAATTCATTCTGCTCACTTGAGCTTTAGTAGTCATTCATTTGTATTAGTAGGTGTGCTGCATCCACAGTTCTGCTTAATTCATGAATGCTCATTGCTGTCCTGAGGATTCTTGTAGCAAACTTTTGTTATTTCCTGCTGTGATTTTATACTGAATTCTGTAAAGTGTCCTGAAGATTTATTTTTATTTTATTTTTTTAAGGAAAAAGCCAGGCTGCAGATTCTTAAGATAAACACTGACGAGATTCGTGGCACCTAAACAGATTTGTTATGGCATGAGCTTCCCTCTACATTAGATACAAGAATAAACCTTTAAGGTGCTTTTGCTGCAAAACAAATTGCTAACATACGCAAATATCTTTGCCTGGGCAGACCTGAACTTCTCCGTTAGCCAGCCTAGTACTTGTTTTAATTAATACAAAGAGTGAACTAGCCACACTCACTCACACATACCTGCCTAGCAGATAAACCATTTTTGCTGTTCCCATGCCCACAGAAGTTCCGCCTCCCTATCTGAAACGCAAATGGTGCCAGCGCCACCTTGTGTCCACCCCCCAGAAAACCACACAAGGGTGGTCCACAATCTATTGCTTATCACACACAAATACTGTACCTGAGCTATAATAATACAAGAAGAGTTTTTCTGGATGAGGCCAATGGCTCATCTAGCCCAGCCTCCTGTTCTCACAGTGGCCTATTATGGGAAGCCCACAAGCAGGATTCAAGCACAAGAGCCCCCCCCCCCCCGTGGCTTCCAGCAATTGGAGTTTGCACGTGTTGCTGACTCTGACCGTGAAGGCAGAGCATAGCAATTGTGGCCAGGAGCCATTGATAGCCCTCTCCTCCTCTGTGAATTTGTCTAATCCTCTTGTAAAGCCATGTAAGTTGGTGGCTCTCACTGCCTCTGCCTTCTATGGGAGCGAGTTCCATAGTTTAGTGATGCACTGCAGGAAGAAGACCTTTCCCAGAAAAACCATTCGATTCTGCACTTTTCACCTCAAGGCAACAAATTTTGTGTCCGGATTTTCACTTTTTGAAACATGGCAACCCTAATATACATCCTTCTTTCCATCATGGAAACACACATCTGGTTCCCAGGTGGTCACCCACCTATAAAGTGACCAGACCTGGACCTGCTTAGCTTTGGCTAAATGGTGCCATTATTTGCTCTAGGAAGCTGTTCTATACCAAGAAAAATCATTGGTCCACCTAGCTCAGGTGAGTCTACATTGCCTTGGTCAGACCCAGACCACACCTGGAATACTGTGTCCAGTTCTGGGTGCCACAAATTAAGAAGGATATTGACAAGCTGGAAGGTGTGCAAAGGAGGGCAACCAAGATGATTCAGGGTCTGCAAACCAAGTCTCATGAGGAACAGTTAAAGGAGCTGGGTATGTTTAGCCTGGAAAAGAGGAGGCTGAGAGGAGATGTTAGAGCCAACTTCAAATATCTCAAGGGCTGTCGCATGAAAGAGGGAGCAAGCTTGTTTTCTCCTACTCTGGAGGTGAGGACTCAAACCAGTGCCTTCAAGTTACAAGAAAGGAGAAATTCTGACTAAGCATCAGGAAGAACTTTCTGATGGTAAAGTGCTGTTTAACAGTGGAACGGTCTCCCTCAGGAGGTTGTGGGCTCTTCTTGCTTGGAGGTTTTAAAGCAGAGATTGGGTGGCCATCTGTCATGGATGTTTAGTCGGAATCTCCTTTCTTGTAACTTGAAGCCATTAGTTTGAGTCTTGCCCTCCAGAGCAGGAGAAAAGAAGCCATGTGACAGCCCTTAAGATATTTGAAGATAGCTATAATATCTTCTCTCAGTCTCCTCTTTTCCAGGCTAAACATATCCAGCTCCTTCAAGCACTCCTTGTAAGGCTTAGTTTCCAGACCCTTAATCATCTTGGTCGCCCTCCTCTGCACATGTTCAGAGGAGAGGAGAGATATAGTGGTCATGGAAGACTTCAACTTCTCCAATATCTGTTGAAACTCAAACTCTGCCAAGAATGTAAGGTCCAACAAATTCCTCCGTTGCCTCGCTGACAATTTCATTTCCCAGAAGGTGAAAGAAGCAAGAAGGGGATCATCTATCTTGGACCTGGTCCTCACCAACAGGGAGGAGATGATTGATGAAGTGGAAGTGCTCAGAAACTTGGGAGGAAATGATTGTGTCCTCTTGGGTTTCATGATACAGAGGCAAAGGAAAGCTGAGTGTAGTCAGACATGCACTCTGAACTTTAAGGCGGCCAATTTTAAAAAGCTTAAGCAGCTACTGGGTGAGATCCCATGATCAGAAATACTCAAAGAGAAGGGAGTCCAAGATGGATGGAAGTTTCCAAAAGGAGAAATATTGAAGACCCCCAATTGCAGACAATTCCAACAAGAAAGAAAAGTGGGAGGCATCTAAGGAAACCACTGTGGCTGCATAAGGAGCTTACAGATGAGCTGAGAGTCAAGAAATGGCAAAAGGGGGAAATCACTAAGGAGGAGTATGCACGAGTAGCCAACAGTTGCAGGGGCAAAGTCAGGCTGGCTAAAGCTCAGAATGAGCTCAGCCTTGCAAGAGAGGTTAGAAATAATAAAAAAAGGGGTTGGGGGCTATGTCCGAAGTAAGAGGAAGAACAAGCAAGTGGAGGGTCCTCTGCATGGAGAAGAAGGGGAAAGGCTATTGGGCGACAGAGAGAAGGTGGAACTACTCAACACCTACTTTGCCTCTGTCTTCACCCGAAAGGAAAGTGATGCCCAACCTGGTGCTAACCAAATCAAAGATGAATGGAGGGAGCTGCAGTCCAAGACAGGAAAAGAGATGGTAAGGGAACACCTAGCTACTTTAAATGAATTCAAATCTCCAGGGCCTGATGAGCTGCAGCGTACTAAAGGAGCTAGGTGAAAAATAAATCAGGAGGTTGGGGCAGGTAGGAAAGGCCTGAGCAATGACCTGATTCACCTCCCTCCTGCCTCCATCCGACACTGCTGCAACCTTGAGCACAGCATTGCCACTGGTGAGATGGCACTGGAGGGAACTGTAGCCATACCAGGTGTTGGTCATGGTGATCTGGTGCAGACCTGGGCGGGAAGTAACAGAAGCTCCGTGGCCTGGTTGTGGCAGGGACCAGGCTGTCCGTCATTTATTTGCATCATGTATATTGATTATTGGTTATTTAATTTCTACACCACTTAATATATTAAAAATATCTGTGAGTGATGTACAAAAACCAGGTAACTCAAACAAAATATTACTAAGTACAGATAGGTAGCCGTGTTGGTCTGCCATAGTCAAAATAAAAAAAATTCCTTCCAGTAGCACCTTTAAGACCAACTAAGTTAGTTCTTGGTATGAGCTTTCGTGTGCAAGCACACTTCTTCAGATACACTGAAACAGAAGTTGCCAGATCCTTCTATATAGTGAGAAGGTGGGGAGGGGTATTACTCAGAAGGGTGGTGGGAATGGGAGATTGGCAGATAGCTGGGATGAGCCTGCTGACGACTCTTAACGACTGTAATGGGTCTTACAGGAAAAGGCAAGGGGTGAGAAGGTGAGAAATGGCTTAGTCATGTATAATGGGATAAGAATCCAATGTCTTTGTTCAAACCAGGTTTCTCCATGGTTTTAAGTTTGGTAATGAGTTGCAATTCAGCAGCTTCTCTTTCCAGTCTATTTCTGAAATTCCTTTGTAGTAAAACAGCTACCAGTAGGAGAACACTTTAATCTCCCAGGACATTCTATACAAGATCTCAAAGTAGCTGTTTTACTACAAAGGAATTTCAGAAATAGACTGGAAAGAGAAGCTGCTGAATTGCAACTCATTACCAAACTTAAAACCATCTCAAGATCTCTTCTTCCCACTTACCACCCCCCCATCCACTTTATAAGTAATTGGGGCAACAACAATATGTTCCTGCTGCGGCTTAGCCTCAGAAAAATGCTCGCTTGGCAGGGGGACTTTCCTCTTTTTGTGAAGATAAGTAAGTTATGCGCTGTGCCCTTGAGTATAATCTGTGCATTTTTTTATCTGCAATCAATGTTATTTTCTTATCATAGCTCAAGATAAATTTGCAAAACCAAAGAACTCAGTATCTCCTCTTCCACACGGCACCCTCTTGTGGCACCTGTGTCAAACGTCACCATCCTGGCTGATCTTCAAAACGTTGTTGGACTACAACTCTCATTGGCCATGCTGGCTGGAGCTGATGGGACTTGTAGTCTAAAACACTTAAGAGGGTGTTAAATAGGAGGCCATTTGTGGCTGCAGATCATTGCTGTCACCCAGCTCTAACCTGCAGGCTGAAAATGGCCTGTTACAATAGCCTGAAATCCTGAGGCTTAAGAAAGCACAGCCTACTTGAGAACAGGCTGAGAAGAGCTGTTCTTTGGCTGCTGGGTCAGGCCAAAGGCACAGGGGCCTACTCCTAGGGGCCATGGGGGTTTCGGCCACCACAATAAAATATTTGAGGGGCCAGGCCTCCACAAAGTCGATGGACATTCCCATTCAAATGGTGTGTGCACACTGCATCATGTGATCAGTTATGCAAGGTGGGGCTTACCTGCCCCCCCCCACAATATTTTATTTAAGTTGGCACCCCTGGCCAATGGTCCATCTAGCCATGCCTCCTGTTCCCACAGTGGCCAATCAGATGCCCCAGTGGGGAACTCTCGAGCAGGACCTGAGCACCAGAGCAGTGTGTGTGAGAGTGTGTAGGAACTAACCTACCGCACAAAGGCAATTATTTATAGTAGTTGCTCCACCTACTTCTGCCTCTGGCCTCGCACGCTACTGGCATGTGGCCCTCAGAAGGCTAACCAGAAGGAAAGTTGGCCCCGGGCTGAAAAAGCTTCTTCACTCCTGCAGCGATAGGACAATGTGGCTTACATGCTTTCATGTAGGCACAGGCAGGGCCGGATTTAGGTTTGATGAGGCCCTAAGCTCCTGAAGGTAATGGGGCCCTTTATATGTCCAGCTGTCCTTTGTCAACAACAAATTGTCGCTATTTTTTGTGTTGAATATTGTTATGTACTGAAGTTCTCACCCTGGGCCAGCAGGGGGGTACTGTAGATAGTTTTCACTCAGGTCCACATATGCAAATAAGGAATTGAAAGTGACGTTCAGTGATTGGATAGTTACAGAAAGTTGTTACTGTTGCCTTGTAGTTGAGCTCTATATAAGCAGGTTGGCTGAACCCTTCAGCCCAGTTCTGTTATGGCCTGTGAATATGAGCCAACAGTGTGACGCGGCAGCTAAAAAAGCCAATGCAATTCTGGGCTGCATCAATAGGAGTATAGCATCTAGATCAAGGGAAGTAATAGTGCCACTGTATTCTGCTCTGGTCAGACCTCACCTGGAGTACTGTGTCCAATTCTGGGCACCACAGTTCAAGAAGGACACTGACAAACTGGAACGTGTCCAGAGGAGGGCAACCAAAATGGTCAAAGGCCTGGAAACGATGCCTTATGAGGAACGGCTAAGGGAGCTGGGCATGTTTAGCCTGGAGAAGAGGAGGTTAAGGGGTGATATGATAGCCATGTTCAAATATATAAAAGGATGTCACATAGAGGAGGGAGAAAGGTTGTTTTCTGCTGCTCCAGAGAAGCGGACACGGAGCAATGGATCCAAACTACAAGAAAGAAGATTCCACCTAAACATTAGGAAGAACTTCCTGACAGTAAGAGCTGTTCGACAGTGGAATTTGCTGCCAAGGAGTGTGGTGGAGTCTCCTTCTTTGGAGGTCTTTAAGCAGAGGCTTGACAACCATATGTCAGGAGTGCTCTGATGGTGTTTCCTGCTTGGCAGGAGGTTGGACTCGATGGCCCTTGTGGTCTCTTCCAACTCTATGATTCTATGATTCTATGATTCTAAACAAGAGCTGTTTGAAGAATCGCTGTGTCGTCTGATATGTTCACCCACAACTTAACAAATATATGCTATATGGTACTTTATGGACCTAATAGGTATCTCAAGCCATTTGCACATAACAAAATATGTATTTTATCAAAGTAATTGTTGAACTGAAATACAATTAAGAAGAAGTATATTAATAGTGAAATAATTATTAAGCTCTAACTGTACATAGGTTTTATTTTATTTGTTTTTTATCTCATATTTTGGAAATATACATCCAGGTTTTTTCCCTTTAAATTTTTTTGGGGCCCCCAAAAGAGTGGGGCCCTAAGCTATAGCTTGTTTAGCTTATATGTAAATCTAGCACTGGGCACAAGGCTGGCTGCAAACTAATTCAGACATAAGAACATATTAAGAGCCTGCTGGATGAAGCCAATGGCTCCTCTGTCCACTTCTGACAGGGGCCAACCAGATACCCCAGAGGGAAACCCAGAAGCAGGATCCAAGCTTGAGAGCAACTCTTTCCTCCTGCGATTCCCATCAGGTGGTCTTCAGAAGCATTACTGCCTCCGATTGTGGAGGCAGAACATGGCCATTGTGGTTAGCAGCCATTGCGAGCTTTGCTTTCCAAGCGTTTCTCCAGTCCTCTCTTAAAGCCATCCCAGTTGGTGGACATCACTGCCCCCTGTGTGGGTGAGCTCCGCAGTTTAACTATGTGGTATGTGAAGAAGGACTTTATTTTGCCTGACTCTTCCAACTTTCGGCTTCATTGGATATCCTATGTTTGGGTGCCATGAGAGAGGGAGAAAATGATTTCTCTGCCCACTTTCTCCATGGGATGCACATTTTATATATTTTAATCGTGTCATCTCTTACTCACTAGTTCTCTGTGGGATGTAACATAAGCAGCCAAATACAACACTTCCTGTTTGCCCAGCGTGGACACACACAGAGGAGGACTCACCTGCGTGAGTGCCTGAGGGCCCTGCTCCTGCCACTCACCACCTGGCCCAAGGCGGGGCCTGACAGGCCTCAAAAGGATTGCTACTGCTGTGCTGCCCAGGCGGACTCCCCTGTGTGAGTGCCGGAGGGCCCCTCTCCTGCCACTCACCACCTGACCCAGGGCGGGGCCTGACAGGCCTCAAAAGGACTGCTACTGCTGTGCTGCCCAGGAGGACTCCCCTGCGTGAGTGCCGGAGGGCCCCTCTCCTGCCACTCACCACCTGGCCCAGGGTGGGGCCTGGCAGGCCTCACAAGGACAGTTGCTGTCACTGCTGCTGCTGCTGCCCAGGAGGACCCGGAGGGGGCGCGGAGTTCTTTTTAAAATGTTAAAAAAATTTCCTTTCCCTTTTGACTTTTTTGTATGGGGGGGGTGGAATGGATGTTTGGTTGGGCTTGGGAATTTGTTTGATTTTGATGGATTTGTAATTTTTACAGTTTTTTGTTTGTATCGTTTTATTATTTTCTGGGTTTTCTTTTGTTTTTTGTTTTGTTTTTGTTTTAAGGTTTTATTTTGTTCTTAAGGGGAGGGGTCAGCGCTGCCGGGGAGTGGGTCCCAGCCAACAAAATGGCTGGGGCATGTTCCACAGAGGGGGATGCGCTGGGACAACCGTTCTCAATGATTACACGTAGGAGGAGTTACGCTAAGACCAGACCATGTCATTACAGAGGAGGCAGGTTTAGTCATTGTCTGAGGACTATCCCTGCCTCCGGGTCTGGTCCTGACCGGACGGATACTAGAATCAGCAAGGGATACCCACATGACCTGAAGGTGCTGCTGTGCAATGCCAGCTCAATGATTCATAAGACCACTGCCATCCATGACTTGATCATGGATGGAGGACTTGACCTAGCATGTGTAACAGAGACTTGGTTGGATGAAGCAGATGGGCCTGTCCTTGCCGCTGCCTGTCCACCAGGTTTCTCTTACGCACAGCAACCCAGGCCTTGTGGGCGGGGAGAGGGGGTTGCAGTGATTTTTAGGAAGTCATTAGTTTGCACCAGGCGTCCTATTGGGAAGACCCAGTTCTCTGAGTGCATGTTCTGGAAGTTGGGCAATAGGGGCAGTACGGGATTCCTTTTGGTGTACCGACCTCCCCGCTGCACCAAGGATTCCCTGCCCGAGCTGCTTCAGGTCGTGGTGGATATGCTCCTGGAGACACCTAGTTTGGTTGTCCTGGGGGATTTTAACATCCATGCCGACACGACCTTACAAGGGGCCGCTTGGGACTTCGTGGAAAGCATGGCCTCCATGGGGCTGTCCATGAATAAGTCTGGCCCAAACCATAGCCGTGGACATGCCTTGGACCTGGTGTTGACCTCTATGGATGTTGGTGACCTGACACTAAGTAAAAGCGAAACAAAAGAAGTGCCATGGTCAGATCACTTCCTGGTGCAACTGGACTTCTCCGCGACCCTTCCCCTCTGCAGGGAGGTGGGACCGATTTGGATGGTCCGCCCCCACCACTTAATGGATTCAAATGGTTTCCAGAGAGTGGTAGGGGATGCTTTATCCCATGTTGATGGCCTTTCAGCTGATTCCCTGGTGGCCCGCTGGAATGCGGAGTTAACCAGGGCTATTGACTGTTTGGCTCCGAAGCGCCCTCTCCGATTCCATGGAGCCCGAACAGCCCCGTGGTTTTCCACGGATCTGAGGGCAATGAAATAATTGCTGAGACGGCTAGAGCGCCAGTGGCGGATGACCCATTCTGAAGCTGCTCGGACACTGGTTAGAGCTCAGTGTCAAGCCTACCAAGTGGCGGTAGCGACGGCGAAGAAGACATTCTTCACCGCCTCTACTGCATCTGCAGAAAACAGCAGCAGGAGACTTTTTCAGGTGGTTCGCAATTTAGCGGAACCACCTGCTACATCGGGGCCCAGTACGGGCCACATGATCTCCTGCAATGATTTCGCAAAGTTTTTTGCAGATAAAGTCTCTTAGATTCGGGAAGAGGTAGACGCCACCATGGGAGCAAAGCCGGAGTGGGAGAGTGTTAGAGCCCTGTCTAGTCAAATTGCGTGGGATCAATTCCAATCTGTTACCTCCGAGGATGTGGACAGGCTGCTTGGACGAGTGAAACCAACCACCTGTCTCCTTGATCCTTGCCCATTCTGGCTTATAAAAGCTAGCCGGAAAGGGCTGGGCGATGGGCTATGTGAGGTGGTGAATGCTTCCCTCCGTGAGGGAGCCTTCCCAGACCCGCTGAAAGAGGCGGTTATTAAACCACTTCTTAAAAAACCATCTTTAGATGCGGCCACAATGGCCAACTATCGCCCAGTCTCAAATCTTCCATTCTTGGGCAAGGTGATTGAGCGAGTGGTTGCTGAACAACTCCAGGCACGCCTGGAAGAAGCGGACCATTTGGATCCCTTCCAGTCGGGATTCAGGCCTCATCATGGGACTGAAACTGCCTTGGTTGCACTGGTCGATGATCTCCGGCGGGCTAGGGACAAAGGTGACAGCTGCTTCCTAGTTCTGCTGGATCTCTCAGCGGTGTTTGATACCATTGACATTGATCTCTCAGCGGTGTTTGATACCATTGATAACATCCTTCTGGACCGTCTTGAGGGGCTGGGAGCTGGGGGCACTGTCATACACTGGTTCCGCTCCTTCCTCCTGGGCCGTGTTCAGAAAGTGGTAGTGGGGGATGAGTGTTCAGACCCCTGGGCTCTCACTTGTGGGGTGCCTCAGGGTTCTGTCCTCTCCCCCATGCTTTTCAACATCTACATGCAGCCGCTGGGAGAGATCATCAGGGGGTTTGGGCTGGGTGTTCATCAGTATGCGGATGATACCCAGCTCTACCTCTCTTTCAAATCAGAACCAGTGAAGGCGGTGAAGGTCCTGTGTGAGTGCCTGGAGGCGGTTGGAGGATGGATGGTGGCTAATGGATTGCAGTTGAATCCTGACAAGACAGAAGTACTGTTTTGGGGGAACAGGAAGCGGGCAGGTGTGGAGGACTCCCTGGTCCTGAATGGGGTAACTGTGCCCCTGAAGGACCAGGTGCGCAGCCTGGGAGTCATTTTGGACTCACAGCTGTCCATGGAGGTGCAGGTCAAATCCGTGTCCAGGGCAGCTGCTTACCACCTCCATCTGGTACGCAGACTGAGACCCTATCTGCCTGCGGACTGCCTTTCTGGTTATCTCCCGCTTGGACTACTGCAATGCGCTCTACGTGGGGCTACCTTTGAAGGTGACCCAGAAACCACAACTAATGCAGAACACGGCAGCCAGACTGGTGACTGGGAGTGGCTGCCAAGACCATATAACACCAGTCTTGAAAGACCTAGATTGGCTCTCAGTACGTTACCGAGCACAATTCAAAGTGTTGGTGCTGACCTTGAAAGCCCTAAACGGCCTCGGTCCAGTATATCTGAAGGAGTGTCTCCACCCCCATCGTTCTGCCCGGACGCTGAGGTCCAGCGCCAAGGGCCTTCTGGCGGTTCACTGTGAGAAGCCAAGTTACAGGGAACCAGGCAGAGGGCCTTCTCGGTAGTGGCGCCCACCCTGTGAGACGCCCTCCCACCAGATGTCAAAGAGAACAACAACTATCAGATTTTTAGAAGACATCTGAAGGCAGTCCTGTTTAGGGAAGCTTTTAATGTTTGATGCATTACTGTATTTTAATATTTTGTTGGAAGCCGCCCAGAGTGGCTGGGGAAACCCAGCCAGATGGGTGGGGTATAAATAAATAAATTATTATTATTATTATTATTATTATTATTATTATTATTATTATTATTATTTTACTCCAGCCAGGAGGACTTCCTGTCACACCTGGTCTGAAGCATCCTCCCCCTGCGTGTGACCAGGTAGATGGGTGTGACCCTGGCAGACCCTGTAAAAGGGTCACACAGCCATCTCTCTCTCTTGACCATTTTCTCTTTTTTATTTTAAATATTTTTTATTAGGGATTTCAACAAGACATTTTATCAAAAAACATATCATCCTTAATCCCCCCTATTTCCCCCCTCTCTCTCCCCATAAAGTAACCCCCCTCCCCTCCCCCCCAGACTTCCCTCAGCTCCTCTCTCTGGTTTATCAACAAATGTTATTTTCAATAGTGCAACCAACTCTGAAAACAGGTCAGCATATGCAAGCCATTTTCCTTTCTTTCCAAGTGGTTTGAGCAGTAACGCTTCACGTGGTGAAAGCCACCAAGGAGTCTTTTGTTCTAACAAGTCTTTGTATCTCTCCCATACTCTCATTAATGATTTCCTAATTATATGGTTGTAGAAACTTCTGTGTACCTTTCCTTGCCCATACCATAGATATGCATGCCAGCCAAATCTGTTATCATGTCCTTCCAGTTCTAATGCTTCTTGCTTTTCCAACCTCATCCAGTCCCTGATCCATACCAAACAAGCAGATTCATAATACAATTTAAAATCTGGGAGGGCAAACCTGCCTCTATCTTTTACGTCTGTAAGTATTTTATATTTTATCCTTGGCCTTTTGCCCCCACCCCAGCCCCCGATAAATTTTGAAATCTCTTTCTGCCATTTTTTAAAACATTCATCTTTCAGGATGACTGGAGTTGATTGAAAAAGAAATAGCATTTTTGGCAACACATTCATTTTGATCGCTGCTATTTTACCTAACAATGAGAGATTCATTCTGCTCCATATTTCTAAATTTCTTTTTAACTCAAGCCAGATTTTTTCATAATTATTTTTAAATAGATTTATATTTCTTGATGTTAACCATATCCCTAAATACTTAACCTTTTTATGGACTTCATTCTCAATATTTTGTTCTAGCTCCATTTTTTCCTCTTCCTTCAGGTTTTTAACTAATAATTTGGTTTTGTTCCTATTTAACTTAAATCCTGCCACTTCCCCAAATTTCTGAATCTTTTCTATTACTTTAGGGAGTGAAATTTTCAGCTCTTCCACTGTTATCACTAAATCATCTGCATATGCTTTTAGTTTAAACTCACTTTCCCCAGTTTTTACACCTGTAATCTCTTTGTCTGCTCTTATATTTCTGGCAAGTACTTCCAGTACCAGGATGAACAATAATGGTGATAATGGACATCCTTGTCTAGTTCCTTTTTGAATCTTACAGTCATCCGTTATCACCTGGTTAATAATTAATTTTGCTTTTTGTTTTGAATAAATTGCTGCTATTCCTTTTAGAAATTTAGAGCCACGTTTAATTTGTTCTAACAACGTTGTCATGAATTTCCAAGAAACATTGTCAAAGGCTTTTTCAGCCTCTTTCATCATTGCCGCTTTCTTTTCATTTTTGGCCTCTAGGTATTCTATTATATTCAGAATATTCCTTATATACTCCTTCATTTGTCTACCTGGTAGAAACCATGGCTGATCTTGATGTATATACTCATTTAGTATATTTTTTAATCTATTGGCTAATATATTTGCAAACAATTTGTAATCATTATTTAACAAAGAAATAGGCCCGTAATTTTTAATTTGCAGCAAATCTGCGTCTTGTTTTGGAATTACTGTAATATAGGCCTCTTTCCATGTTTCTGGAATTTCACCTGTATTCAGTATTTCATCCATGACATCTTTCAATGGGTTCACTAACTGTTCGCTTAGTTTTTTATAATATTTTGCCGTAAGACCATCCGGGCCTGGTGACTTGCCATTTTTGGAGCCTTTTATTACCTCTAAAAATTATTGGACTGTTATCTGGGAGTTAAGAATGTTCATTTGTTCCTCTTTTATATATGGCATATTACTACTTCTGATGTACTCTTCTATCTTGAATGTTTTTTCTTTCCCTTGTCTATACAACTCTGAAAAATATTTAACAAATCCTTCTCTTATTTCCTTCAACTTATCTGTGATCTTTCCATTTAAATTAATTTTATTTATGGAGTTCCTTTGTTCACTTTTTTTTTTTAGCTGCCAGGCTACCAGGCTAACAATTTTCCTGGTTTGTTTGCATGCTCAAAGTATTTTTGTTTTACTCTTTTTATTTTCCAACTAATTTCCTCATTAATTATCATTGAATATTGGGTTTGTAAAGTTTTTATTATCTGCTTCACAGCTTCTTTGTTTGCCTTATTTGACAGCTGTTTCTCCTTTTCAGTGATTTCCTCTAAAATTTCTTTTTTCCTTTTCTCTCTCAGTTTCCTTTTATATGAATTTTGTTGTATAAAGAGTCCTCTCATTACCGCCTTATTTGCGTCCCAGACCGTCTGTAATTTTGTTTGTCCTTGATTGTTTATTTCAAAATAATCAGTCAGGACTTTTTTTGTTTTTTCTATAAAATTTTGATCATCTAATAAATCATCATTTAATCTCCATCTGAAAGAGATTTGACTTTCTTTTTCCATAATCAAGGAATTATGATCTGAAAAGTTTCTGGGATTAATTTCGATTTTTTTGACTCTTATTTCCAGTTCTTTGGAAATCCACAAAGAATCTGTTCTCGAGCTGCTATCATGTACATAGCTGTAATAAGTGAACTCTTTGTCAAACATGTCTTATTCTCCATATTTTGAGTCATATCAAAAAAAGTCTTTGGTAATTTGCCTTCCTTAGTCTCTTTTTTCCTGGCTGATCTATCTTTATCTAAAGATGGAACTCCATTTAAGTCTCCCATTAAGATCATTTTTTGATCTGCAAATTCAAATAGTTCTGTTTCTGATTTTTTTGAAGAAGATTGTTTATTTGTCATTTGGTGCATAGATGCCAACCAGTATCACTTTCTCTCCTTGGATTTTGACTTGTATTATTAAGATTCTACCTTTTTCATCCTTCTGAATCAATTTGGGTTCAAGTGCAGGATTATGTAAAAAACAACTCCTCTCTTTTTTGTTTTATCTGATGAGATGAAGTCCATACCTAATTTTTTGTTTTTTTCATGTATGTGAAAGAGATACCCTTTTATTTTTTTTGCAATGCGTTTCTCTTGGAGGCAGATTATGTCTAATTTTTGTTTTGCTTTTATATGCTCAATCCGAAAACATTTGGGTTTACAATGTAAACCATTCACATTCCAACTCAGTATTTTAAGATTTTTTTTATATATAACTTTTATTTTGCTTTAAACAGGTACATATAAATATAGACAACCAAGATTACAAAGGAAAATTCCTTAATAGTAATGAAAAAAAAACTTTAAAAACTACAAAAAATATCAAAGTACATAACACAGAACATAAGCAACTATGGAAAAGATAAAAGAAAAGAAAAAAGAAAAATAGAAAAAAAATATAAAAATAAAAAGGAGGATGAGCCAAAGCAGGAAGGCTCATCTATTGTACACTTCCGTCAAGCTCACAACAGATCATTATTCTTATCAATTATCTCTATCTGCATTCCAAAGGAATCCCTCATCTTGATATCAGGGAACATTTCTCTATGCTGCATCATTCTAGACATAGCCAGATCTTTTTTGCTGAGCCCTTGCCCCTAAATAATTATTTAAACATTCCCATTCTTCTTTCACCAATTTTTTAGGTTTATCTCTTATTGCATCTGTCAGCTTTGTGAGCTCCAAGTACTCACACAATTTGACTACCCATTCCTCTTTAGTGGGTGTATTTTTATCTTTCCAGTGTTTTGCCACTATAACCCTTGCTGCTGACGTTGCGTACATAAATTGCCTAGTTTTGTTTTTGGGAATATTATCTGAAACCATTCCTAGTAAAAATTCTTCCGGTTTCTTGCTAAATGTAGTTTTTATCAATCTCTTTATCTCTTCATAAATCATGTTCCAAAATCTTTGTATCTCTAGACAGGACCACCACATATGGTAGTATGTTCCTATCTGTTCCTTACATCACCAGCACTTGTTATTGTTTGATTTATTTATTTTTGCAAGTTTTACAGGGGTCAGGTACCACCTATAGTACATTTTCATAAGATTTTCCCTTATAAGGAAACAAGCCGTGAATTTTATATTTTTAGTCCATAATTCATTCCAAATATTGGGTTTGATCTTATGTCCCAGGTCCCTCTCCCATTTTACTGTAATTTCTTTGATATCTTCCTCCTTTCTTTGCCAATTCAAAAGTAGTTTGTACATTTTAGAAAGTATCTTTTGATTATTATATAAAATATCCTTCTCCAGATAGGATATTTTTGGGTCAAATCCTTTGGTTCTTTTATCCTTTTCAAGGGCAGCTTTTAATTGATAGTACTGCAGCCAGGTTATTCCCTTCTGTTTCAATTCGCTTAGGCCCTTTATTTTCGGATCACTACTTGTTTCCTCTACTAAATCCTTATATGTTAGCCAATCACTGTTCATATTTATCTTGTGAAACGGCATAGATTCCATTGGTGACAGCCACCATGGTGTTTTGGTTACTACTGATTTTTTACTCCTCTCCCATACTTCATATAATGCCCTTCTCACAATATGATTTAAAAATCCTTTGTGGGATTTAACCTTGTCATAGCCTATGTAGCCATGCCACCCGTACACAATATCCCATCCCTCCAGATCTAGGACTTCCGTGTTTTTAATTAATATCCAGTCCTTGATCCATGTCCAACACGCTGCCTCAAAGTACAGTTTAGGGTCAGGGTCAGATATTGACCTTAAACAGTATTTTAAGATTGGCCATTGTCAGAGTCAGTTACAATATCTGTTTTTTTCTGGTGTTACATCTTCCAATGCTAACCGTTCCAAAGCTTCCTTTTGTTCAGCTCGGGGATCCCCCCAATCTTGTTTGGGATCTAAGTCTCTCCTATTTTTCTCAAGGAACTCTCTTGCCTGGAATTCTGATGTTAATCTATATCTCCTTTTCATGTATGTGAAAGAGATACCCTCTGGAAATTCCCATTTGTCTCCAATGTCGGCTCTCCTGAGTGCTGTTGTTAAAAACCTATATTTTGTTCTTCTGAGTCCCAATTTCAGTGGGATCTCTCAAAAAATGTCTACTTTCTGCCCGGCAACCACAAGATCTTTTTCAAAACTATTCTGAAGGATTGCGTCCTTCACTCTTTATGTTATTAATGTTAATAAAACATCTTTTGGCTGCCTCCGTTCTCAACTTTGGCGTGATCTAATTCTAAAACAGCTCTCTGCTAGCCCATCCAGCCAGTCTTTGCTTTCCCCCATCCATTCTGAAATCATCTGTGTAACAAATGTCTCCAAATTTGGCTCTGAATCAGATTCTGGCAAACCTCTGATTCGTAGTGTTCTGTCTCTTTCCCTTAGTTGCAGAAGAAGAACCTGATCTTCCAATTCATTCTGCTTCCCTTGAACCCCTTCTACAGTTCCCATCATCCCTTTTTGTTCCTCTCTCAATTCTCCTACCTCATCTTTAATTTTTTCTAATTTGTCTACTTATGTTTCCAAATTATTAACCTTATCTCCCAGTATCCCAAATTGCTCTTTCAGGACTCTATTCGAATTTTCAATGTCTCAGTGCACTTGTTCAGTGATTGATTGGATTTTTCCATGTCACTGTGAACCTGTTGTGTAAATTCTTGCACTGATTGGATCATTTCTTTCCTGAATTCCGAGAGTTGCAATGCAAAGAGATCTGTCTGCTCTCTCTCTCCTTTATCTCCAATGTCCCCAATTTGTACACTAGCCCATCTAGCAGCCGCCGCAGCTGCCGCTTTCCTAGTTGTTGCTCCCTCCTTGCCCGACATCTCTTATCAGTTGGTTCCCAGTGTTGTATGAGTTGTTCAAGGTCACACCTGCAGGTCCTGAGTCTATCCAACTGTGAGACTGACTCCCCCCTCCCAGATTCTTGCTAGTTTATCTTTCCCTTTTGTCTGCCTTCTCCCTCCCCACCACAATATATCATAGTTATATAACAAAAAGAGAAAAAAGGCAAAAAGAAATAAAACCATCCAATGGACCAGAAAACATAAAATATACGATTGAAAGGGTGAAAAATAAAAAAGAGAATTAATAAAGTAATTTACAAAACCAGGAAGCAGAGGAAAGGAAAAAATAAAAATGTTCGGCAAGTTCAATTTCAAGTTTATGTCTTTAAAAAAGGGGGGGGAGGAAGTTGTTCTTTGATTTGTACTTATCTACTTATGAGTATCTCAAACAGTGGTGGCTTGCAATAGTTTCAGAAGTTTTATTTCCATTTTATTTCTTATTTGTAATCCCATGGCATTTGTCTTGTTATTCAGTTCACAGACGTGCTGGGGTTTCAGTTAACACATCTTTCTTGGTGGGCTCTTTCAGTCTTTCGTAGTATCAAAGATGCTTTGGAAGCTGTTCCAGGCTCTTTCCACTTTCTGGGGTTACCCCCCAGATGTGCTGAGAGTCCCCTGCAGGCTTTCTTTCTTTCCCCTTTTCCTCTTCAGCGCCACCAATTTTTAAAAGACTGTTCAGATTCCTCCAGCTGTCAGTAGCTTTTTAACTTTGTATCCCAATAGGTAACTGAATACAGTTAATCTATAAATCCGTTAGAATGTAACCATCCACCAAGTCAGAGTTAAATGTTACAACTCTCCTTTGCTGTCGGCTGTGTCTGAGTCCCATTCACAAAAAAGTTCCCTTTGCAGAGCTCGTCCACAGAAATCGGAAGCTGACTTCCTCTTTTGCTTCCATTTCACCAAATTAAATTTTTTAGCTCTAATTCAAAGTTCAAAATGTTTTATTTGACTTTTACCTCTAACTGGAAGATCTGCTGCTTCTGGTGACGGATCGTAGCTTTCGCAGCAGGCTGTGTTGGTGCCGAGAGCGAACTCGAGCCTCTTCCCCTTCCCTCCCATGCACACAGCAGCGGCCTGGAGACAATCGGGTGTGTGTGTGTGAGATTTTCCGCTCCGCTGGAGCCCTCAGGTCCCCACTCTCCTGTGGGGGGTTTTTTGGGGGTGCGCTGAGCTCTAGCACTGCCCTCCAAGCCTTTCTGCTGGCTCCGTGTTGCAGGCGACACTTAGTACTCCGCAGCAGACCGGAAGTCCTTAACCATTTTCTCTTGATGCTGTTCTCTTGATGTATTCTGCTGTTTGCTGGCTCTCAGCCAGCAGCACATGGGCTCAAATCCTCACATTCTTTTCTGTAACTCCAAGCTAAAAGCCTGCCTTCAGGGAACCTACTGTGAATAGCATGTAAGTAAACTTCTTATCATTACTTTTAAAGAAGACTGTTGTGTCTTCTTTAAAAGTAATGATAAGAGGGATAAAAGGGGAATTTACCAGGATCAAACCCTGGTTTGCTGAAGTAAAGAGATTCAAACGAATCTACCAACTAGCTTCCTGCTATATACTGGGGAATGTGCTACTGACTCATTAGTGTCAGGGAGGGAGGACAATATTTAATCAATCTGTCCTCTCCTTCTATCCACAACATTCCCACATTCTCAAAGCTAAAAAGCCCCAAATTTTGCAAGCCTTCATTCATAGGGGAGCCCCTCCACCCCCCAGATCATTTTGGCTGCATTTTCTGAATCTTTTCCAGCCCTGCAATATCCTTTTTGAGGTGAGTACTCTACACAGTACTGTGGGAGATGCACCACAAATTTGTGTAACGGCATTAGGATATTTGCAGTTTTACTTTCAATTCCTTCCCTACTGAATTTCTGGCATCAAATTTGCTTTAACAATTCCCCAGGCTCTTCCTCCCCCTCGCACCCCAAAGCCTTGCTGCTACTCACCAACATTCTTACACCAGCTGGTGACTTTGGCCTCTCTGTACTCAGGAGCTGATGGAGGCTGGAAACCATCTTGTCCATGTTTTCCACAACTGTCATGGGTCCATCAAGGATCTGAGGAGCACAGGAGCAGCTGCCCAAACCTTATCATTATCATCATCATCATCATCATCATCATCCGACGTTGCCCAAGGGTTTCCCTGGCCCTCCTCCTGCAGACTGGGGGGGCAGCACATAATAGCATCTCTGAGGGGCTGCCCCATTGAAGAGAGCAAAGGCTGCTTAATACATTGCAGGGGGTTGGAACGAAATGGCCCTTGGGGTCCCTTTCAACTGTATGATTCTATGACCTTTCTGCTGCTTAAGTTACTGGAGGGTAGATTTGGTCAGAGATTAGGGAAGCTTCTTGATAGTAGGGAGAGTTTGACAATGGAGCCAGTCACACAGAGGGAGGTGTTATGAGACATCAGATAATCCTGATGGAAACGGAAGCAGAGTTTGCTTATTTGCCCCATGTCTGGAACAGAAATCAATGAATATGATTGGTCTTCACCTTTGTTGTGTTCAGCTTGCCAATGATATGGAACCAATTGGGATTCCTGCATTGCAGGGGTTTGGACTAGATGACCCTGAGGATCCCTTCCAACTCTGCAGTCCTTTGATTCTATGAACTGCCCTTCCAAACCGAATTGTGTTTCCTTTGCATTGAAATGGATGTTGTGGAATAATGTAGTAAATCATGTAATAAAGTACATATTTAGTTGCGTAAAATTCTGCCACAGCAGACAGTGGGATTGATAACTTAGATTTTTGCCAGAAGTCTAACTGCTGTGAGCATAGGTGTGATGCAACTCATTTAATTAAGGTGTACCCAGGGATATTTATTTCCTTATATATTTCTACCTTCCTGAAAATCTTCCAGCAGAGGCTGGACAACCATCTAGTGTTTCTTTATTTATTGTGTTTCTATCTCACCTCCCCCCGCCCCGCCAAAAAAACCTCCAAGGAGCTCAAGGTATCCCCTCCGTGTTTAACCTCCGAACAACTGCCCTGTGAGGTCAGTGGGACTAAGAGGCCTGCATTGCCTTCCAAGGTCACCTCTGTCAGCTTCATGGCCCTAGGGTCTCCCATGGGTCCTGGTCTGGCCACATACTCTCAAGGACGGAAAGGGATGGTGGACCATCAGGACTGCTTTAGCTTTCTGGATTTCCTGCCTCAAACATTGGGGCTCACCAGACCCGCCCCCCCACCCGCCCCTTACTTCTAGGAAGCCATGATTTTACCGGCTTTATTTTGGACCACTCCTCAGCATTCTGCTCCTCCAGGATTGCCCCGGCAATTGCCACGTAGTGCTGCCCCAGCTGCTCCAGCGTTGCCAGTTCCTCCGGCTCGCTGGCATCCATGTCTGAGACCTCCTTCAGCAGTTGAAAGATGCCCAGAAGAGCAGCTGCATCCAGAGATGTCGGCTCAGCATCCGTCAGGACCGTCTCCACCACTCCTAGGTAACCAGCGGCTACTGAAAGGTCCACGCCTTGGGCTTCTGCCTGGAAGATACTCTCGGGAATCTGTAGCCAGAAACAAGACCCCCAGGTTAGAGAAGGGGGACTAAATGGGGGCAGGGTGGGTGAAGGGGTGTGTGTGCCTCCCCTTTTGGAAAAATCCACCCAGATGTGTCTGATCTGCACAAAGCCATTTTTGAAGTATTTTTAGTAGCAGTTGTTCCAAAATCTGTTATATGGGAACTTTGGGTTGGGAGCAGGGCACAAGCTGAAGGCACTTTAGGGGAAAGTGTGTAGGGAAGCCATAAATTCAGGAGTGGGGGGGCGGGGACAGAGGGGCAATGTGGAGAGCTGAGATGAGAAGATGTGCCAATAGATGTCTGTGCCCCACAACCAGACTTTAAGAAGCTTTGCCCACCGTGGGTCTCCTGAGACAAGGCTAGACACTTGTCACGTGTCCCCAGAGCTGTGGCTCAGTGGAAGAGCATTGGCTTTGAGTCAGGAAGGTTCCAGATTCAATCCCACCTCCCATCGGCAGCTCCAGGTAGAGCTACGAATGGCCCCTGCCAGAAATCATCCTGCTCAGCTAGATGGCTTAGGGGTCTGGCAGCTTCTTACAGAAATTACAGAACTGTGAAGCTGGAAGGGACCACATGGATCTTCAAGTCCAACCCCCTGCAACCTGTACCACCCCAAATTCTCCTAGAAATCAACTTCCCCACAGACTCACCCAGGAAACACTTGGGGGCACTGAGAAAAGGCTCCAGGGCCCATGAGGCCTGGCCAGCAACACAGTGATGCTGGACCACAGGTGGAAGCCCTCAGGGTTGAAGGGCTGAAGCCAATGCTTTAGACTCACCACTGTCGCATTCGCTCATGCATTAACCTGAGCTATGAGCTGTGGGACAGGTTTTGACTGTGTTTTCTTCAAGATCTGAGGGGGAAACAGCAGACATGCAAATGGAAGGTTGTGGAAGGTGGTTTACAAAGTTAGTACCTCGCCCATTTCATGGAGCCAGGCAAAAACATTCCTCTTCAACTAGGGCTTTGGCTGATTAAGCCATCTACGGCTTTTAAGTGTGATAGTGGGGGAGGGGTGGTGTTGTTTTGCTATTATGCTATGTAATTTGTGTTTTCATGTTGTATTTTCATGTTGTAAACTTCCCTGTGATCTTCAGGTGCAGGATGGCATATAAATTTTAATAAGAAGAAGATTAATTCTTTCCACAGCCCTGCAAGGTAGACAAGGTCAAAAGAGAGCAACTGGCCCAAAGTCACCCAGAGCACTTTGTGGTCAAGGGGGGAGTTGAACCGGTGTCTCTCTAGGCCCCAGTCTGACACTCTGACCACAAATCCAGGCTGATCCAACAACTGGGGATACCAGAAGTACCCTTCTCCCCTGGAAACCATCCCAGTGATGAAGACCTGCTTCAGAGGCGCAGTTTCCTTGCTGAACAAGGCATGACAGGGCCTTCCCAGTGCTGGCTCCAAAACCTTGGAACTCTCTTCCAGAGGAAGTGGAATCTGATCCCTCACTCCCAGCCTTGTGGCACTTTGGCATGAGATTGAGGAATATGAGCATTTAAATAAATAAATATTCTATTATCATTATCAAATAAACATTTCCATTAATAAAAAGTGGCTTGTGTTTTAATTAATGGGAAGAGGGGGTGAACCACTCTGGTAATTGTAGCTTTGTGAGAGGAATAGGGGTCTCTTGACAACTCTCAGAACTCTCAGTGGACTTGTTGTTGTTGTTTAGTCATTTAGTCGTGTCCGCCTCTTCGTGACCCCATGGACCAGAGCACGCCAGGCACTCCTGTCTTCCACTGCCTCCCGCAGTTTGGTCAAACTCATGCTGGTAGCTTCGAGAACACTGTCCAACCATCTCATTCTCTGTTGTCCCCTTCTCCTTGTGCCCTCCATCTTTCCCAACATCAGGGTCTTTTCCAGGGAGTCTTCTCTTCTCATGAGGTGGCCAAAGTATTGGAGCCTCTGCTTCACGATCTGTCCTTCCAGTGAGCACTCAGGGCTGATTTCCTTAAAAATGGATAGGTTTGATCTTGCAGTCCATGGGACTCTCAAGAGTCTCCTCCAGCACCAGAATTCAAAAGCATCCATTCTTCGGCGACCAGCCTTCTTTATGGCCCAACTCTCACTTCCATACATCACTACTGGGAAAGCCATCGCTTTAACTATACAGACCTTTGTTGGCAAGGTGATGTCTCTGCTTTTTAAGATGCTGTCTAGGTTTGTCATTGCTTTTCTCCCAGGAAGCAGGCGTCTTTTAATTTTGTGGCTGCTGTCACCATCTGCAGTGATCATGGAGCCCAAGAAAGTAAAATCTCTCACTGCCTCCATTTCTTCCCCTTCTATGTGCCAGGAGTTGATGGGACCAGTGGCCATGATCTTAGCTTTTTTGATGTTGAGCTTCAGACCATATTTTGCGCCCTCCTCTTTCACCCTCATTAAAAGGTTCTTTAATTCCTTCTCACTTTCTGCCATCAAGGTTGTGTCACCTGCATATCTGAGGTTGTTGATATTTCTTCCGGCAATCTTAATTCCGGCTTGGGATTCATCCAGCCCAGCCTTTCGCATGATGAATTCTGCATATAAGTTAAATAAGCAGGGAGACAATATACAGCCTTGTCGTACACCTTTCCCAATTTTGTACCAATTAGTTGTTCCATATCCAGTTCTAACTGTAGCTTCTTGTCCCACATAGAGATTTCTCAGGAGACAGATGAGGTGATCAGGCACTCCCATTTCTTTAAGAACTTGCCATAGTTTGCTGTGGTTGACACAGTCAAAGGCTTTTGCATAGTTAATGAAGCAGAAGTAGATGTTTTCCTGGAACTCTCTAGCTTTCTCCATAATCCAGCGCATGTTTGCAATTTGATCTCTGGTTCCTCTGCCCCTTCGAAATCCAGCTTGCACTTCTGGGAGTTCTTGGTCCACATACTGCTTGAGCCTTCTTTGTAGAATTTTAAGCATAACCTTGCTAGCGTGTGAAATGAGTGCAATTGTGCAGTAGTTGGAGCATTCTTTGGCACTGCCCTTCTTTGGGATTGGGACGCAGACTGATCTTCTCCAATCCTCTGGCCACTGCTGAGTTTTCCAAACTTGCTGGCATATTGATGGAGATATGATAGCCATCTTCAAATATCTTAAGGGCTGTCGGGTGGAAGAGGGAGCAAGCTTGTTTTCTCCAGCTCCAAAGGGTAGGACTCGAACCAATGGCTTCAAGCTGTGCAAGCTGGTCTATTGGGGCAAATGGGCCCCACCAACCTCAGCCTGTCTTCTTACTTATAACTGGCCAGGGGGTGACCCTGCCTGTCATTCACTCTGGCTTCATCTCCTTGTCCTCCTCTCTACTAATCCCAGCTGCTATTGCACATTCCTGCCTTGCAGGGGGTTGGAATGGATGATCCTCAGGATCCCTTCCAACTCTACAATTCTACAATTGACTTCTATGGCCATGTTCACACTAAAGCACTAGTGTAGCACCCTGCTTGTGGTTAACGCTTAGCTGGAATGAAATATTCAACGCAGCAATAGAGAAATTAAAATAATAATTTATTTGTCAGACAAATAAATGATAGGCACACTGGTATATGGTTACCAAAGCTCTGCCCACTCCAGCCCTGATGGCCAGCACTTATATTTCCTCAGCCCAGCCCCCTTGCTCCTCCTTTGGCTGCCTCTGTCCAATCAGCCTGGTTGAAATTCCTATTGGCTGTTTGCTAGAACCAATCATAAAAGATACACCCATTTCCTATTACCTTTTATGGGAGACAAAGAGCTATATTTCCTTCTATCCATAAATGGCAGACAAGTAGCCATATATCTTACATTTGCCTCGACAAGGCACCTTAATTACCAGATCACCTTTGGCCCCTGTTGCCCCTTTATTCCAAAACAAATGGCTAAAACAGATGGCTCATGGTATTAAATTCTGTCTAAACAGAGATCTTGGGTTCACATTCTCACACACCATCAATGAAATAAGAATCTAACATAAGAATCTAACATTTCTTACTTTCTAAATCCTTTGCATAATTACATTTAAGCCAACAAAACCTCATACATAACATAGATAGCTTTTTAGAAGAAAAGGCCTTTTCAAAGTAAAAAAGGAACTCAGTAGAAAACAGCTTCAAAAGAAACCTCTTCAGTTTACACCCTGCTTTCCCAGCCAGCTGCTTTTCCCATTAGCTCTTGCCCTTTAACCTTAGGAAAATATGACTAGAGTCTGATGGGAGGCACATAGTATTATTTTCTGTTAAACAATAAATCTTACTATTTACCAACTCTTAATTAGTGTTTTTGCAGCTTGATTGTATTCTGTAATATGTAGGGTCAGTATAACCTTTGCTCCCAGCCTGTAATTCCCTTTTACAACTTTGAGAAACTTGTCTCCTGCTATAAATCAGGGGGGCCCTTGTCCAGCAGAGCAGGAAGATAAACAGCTGCCAGAGTACCTAGCCAGCTGGTTTCTGCCTGGCATGAAACATACAAACATTTGCAAATATATTTTTAAGCTCATTTTAAAATACAGGCCTTGATCAGATGCCTCACTAGGATACCAGTTTAAACCATTGTGGCTTCCCCAGAGAATCCTGGGAGGTGCAGTTGATGTTGTGAACCACCCTGTGACCTTCAGGTGAAGGGCAGTGTACAAATTCAAGCAGCAGTAGCAGTAGTTTGCTAAGGGAGTTATTTAGGAGGCACTTATTCCCCATCCAGAGCTGCAATTTCCAGAGCAGTTTAACAATCAATCCCTCCCATATAAATATATATGACCAAACAATCTCATGGCTGGCACATTCCTACTAAATATTATTTCATCTGTCAAGGTTTATGAATGCTTGATATATTTTGAATAAATATCAACTATGGAATATATTTTACATCATTCATCCTTTTAAAGCTGTATTATCTTGTATTTTTATTCCTCTTGACGTTATTACTGTTTTTATGATGTGTGTGAGTATGATGTTTCAACCGTCCCATGTGCAAATCTTATTAAAAAAAAAAAAAAACTTTAAAAAAGACAATCAATTCCTCTTTCTCAGGGAACTCTGGGAACTATAGCTCTGTGAGAGAAACAGGGTGTTTCCTGGCAATTCTTGGCACCCTAAGTAAACTACAGCTCCCACAGCTCTTTGGGGACGGCATGACTGTTCAAAGTGGTATTGCAACACTTTAAATCTATGGTGGGAATGTGGCCTCTGATTCTATTTTATTGTTTAAAGTATTTATAGCCCACCTTTTCCTCGAAGTTGCTCGAGGTTGTGTACATGATTCTCCCCTCCTCACAACCCTGCGAGGTAGGCTAGGCTGAGAGGCAGTGACTGGCTTCCAAGGACACCCAGTGAGCTTCTTGGCCAAGTGTGGATTCGAACCCTGGCCTCCCCGGTCCTAGTCTGACCCTCCAAGCACTACATCACCACTGGCTCTCACACTTCTTCTCCCTAGCAAATGGCATTCAGATATATGTCCTTTTGCTTCTCTGGTGCCCTTCTCTGGAGGGGGCAGGGGGCAGCCCCAGGGGCCTCCCGGGATTCACCGGATCTGGATGCCAATCTGTTTTTCCAAGCTGCTGTTGGGGGTCAGCATCCTTGACCGTCGCCGTGCACTGGAGACTGTCACCATCACTGTGGAGTTTGGAGTTTATAGGGTTAAAACCGCTAACCTTCCAGAAGCATGGAGAGTTTAGTGAAGGTCTGTGTTTGGGGTGAGCATTGTTGCTTATTTCCCCCAGATGCAGGACAAGAGGGGGTGTGGAGTTTGGAGTTTATAGGGTTAAAACTCCTTGGTGTCCTGTATCTGGGGAGGGGCCTGACGCAGGGCCATACGTCACAGGCTTTGTCCGTCTTTGTCTGTGAGAGTTACTTTCACTTTAGACTGAGAGACGCTACAGAGAGGCTGTGTGTGCTCTAAGCACTGGAGAAATGCCGGAGAGTTCCGATGGATTTATGGCTTGTAAATAAACGCTTTTAGAGATAGCAACAAATTGTCTCTGGACTGATTTATCCCTCTATCTCACACGGATGGCAGGACCGCTGCGACTCTGTATATTCTGCCCAGGTCAGTCCCAGCAGAGCTACGCAGGGAGCGCTGACTGGACGGCAGGATTAATCAGCAAAATCACTACTTGGAAAAGCGCAAAGGAGAGAGGCGAGAGGGTCAGGGACTGGACCTGAAACAGCAGTCAGCGGCTTTAAGAGGTGGCAGTTGTGGAGGGGGGAGATTTCCCAGAATCCTCCTCTCAGGGAACACGGAAACACCCACCCCAGTATATTGTTGTGTAAATCAGAGTTATCTCCCACACAAATGGAAAGTAAACGCACCCTGTGGTCTGCAGAGTTCTTCTTTGTCTTGTGAAGGCGCTGAGTTTGAAAACCACTGAATCCCAACATTTGTTCACATGCACCCAATCCTGCCACACATGGTAGCAAGAACCTTTTGCATTGCAAACTCTGCCAATGAAAGGAGGAGCCCCCCCCTTTCCTGACACACTTACTGTCAGGATGAAGAGGACATGCCCCACAAAAGCCCAGATGATATCCGTCTGCGCGTTCAGCCAGTAGTGGTTCTCTGCCACGTACTTGTTGAACGACGTGGTCAGGGTCACACCAACAATAAACACAGGAAGCCCTGAGGAGGCAAGCAGGGAAGGACGGTGAACTGCCAACTTTCCTTCTGCATACAACCTGCCCTGGGGCAACTGAGGGGTTCTTAAGCTGTTGGGCCCAAGGCTTGGGGTGGGACTTGGGGGCCTTATCCAGTTGACCAGTCTCAGGAGACTGCCTAAGAGCCCATTTTTCTTTGCTTCTCAGCAGAACACATGGGCCCCCTCCACGCATCCTTTCTATTGTGCATTCATGACATTTTGCGCTCATGGTGGTATCTGGGCAGGGCAGTTATACATGAATCTCTTTGCACCCTCCAAATGTCCCAATTTTCCAGGGACTGTCCTGGAATTATAGAAGCTGTCCCAGTTTCTGAATTGATCCTGGAATGTCCCACTTTTCCTTTTTCCTCCCCTTCACGTCTCAGAGAACAATTAAAAGTGGTGTGGGAGGGCGGGTGGATGCTAATTATACTGAAAATAAAATAACTGCACCAAATGAAGGAAATGGTGAAGCTGGAATACGAAGCACTTCCTATAATTTTGACAGAAAATGTAAGAAATCCACTTTGAATTCTTTAACTGCAATGCTTCAGCAGCCAGCCATTTGTTAGGAAACGTGTGGAGTGTTGATTCCTTTATTGTAGATGGAGCCTGACCCTGCCTATTCAGAAGAAAGTCCCACTGTATGCAGTGGAACTTACTCTCAGGTAACTGGGTAAAGACTTAGACTGCAATCCTAAGCATTTTTACTCAGAACTAAGTCCCACTGAGTTCAACAGGATTTATTTGCTGGTATGTTCTGGATAATTCTCCGTTTCCTTTACCATTATCATCATCATCAACAACAACATCTTTTCCCCTCAAGGGAGCTTATAGGCTAAAATTTATTTCATTCTATTAATCTGTGGAAAGTGTTATAAATGATCCCTGCCCTCGCACATTTTTCCTTACAACAATCCTGCAAGGTAGGTTCAGCGGAGAGGTTGTAATTGGCTCAAGGTGACCCATGTTGATGCGCAAATGATGTCTACGCGTGCAGCGGGAGAAACTTCCTGATGTAGAAGAAGATGTCCCTATTTTCATCAGAGAAAATGCTGGAGGGGGTGCAAAGGTTTGGGGCTATGGCTATCCTCTATGGTTATACTACTTCATTTCTGAATCAGCACAGGCTCCATTATGTTAGGATATTGATGTTCCATTCCGCCTTAAGAGGAACAGATATGTGGAGTTGTAGTATGTCACATGTCTGTTTACTTCCAGCACAGTCTGCTGGGAACTTCCGTTGTATATTGCTTTTGCTGTACTGCTGTTTTGCTTGGACATGAAGGGAAGCAGACATGTTTTTTCCTTTGTTCCTGAACTATGCTGAATAAACGCCTGTAGATATGCTTACACATGTCTCTGTCCACCACTTCCGTTGTGAGAAGTTATTCACTCTGCTGATTATGAGGACCCCCCAGCGCCTCTGACAGATGCATGGGTGGCACAGTATTCAAAAGCCATGGGAGTAATTTTGCTCTCAGTCGACCCTGAAGAGTTAATCACCCTGACTGGCAAGGCCAGCTCGCGTGAGATGTGGGAAGGGCTTCAGGCCTGTCATCTCCGACAAGAGGCTGGGTCTGTGTTGCTTTACTTCAGAAAACTGCACAAGAAATGTTTGTCACCAGGGGAAGACCTTAGAGCCCACGTTTTGCATTTGCAGCATCTCAGACAGGAATTGACTCAGAGAGGTTTTAATATGCCTGAGTCTCTGTTTGCAATCCTTATCCTGGATTCCCTAGACGATAGTTACCATGCTGTGGCAAGCCAGCTGGCAACTTTACCTGCGCAGGAGCTCACTGCTTCAAAGGATTTGGAGACCCTCCAAAATGAATATGATAGGAGGAACGCAGCGGAACCAGCTTGTGTGCTTCAGGGGGGAGCAGTGTGGGACAGCATTCCAGCCTCCAGGGGGAGCCAAGGTGTTGGCAGCTGTGAAGTGCTGGCACTGTGGAAATGAAGGCCACTTGCAGCATCTTTGTCCAAAGGCTAAAGGGAAATAAAAGAAAAAGCTTGCAGATGGCCGGAAGCAGGGAGGGGGTGAGAAACCCAGGCCTGTGCAAAACAAGACTTTGTTTGCTAGCACTGCTGCTCCAAAGGCCAAAAGCCATTTTATTGTCAATTCTGGAGCCACAAGGCACATCTGTGGAAGTTGACACCTGTTTATTTCCTTTACGCCTCAGGTTGGGGAATCCAACAGGCTGGTTGGGACAGTGAAACTGGCAAGTCTGCACACCACCATCAGCAAAGTACTTTTTGTTCCACATTCTGCAGACAATTTGCTCAGCATCCCACAGCTGACTCAGCAAGACTTTGAGATTTCCTTCAAGAAGGGCATCTGCGTTATTAAGAAGGGCAAAGAGGACGTTTTGCATGCTAAGTTTGTAGATGGCTTGTTCTTGATAACTTATGATGACAAAGCTGTTGATGTGTCTAATGTTGAATCTTGTTGTGTTGCACAAACTAACAAAGTTCTTCATTCAGGTTGTATTCACGAACAGCACAGAAGATTTGTTCTCACATGGCATGGCAGGTGCTGGCCAAGATGCCTGGGATGGTTCAGGGTTTGACCATAAAGCCCTGTAAGTTTCACATGAAATGTGTCTCTTGTGCAGAAAACAAAGTGAAGGTGGGGGGCCACTAGGGGGCGCATTGGAAGATGGCCGACAATACCATCTCTCCGACCCACACAGGGTAATTAAGAGGCTGTTATGGGAGTAGGCAGCCTCCCTTGTTGCCCCAAGGAAATGGGGAACACTGCCCTTGCCTGCTGTGCCCATAAATCACCCCCTAATTCGAAAGAAGGGGGTGAGGGCCCTAGGCAGAATGCCCCCATGTGGACCTCGGCTCTCCTGGACGCTGTCTCTGATCGCGCACTAGTTGCAGCAATTTGGAATAATTAATTACAAAAGAAGCAAATGCACATATTTCAAGTGAAGAAGGGGAGTGAAGTCTGCTAATTTAAGTGACCTCTGCGAAAGAAGACGATGGGCTGGAGAAACAGGAATATTTTACGATGAAGATACACCAAAGGCGGGGTATGTTGACAACGGGGCTGAATGGGGGGACGGGACCTTTTTTACTTTCCTTCTATGTGATTTACAAGAACCCCTCCTCATTAGAACCGTCGGTTGAACTGACCCAAGCAGGATGATTAAGGTCTGTGTGGAGAGAAACTTTAACCAAAAGTATGCTTTATGGAGACCGAGAAGCAATAAGAGCTTTTGGGAATGGCGCAGCAATTAATTCGGAGTCGCCATCTTGCCAAAGGATTTATAGCCGGAAGGAAGAACAGACTTGTTTTCAGACTGCATTCCTAGTGAATCTCAGAGGTTTTGAGAAAGGAGGCAGATTGGTGAAGATTAATGACGCTAAGACTGTTTTGATGTATGGAAGTGATGTTATATGGAAAACGTCTGGATATGGCTACTGGATAAAAAAAATAATATCCACACAGGATTACAAACTGTTCTAACCAGCTTGCGGAGACTATCAGAGGTCACAAAGAGAAAGGAAAAATATATGAAAATAACAACAAGAGATGTGGAAAAATAATAAGAAAGAACTGGATAGTACTGTGAACATCATAAGGTTAGATTTGTGGACATTAAAACAGCAGTAAGAAGCAAGAAGTTGATTGGATCCCTTCGGAACTTGAAATATGGGTACCCCCAACAAAAATTTAAAATTCGGCTGTGTAATTTGGAATTTATGTAATTTGGTTTGATTTGATGTGATTGGTCGGTTAATAAAAAATTATTCATGAAAACAAAATGAAGGTTGCTCCCAAAGGCAAAGTGTCTAGCCGACAGGCTTCCAAACCCTATCAGCTAGTCCACACAGACCTGGTTGGTCCACTTGCGCCCTCTTTGGGTGGAACAAGGTACTTCATGGTTTTAATTGATTCTTTTTCCAGGTACATTCATGTGTTTATGCTCCAGCAGAAGTCAGAAGCGTTTCCTAGGTTCAAAGCGTTCTGTGCTTGGTTGGAGAATGCTCACAATAAACGCATTGGCTGTTTATTTTCTGATCGAGGGGGTGAATTCACTTTTCAGCAGTTTGAAGCTTTCCTGACTGCGAAGGGAATCCAGCATGACCTCTCAAGTCCCAGATCTCCATGGGAGAATGGACTTTGCAAGAGGACAGGCCAAAATTTGCTGCAAGGCCTAAAAACCTTGTTACATGATGCCAATCTCCCTGAGAAATATTGGGCTGAGTCTTTGAATACTTTGGTTTATTCATACAACAGGAGACTGTCATCACCTATTGGTTGTACTCCCTATGAGAAGATGTTTGGTAAGAAACCTTATGTTAAGCACATGAGAATCTTTGGTTCTGACATGTGGGTCCACACCCCACAGAGCAGCAAGCTTGGGAAGCGTGGGGCGCATGGTTTGTTCATGGGGTACAAAAAAGGTGCATACAGGGTATTCATGACTGACTCACAAGAGGATGAAGAGGCTGAGGAAGAAGAGGAAGCTGAGGATGATGATCAGAGTTCGGATTCCAGCTCAGTGGGCGGCGCTGCTGCTGATGTCAGCGACAGTGATGACACAGCAGACTACAAGAGCACAAAGGCCTCAGTCAGACCATCTGATGCGTCTGACACTGAACTGGAAGAACCACTGTGTTCACCATTGGCCACTTTTCTCCTAAGAAAGAGGAGATGAGTGCAGAAGACTTGCGTCTAGTACGCAGATCTGAAAGAGCCACAAAAGGCAAACCTCCAAACAGATTTGCTGATGAGTTTGCTAAGACAGCAACTGCGGTTCTTGGTAGCTCAGAGAAGGTGTGGGAACCTGCAAGCTTCAAAGAGGTTCAGGTGTTAACCTCTAAAGATGCTGAACCATGGCTTAATGCCATGAAGGCTGAAGTTGATTCCTTGGATAGGAACCAAACCTAGTGCCAGTAGTCCCAGGAATGAGGCTGGTTGGCAGCAAAAGGCCAAGACAGACCAGAATGGCAAGGTTGTCAGACACAAAGCCAGATTGGTTGCCAGAGGTTTTTCACAGGTACCAGGACAGGATTACCACGAGACCTACTCACCCACCGTCAAGTATGAGAGCATTAGGCTAATACTCAAGATTGCTGCAGAAGAGAAACTGCACGTTTCTCATCACGATGTGAACACAGCTTTTTTGTACAGGGTTTTGGGGAGGAACTGTATATGCTTCCACCTGATGGACTGCAGGTACAGAAGGGAATGGTCTGTAAACTACGGAAATCCCTATATGGTCTCAAGCAGAATGCCAGGTGTTGGAACACAAAACTCACCGAGACATTGCTTTCTCTAGGTTTTCACCAAGGCAAAGCTGATCCATGTGTGTTTGTCAAGGAGGAGGGGCAAAACAAACTGTATTGTTTATGTTTTGTTGATAATCTTCTTTTGTTTTGGAAGAAGGCTCTGGATCCATTCCAGTCCAGCTTCCGCGCTGGTCATGGGACCGAGACGGCTCTGGTTGCCCTAACAGATGATCTTCGTAGACAGCTGGATCGAGATGGGTCGGGGCTGCTGATTCTTCTAGATCTGTCAGCAGCTTTCTTTTTTTTTTTTTTTTTTTTTAATAATATTTTTTATTGCTTATTTTCCAAAGTCAAAATCCATCATCAAAAAAAATTAGAAAAAAAAAGAAAATTCACTTTTCCACATCTTTTTTCATATTCAACTGGACTTCCCCAAATCTTCCATCCCTGCATTCTTTACAATAAAAGAATATTATACAGCAAATTAATACCTTGTTTCGTATGTTTTTGTACTTTCTAGATCTGTCAGCAGCTTTCGACATGGTTGATCACAAACTTCTGGACCACTGCCTTGCCAACGTGGGGATCCAGGACACAGTCCTTCAATGGCTGCGCTCGTTTCTCTCTGGTCGGGGACAGAGGGTGGCGCTTGGGGGGGAATTGTCATCGCCCCACTCCTTGGTGTGTGGAGTACCTCAGGGTGCGATACTCTCCCCGATGCTTTTTAACATTTTTATGCGCCCCCTCACCCAGCTTGTCCGGAGTTTTGGGCTGGGTTGCCATCAGTATGCTGATGACACCCAACTCTATCTGTTGATGGATGGCCATCCTGACTCAGCCCCAGACACACTGACCAGATGTTGGGAAGCTGTGACTGGATGGTTACGTGGGAGCCGGTTGAAGCTAAATCCTTCGAAGACAGAGGTCCTGTGGCTGGGATGGGACAATATGGGATGGGGGGGGGCAACTCCCATCTCTTGCAGGGGCGCAATTAGTGCCAGCACCGTCCGTTAAGAGTTTGGGTGTAATCTTTGACACCTCCCTTTCCACGGAGGCGCAGATTGCAGCTACAACAAAGGCGGCATTTTTCCATCTCCGCCAAGCTAAGCAGTTGGCTCCTTACCTCTCTCGCCCTGACCTAGCCACTGTGATCCACGCGACGGTCACCTCCAGACTGGATTATTGTAACTCACTCTACGTGGGGCTGCCCTTGAGACTGACCCAGAAACTCCAGCGGGTGCAGAATGCTGCAGCGAGACTCCTTACAGGGTCTTCGCTGCAAGATCACATTCACCCGGTGCTATACCAGCTGCACTGGCTCCCGGTGGAGTACAGGAGCAGGTTTAAGGTTCTGGTTTTAACCTTTAAAGCCCTATACGGCCTAGGACCCTCGTACCTACGGGACCGCCTCTCCTGGTATGCCCCACAGAGAAACTTACGGTCTTCAAATAAAAACATCTTGAAGGTCCCAGGCCACAGAGAAGTTAGGCTGGCCTCAACTAGAGCCAGGGCTTTTTCAGCCGTGGCTCCGATCTGGTGGAACACTCTGTCACAAGAGACCAGGGCCCTGCGGGACTTGACATCTTTCTGCAGGGCCTGCAAGACAGAGCTGTTCCACCAGGCCTTTGGCCAGGGCACAGCCTGATTCCCTCCCTCAGGAATTTTCGCGGAGCTCTGGCCCAATGGTTGCCAGTGGCTTGAATTAATTAATTTTATAATGAATGATTTTAGAGTGTTGTTTGTGCTGTACTTTTATACTGTTTTATTGTTGTTAGCCGCCCTGAGCCCGGCTTCGGCTGGGGAGGGCGGGATATAAATAAAAATTATTATTATTATTATTATTATTATTATTATTATTAAGAATCAGGCTTTGTACGAAAGCACCTTAGCTCAGCTGAAGGAGCACTTTGACATGAAGGATCTTGGTGAGGTATCCAACTCTGTTTCTTTGCAGGTGGAGAAGGACCAAACAGGTAATTTTCTGGTACACCAGACACAGAAAATTGCTGATGTATTGACCAGGCTGAATTTGGTTGATGCAAACCCAGCAGACACACCGATGGTGACAGGTTACCAGGTAGATAGTACTGCTGAAGCATTTTCTGACACCACACTGTACAGATGCATTCTAGGCAAGTTGAATTTCATTGCTAGATGTTCAAGACCTGACATAGCTGTAAGCACTAACCTGCTTAGCAGACATGCCAACAATCCTACTGTTCAGGATTGGAAAGCTCTGAAGCGCATAGCCTGCTATTTGAAGGGGACTTTGCACTACAGACTGAGGTTCACTAGTCAGAAGACTGGAGGTCTTGAAATCTTTGCAGATGCTTGCTTTGGAAGTGATTTGGACAAATCCATGGAGGAGGAGGAGACGAGCCACAATTACTGCGCTCTGCCTCCATGGTCAGAGGCAGCGACGCTTCTGAATACCAGATGCAGGAAACCACAGGAGGGGAGATCTGCTCTTGTGCAAGGATCCTGCTTGCTGGTTTCCCACAAGCATCTAGTCAGCCACTGTGAGAACAGGACTAGATAGCACATTGGCCTGATCCAGCTAATGGCTCTTCCTACCTTCATAAGCTTCATCTGGCCATCTGCCTGGATGAACAGGGTCTGACCTTGCCAGCCTTATGCTTTGCAGATGAGCATCAGGCTGGTAAAGGCTATGCAAGATAAAAAAAACCATATCTGACAAGCGATCTTCTTCTTACTTTCTGATGTTCCCTAAACAAACCTTCACTTCAAAGCCACTCTGTTGTGTTCCTCTCTAAACACCAGCTGGAGGGATTGGGGCTTAATCTGTTTGGCCTTCCCAGGTGAAAATAGGGCTCAGCTGACATGGAAACCATGATCCAAGGTGCCTCAAGCAGCTGAGCCAAAGAACAAGGGGTAGGAAGATGAGAGAGACGGGTGTGAAGGTGCAGTGATAAGCACTTCCCTCTTAAGCTGTCGCCCACCTGCCTGAAAATGTGCCTGCTCTATGCACACTGCTCTTGAAAACTCGGCAAAAGCTGCCAATGCAAACTTCCTTTCTTGGGCCTGACTTCATCTGTGGGGCGTGGAGGGGGGCCACTGGGGGAGGGCAGGGGCCAAGCAACAGCAGTGGGAGGGGGCTTTTGTGAGGAGAACCTGAGCTTACAGGGTTAAACAGCTCAGAGTGTACGCTCTGCCTACTAGTGGGAGGGGGGAACTCCTACGTCAGTTCCGAGAGACTCAAGTCTTTGTTCTGTTCTCTCTACTTTCGCTTTTGAGGAGAGAGGACGTGTTTTCACGATGCTGTTCGCTGTGATAGATAATGGATAGTCTGCTGTAAATAAAACTGCTTTTAGCTGCTAAGATCCTGAGTGGACTTTATTTAAGCACACTGAAGAATGCTCTGGAGTTTTTTGCAGTCTTTCTCTTGCCGCTGCAGATCTCTGCTTTGCTCAGAGAATCGGAATGTGGACTTTGGAATGCAGAGGCCTGGCCAGGAAGAGCTGCGCGGTGGGAAGCGTGCCGGACGTCAGGCTTATCTGAGCAATAAATCAATCTGCTCAACAGGTTATGGGAGACAGTTAGTGCAATTAGAGGAAGCCTGCTTTGAAGTGATGTGTGCTTAAAAAGGCTGAGAAACCTGAGAAGCTGCTGTTTTGCTGCTGGAAGGAAAAAGACCTGCTTTGAGGCTTTGCCTGGGAGAAAAGCAGGGAAGCTGGCTGCAAGCTGTGTGCTGCAAAGGGATGCTGGAGGCCTATCCTCGGAGCTGGCTGGTACGCGTGAGTACTTCAAAGCCCCAATGGGAGCACTGGGGGAGGAGATGGCTGAGCTCCAGGACTTTTATGATGTCCCGTTTGAAAAGCTCACAACCCAGTCCTGGGATATCTGGGTTAGAAGAGTCAGGGGGTGGTTTTTGGCCACAGGGCTCTGGAGTATAGCCCAGAAGGAGCCGGCCCCACCCATGCCAGTTGCTGCTGAAGATGGTGGAGCAGACCTGGAGGCTGCTTTGCTGGAAGATAGAGAGCAGAGAATGCAATTAGAGCTCTGCATGTTGAGAGCAAGCGTGGACGCTTTGCTTTTGCCCCACCTGGAGGGCGTTGAGTCGGCTCAGGCCGCCTGGCAGGTGCTGAGGAGTCTGTGTGAGAGCTCAGCAGGAGCCCAGGGCCGGGAGAAAGCCGAGAGCAGGGAGGAAGCTGAGAGCCGAGAGGGGGCTGCTGGCCATGTTCCTGAAGTTACAGCTGGGAGTAGCTGCTTTGTCTCCGAGGGGCCGTGTGATGTTGAGGCCTACAACCAGAGTGCTGGGGAGCGTGCAGACCCAGGCTGTGCACCCAAAGGTGGGGGTGCTGGGAACAAAGGAATGGCTGAAGAGGGAGCTGTGAGAGCTGTTGCTACGTCTCGTCGCTGTTATCGCTGTGGCTCCCCCTCCCATCTGGTGAGAGAATGTCCAGTGGAGGCACAGGAACAGCCGAAGGCCATCACCCGTAGCAACCAGATAAAGGGCTCTTCTTCAAAGCGTGGGAAAGGCAAGCCAAAGACAGCTGGCAGAGACACTTAACGTAAACATTTGGCAGCCTCTATGGCTGCAGTCAAGAGTTGTCAACAGGATGCTGTGCTGGCTTTTGTCATAGACTCAGGCGCTTCCCATCATCTCGTGCCATCTGCAGGATTCCTGGAGAACTGCACCTCTGTAACTTCTGGGAAGACTGTTTGTTTAGCATATGGGACTCGACACCCACTCACGCAGACTGGCTCACTGTTTTGTTCTTTCTTACAGGATTCAATCCAGGCTTTTGTTGTTCCAGGACTGTCCTGCGCGTTGCTGTCTGTCAGTGCACTTCTTGCTGAGAACTACAGAGTGTGTTTTGAGAACAATAAGTGTTCTATTTCTAAGAATGGACAGCACCTAGTCAGTGTTGAATGTAAAGACAGGTTGTTTGTGATAGATGCTTCTTTTCCAGGTCCAGATGACACGGAGGAGGCTCAAGCACAGTGTGCCAATGTTTCAGTTCATAATGCGTGTGCTCACTTATGGCACCGACGCATGGCACACGTGTCCTGGGGGTCAGTGAAGAAGATCCCAGAGTGTACGCAAGGATGCAAAATGAAATCATGTGCTAAGTTTCTAGATTGCAGAGCGTGCAAGTCCGCAAAGGTGAAAACGTGCACATACCCTAGGTCTGAGAGGGTGACCACTGAGGAGATTTCACCCCTCCCATACCCAAGAATCTCCTGATCATCTCCTGATGGTCTCTGCTGACTCTCCAGAGAAGAGGAGGCGTGTCCTGCCTATCTACTTATTCTGCCCAGCAACATATCAGTCTCTGTGTGTGAGAGAGAGTCAGTCAGTCAGTGTATCGGAGAGAGTGAGAGTGTTAGAGATCCTAGAGATAAGATTGCTGCTAAGAGCAGCTGCAGACTCTCAGTGTAGCATTGATTTATGCTTAGAATGTTCAGCTCTGTATATAGTTTTGTATCATAGTTGTAGTTATAGAATAAAAGGAAGATATTCTACAGAGCTGCTCTCCGAGTGGTTTATACTCTGCAAGACTCTGCAAAACTCTGCTGCGCAACGACTGTATTACTGAGACAGTGAATCCGGTGCTCTCAGCTCTAAGCTGTGAGTCCACAGCACTGTGACCTGTTCCTGTGAGAAAGGAGGTCTCTGGCGGTGCTACCCAGCTCGCCTAGCCCAGTCGGGGTTGAGGTGCATGAGTCCAGTTGGAGCACTGGCTCTAGGGCGATGCTGACAACCACTAGGGCTTTTCAGTTAATTCATGCAGATTTGTGTGGTCCGTTTTCTGTGAGCAATATGGGCGTAGCCAAATTTGCGCTGGTTCTGATTGATGACCATACGAGGAACTCCTGGGTCTTCACGCTCCGACACAAAAATGAAGCTGCGCCGCTAATCAAAGACTGGATTGCGGCTGTGGAACTGCAGTTTTCCACACGGGTGCAAAACTTTCAGAGCGATCGCGGTGGGGAGTTCACCGGGTCTGCACTGCAAAGTTTCTTCCGCAAAAAGGGGATTCAACACAGGTTGACTTTTCCACACAGTCCCCAACAGAATGGGATCGCGGAACGCAGAAACAGGACTCTAGGGGAGATGTCCGCAGCCCTTTTGTTTGATGCCGGGCTCCCACAGCGTTTTTGGGGGGAGGCTTGGCGAACGGCCAACTTTATTCTGAACAGGTCGTTCAATTCAGTGGTAGGTGACACACCGTATTTCTTGCTGCACGGAAAGAAACCGAAAGTGCACTACTTCCGCGTTTTTGGCTGTGAGGCTTGGGTCCTCATACCAAAGGCCAAACGCAAGAAAGGTGAACCCAAGTCCCAAAAGATGATTTTTTGTGGGTATGAGCCAGGGACCAAGGGGTGGAGATTTGCTTATCCGTCAGGGAATCAGTCCAGGATTCTGCTCAGCAACAGTGCTGAATTCTGTGAGCAGAGTGGCTGGGCAAGGATACATGGGAACCCTGACATCCTGTCAGAGAGTCTGCTAGACTCTGCTGATGAAGGAGAGGAAGAGGTTGAACCTGCTACTGAGGCTCAGAGTCCAGACCCAGTGCAGGCAGAGGGGAGAACTTCTCCCAAGGCTGTGAAGATCGAGCAACGCAGTGCTCCATCTTCCCCCACAGGTTCGGCTGAGAAGTCCAGAAGGCGCAGTAAGTCAGAGGGGGAGCTCTCTGATGCCAAGGACGTTCTGGCTGGCCCTAGTGGGTCAGAGGGGGTTCCTGAAGTAGTGCTGCGCCGTTCAACTCGGACGACCAAGGGGAAACCTCCTGAAAGGTTTGCCGTCACTAGCGTGTGGGTCGGAATGGCACAGTGTGAACCCGAGAGTTTTGAGGATGTTCAGAAACTGCCTCAGGAAGAAGCCAGGAAATGGCATGAGGCGATGCAGAAGGAGATGAACTCAATGGAGTCTCTAGGTGTGTCCTCCCTCACGAAGTTGCCGGTGGGTGAACAGACAGTGGGTAGCCTCTGGGTTTTTCCGTCTTAAGCCCACAGCGACAGGAGAACCGCAGTATAAGGCCAGATTAGTGGCAAGAGGATTCACGCAGCGCAGGGGGTTGCATTATACGGAAGTTTATGCTCCCACCTGTAGGAGTGAATCTCTACGCTTGGTCTTGGCCATTGCTGCACAAAGAGGTTTGCTGGTGCATCACTTTGATGTGGATGTTGCTTACTTGAACTCAGACCTCCAGGAGGATCTGTACATGCTTCCTCCTCCAGGGTTTGAGGGCAATGAGCAAGGTACTGTGTGGAAACTTCACAAGTCAATTTACGGCCTGAAGCAGTCAGCCAGGAATTGGAACTTGTGCCTGAATGAAGCTTTGGAGAAGCTAGGTTTCAGGAAGAGTCTTGCTGACAGTTGCCTGTTCCTTAGAGGATCAGGAGACTCACAGGAACTGGTGTTGTTTTACGTTGATGACATCATCCATGTTGGAAAGGCAGACAAATAGGTGCAGAAGTTTGCCAAAGAGCTTGGGGAACGGTTTCAGCTCAAGAACCTGGGTGCAGTAAAGATCTACCTAGGCGTCCAGATAGCGATAACTGAGGATGGTAGCTTCTTGCTCAGTCAGAAAGGCAAGATTGAGCAGTTGCTTGAGAAGTTCAGAATGTCCGATTGTGCAGGAGTTTGGACACCCATGGAGACGAACTTCGTGAAAGATAGCCAGCAAGCAGAAAGTGCTGAGTCTGAGAATGCTGAGCTCTTTCAGTCAGCTCTAGGTAGTCTGTTGTATCTGTCCCAATGGAGCAGACCAGACATTGCCTTTGCCACCAGCCTGCTAAGTAGGGAAGCGTCAAAGCCCAGTGTGAGTGCTTGGCATGGTATCAAGCGGGTACTGCGCTACCTGCAGCATACCAAAGACTTCTGTCTTAAGCTGCCAGCTGAAGGTGAGGCGAAGCTCACATGCTATGCGGACAGTGACTGGGCGAATTCGCAGGACCGCAAGTCTGTGTCTGGATTAGTGATTAAGTTTGGGAAGTCACTGGTTGGGTGGAAGTCCCGGAAGCAAAGTCTCATTGCGCTGTCTTCTACTGAGGCTGAATTCAGTGCACTGTCAGATTTGTGCCGGGAACTAGAGTTCTATAGATGCTTGGTGCAAGAGATCTATGGGGATTGTAGCTTGCCCATCACGGTTTGGGAAGACAATCAACCCTGTTTGAAATTGGCTGAATCTGCGCAATTTAAGGCCAGAACCAAGCATCTGGACATACGTTTCCAAAATGTGTGTCAGAGTGTTCAGTCAGGTTTGATACGGCTGAAGTACTGTGCCAGTCACAGTAACCTGGCCGATGGATTTACCAAACCTTTAACCTTCCAGCGTCATGGGGAGTTTTGTGGTGGTTTGGAGTAGGGGGTAAGTTCTGTACTTACTTTCCCCACAGTAGCGCAGGGCGAGAGGGGGTGTGAGGAGAACCTGAGCTTACAGGGTTAAACAGCTCAGAGTGTATGCCCTGCCTACTGTTGGGAGGGGGGAACTTCTGCGTCATTTCTGAGAGCCTCAAGACTTTGTTCTCTCTACTTTTGCTTTTGTTTTTTGTTTTTTAATAATTTTTTATTACGGTTTTAAACAAAGAAGAAAGAAAAACAACACACACAAAAAACAATACAAAACTTAACAATAAAAACACAAAACATAACAATTAAAAACAAACTCTCTTTTCCTTTTCCAATTTTAAATTACATATTTTCTGGACTTCCTCATACCTCCCTCTTTTGTATTCCAATCTACATTATTTGTCCAGCAGTTTCTTTTCCACTTTTTTAATCCCAATCTTTAATTTAATAAAATGTTAAAATATATAACTTCAACTTTTTTTTAAACCTAATCCTTGATCTTAATGTCATATAGCTTTAAATTTTTCCCTTTTATTATCAAATTTCCATTTCTTTAAACATCTTTAATCTTGATCTTTAATCTTAATCTATCCTTAACTTTAACCTGTACAGCTGGAAACCACTTATTTTCAATCCAACATCACTCTAACATTCCTTAATTTTGCAATGTTTCTGAAGATAGTCTTTGAATTTCTTCCAGTCTTCCTCCATCAACTCTTCTCCCTGGTCACGGATTCTGCCAGTCATTTCCGCCAATTCCATGTAGTCCATAAGTTTCATCTGCCATTCCTCCAGCGTGGGAAGTTCTTGTGTCTTCCAATACTTTGCGATGAGTATTCTTGCTGCTGTTGTTGCATACATAAAGAAAGTTCTATCCTTTTTTAACACCATTTGGCCCACTATGCCCAGGAGAAAGGCCTCTGGTTTCTTGGGGAAGGTATACTTAAATACCTTTTTTAATTCATTATATATCATTTCCCAGAACGCCTTAATCTTTGGGCACGTCCACCAAAGGTGAAAAAAAGTACCTTCAATTTCTTTACATTTCCAACATTTGTTATCGGGCAAGTGATAGATTTTCGCAAGCTTGACTGGTGTTATGTACCACCTGTATATCATTTTCATAATATTCTCTCTTAAGGCATTACATGCCGTAAATTTCATACCTGTGGTCCATAACTGTTCCCAGTCAGCAAACATAATGTTATGACCAACGTCCTGTGCCCATTTAATCATAGCCGATTTTACCGTTTCATCTTGAGTATTCCATTTCAGCAGCAAGTTATACATTCTTGACAAGTTCTTAGTATTGGGTTCTAACAATTCTGTTTCTAATTTGGATCTTTCCACCTGGAAGCCAATTTTCCTGTCCAATTTAAATGCCTCCATTATTTGATAATAATGAAGCCAGTCTCGCACTTTGTTTTTTAGTTTTTCAAAACTCTGCAATTTCAGTCTATCTCCGTCTTGTTCCAAAATTTCCCAATATTTCGGCCATTTGACCTCCATATTGACTTTTTTCAAGGCTTTCGCTTCCATTGGTGACAGCCACCTTGGGGTTTTATTTTCTAGCAAATCCTTATATCTTATCCAAACATTAAATAGCGCTTTCCTGACAATGTGGTTTCTAAATGCTTTATGTGCTTTGACCTTATCATACCATAAATATGCATGCCATCCAAATACATTATTAAAACCTTCTAGATCCCAAATGTCAGTGTTTTCAAGAAGTAGCCATTCTTTCAACCAGCAAAAGGCTGCTGATTCATAGTAAAGTTTAAGGTCTGGCAGGGCAAATCCACCTCTTTCCTTTGCATCCGTTAGTATTTTAAATTTTATTCTGGGTTTCTTGCCCTGCCAGACAAATTTAGAAATATCTTTCTGCCACCTCTTGAAACAATCCATTTTGTCCACGATCTGCAAAGTTTGAAACAAAAACAACATTCTAGGCAATACATTCATCTTTATCGCAGCAATACGGCCTAGCAGTGAAAGCTTCAAATTTGACCAAATTTCTAAATCTTTTTTCACTTCTGACCAACATTTTTCATAGTTATCTTTAAATAAATTCCCATTTTTTGCTGTCATGTTAATCCCCAGGTATTTAACTTTCTTAACCACTGTTAAGCCTGTCTCATTCTGAAACCTCTCTCTTTCAAACGGTGTTAAATTTTTCTCTAAAACCTTGGTTTTTGACTTGTTCAATTTAAATCCTGCCACTTGACCAAATTCTTGAATCAGTTCTAAAACCCTTTTAGTACTAGATTCTGGCTCCTGTAACGTCAATACTAAGTCATCTGCAAATGCTCTCAATTTATAATGTTTAATTCCGACCTGTATACCTTTAACCATCTGGTCCCTTCTAATCATATTCAGCAGAACCTCCAGGACCGAAATAAAAATAAGTGGGGAAATTGGGCAACCTTGTCGTGTCCCTTTTTCAATTTTAAGTTCTTCCGTCACAACATTATTTACAATTAGTTTAGCCTTTTGTTCTGAATAAATTGCACTTATACCATTCTCAAAACCTTGGCCTACCCCCATACCCTGAAGATTCTTCTTCATAAAATTCCAAGAAATATTGTCAAAGGCTTTCTCCGCGTCTACAAATATCAACACTGCTTTAGTTTTTATATTCTCTTCTAATTTTTCCAAGATATCAATTATATTCCTCAAATTATCAGACAAATGTCTTCCTGGGAGAAAGCCCGCTTGGTCTTTATGAATCTCTTCCAACAGCACTTTTTTAAATCTCTTCGCCAAAATATCTGCAAAAATTTTGTAATCCACATTAAGTAATGATATAGGGCGGTAGTTCTTGAGTTGTGTCTTTTCAGTCTCTGTTTTTGGTACAAGTGTAATATATGCTTCTTTCCACGACTCTGGTGCCCTCTTCTCCTCCATAATTTCGTTACAGACCTCTTTCAATGGTTGAATTAACCATTCTTTTAAAGATCTGTAGTATCTAGAGGTCAAACCGTCTGGTCCTGGAGATTTACCCAGTTGCATATTTTGAATGGCACCTTCTATTTCCTGTTCAGTTATTCCGTCATTCAAAATTAGTCTCTTTTCTTGAGATATTTTTTGTAGTCCATTTGTTTTCAAAAATTGGTCTAAATCTGTTTCTTTCACTGGCCCTTGAGTATATAGTCTTTTAAAATACTTCTGGAAACAACTTCTAATCTCCGCAGGGTTCTGTATATTCCTTCCTTCCACTTCTAAATTCGTAATCGTATTTAGTTTTTGTCTCTTTTTCATTTGCCAGGCCAACAATTTACCACATTTATTGGCCGATTCAAAAGTCTTTTGTCTCATTTGTTTAATTTTCCATTCTATTTCCTGATTCATTATTTTCATATATTGTACTTGATATAACTTTAACTCTCTCAGAATCTCGTGAGATTTGGGATTTACTCTCAGTCTTTTTTCACATTCATTCATTTTGTTCATAATTTTATCCTTCTTTTCATTTTGAGTTCTTTTCTTTATCGCATTCTGTTGTATTAAGAACCCTCTCATAACAGCTTTACTTGCGTCCCAGATTACTCTTTTCTCCACGTTGGAACTAAGATTTATCTCAAAGTAATCTCTTAGAGTTTTTTGGGCCTTCTTAAGAAATTCTTCATCTCTAAATAAGGTGTCATTCATCTTCCATCTGAAGGAGCCAGTTGGTGTTAGTCTCATCTACTTTCGCTTTTGAGGAGAGAGGACGTGTTTTCATGATGCTGTTCGCTGTGATAGATAATGGATAGTCTGCTGTAAATAAAACTGCTTTTAGCTGCTAAGATCCTGAGTGGACTTTATTTAAGCACACTGAAGAATGCTCTGGAGTTTTTTGCAGTCTTTCTCTTGCCGCTGCAGATCTCTGCTTTGCTCAGAGAACCGGAATGTGGACTTTGGAATGCAGAGGCCTGGCCAGGAAGAGCTGCGCGGTGGGAAGCGTGCCGGACGTCAGGTTTATCTGAGCAATAAATCAATCTGCTCAACAGCTTTAGCTCAATGGTGGGCGGCCACCTGTTCCTCCTATTCTTGCCACGCTCACAAGGGGGAGATGAGACAGGGCCTTTTCAAGTCTAACTGGGAAGACACAGCGGGCCCTCTGGGGGTTTCGCCAAAATCTCTCCTCCCTCCCTCTCACTTCCAACACTCAGCCTAGAACCACAGAATTCTGGCCTCACCTCCAAAAGAGCATTGGAGGGGCTTTGAAAAAATGGCGGACGAGGTGGAGCAGCAACAAACCACAAATACTGTAGAAGAGCCCTTGGATCTCATCAAGCTTAGTCTTAATGAACGAATTGATGTAAAAATGAGAAATGACCGAAAACTTCGAGGCAGATTATTTGCTTGTTACCAGCACTTAAATAAGATTTTGGGTGATGTTGAGGAGACTGTGACAACAATAGAAATGGATGAAGAAACCTATTGTCAGAGCTGCTTCCAGATCCTAGCTCACAGAGGATCACGCTAGCCAGCGATCGTTAAATAAAAGTCTTTATTGAGTTACAGTTTCCATTCTCAATCTGCTGCGTGCAACTCTACGTCTCATGGTTAGATCGGCGAAGCTCCGTCTGAGTCTCCGCCCCTTGTATACCAACTTAATATCCTAGCCCTGCTCCACCTTTTCCGCCTGACTGTTCTTCTCTGGGTCCCTCTGCCCCCCGGGGTCTCTTCCTTCCGGGATTTTTCTGACGCCGACCCCCCGGACCCTCCTGTCTCCTTGCGCCGGGCTTTAGGACCTGGCTCCCTTTCCGGGCTGCCTACTGCGCCACCTTCCTGTGCATTTGAACTTGGCGCGCGCGCCAAACCTTCCACCTTCCGTCTGACCGTTTCTTCGCTCCCCGATGGAGGTGTGGCCACTCCTGACTCGTGCCCTCCCCCCTGTTGTGAGCTGCCAGCGCTTGATCCCTGGCGCCCTTCCTCTTCCCTGCTCTCTGGCGGTGACGCTGGTCCCGATTTCCAACTGCTCCCCTCTGAGTCCCCTCTGGCTCTATCTTCCTGGGGTGTCCCCCTAGGCTCCCCCCTTGCCCTGGCCACTGGTGCTCCTTTCTGTGAATCTTCTGATTCACTGGAAAGACTCGGAGATCTCGGGTCGTCGTCATCACTCATCTTTTCTTCTGCCTCCTCCCCCTCGCTCTCTGTTTCCTCCCTTGCCCTTGCCTCTGCTCCTGAACCCCTGACATCCATCCCCCCCTCGAAGCCCCCTCTTCCCCCCTCCCCTCCTTCCGGTGCGGGAGCTGGGTGCTGCCGTGTCCGGGGGACGAATGTCGGATACAGTTCGCTCCCCGTGGCGGGCCTCCATCTGAAGTCTTCCGGTTCTTCCTCCCTGCTCTCGTCGACGACGGTCACCTCCGCTTCCATCTCTGTGCCGCCGTGCTCGAAACCCGGGTCGTCCCCGAAAACGTCCATGTCCGTCTCTCCCTCGCTTCCTTCTGGAGACGTTGCTCGTCCTGGACCCTCCAGCCACTTTCTGCGGAACTGCTCCTCTGGTCGATCATCCCACCAATACGAGGGTTCTGAGGCAGATCCCGAGGGTGACCCCTCCGGGGAACGGGCGTCTCGTGTCGGTTCCTCGTCCGAGTCGAACCCCCGGAACGTGCTGGCTGAAAGCGTGGGCGTGAAAAGCCAGTCGTCGAAAAAGTCTGCTGGCATGGGCCTATGTGGGAAGAGGGCATGAAACTCTTCTTTGAGCAGAGGTTCGTCTAAAGCGTAGCCCGGCACCCAGCTGTTGGCACTGGCCGGGGTGCCCTCCTTGGCGAGAAAGTATTTTACCCCCTCTTCCCCCCATCTGGAGTCCAAAATCTCCGTGACTTCGTTGATGCGCTCCTCCTGTGCCACTCCCCCTTGCCCGGTTCTCTCTCGGAGCGGACTTGGTGCCGTTCCTGGTTCCTGAAACCTGTGAGGTGCCTTGTAGGGAGTGAGCACCGATCTGTGGAACACCGGATGCATCCTGGAACCCTCCGGAAGCGCCAGCCTGAAAGCCACCGTGTTGACCTGCTCTTCGACTTGGTAGGGCCCCAGTTGTTTATGCCCTAGTTTCTTCTTCGCCAACGACCTGGCCGGCACTGCGTGGGCTGCTAACCAGACCCAGTCTCCCACATGGATCTCTTCGCCAACCCTTCTGTGTTTGTCCGCTTGTACCTTGTATGCGTGTTTAGCCAGCTCCAGGTGCCGCCGCAGCTGATCGTGGACCTCCTGCAACTCCGACGCGAACGCATCTGCTGTCTGCGGCTCCCCCTCCCCCATTCTTTCCAGTCCCGGGAAGGTTCTGGGGTGCCTCCCGTTGTTGGCGAAGAACGGCGTGACCCCCGTGGACACGTGCCTCGTGTTGTTGTAGGCGAACTCGGCGAGAGGCAGGTAATCCACCCACGTCGCAGGCTGTTGATTCGCATAACATCTCAGGTACTGCTGCATGATGGCATTGACTCGCTCCGCTTGCCCGTTGGTCTGCGGGTGTCTAGCCGACGCCAGGTTGATCTTGACGTTCAGGAAGCCCATCAGCTTCTGCCAGAAGTTCGAGATGAACTGTCGCCCTCGGTCGGACAGAATAGACCGCGGCAGACCGTGAACCTTGAACACGTGGTCTATGAACAGTTTGGCGGTTTGTTCCGCCGTGGCCACCTTCGCACACGGAATGAAATGTGCCATCTTGGAGAACAAGTCCACCACCACTAGCACTGCCGTCTTGCCCCTCGAGCTGGGCAGATCCGTGACAAAGTCCAGGGCCACTCTCTCCCATGGTTCGAACGGAGTTTGCAGCGGTTCCAGCAGTCCGGCCGGCGGTCTGTGCACTGGTTTGGCCCTCTGGCAGGTGTCACACCTCGCCACGTAGTCCGCGACTTCCCCTCTCATTCCGGGCCACCAGAAGTCTCTGGCGACTAATTCCACCGTCTTCTCCTTGCCAAAGTGCCCGGCAGTGGGCGCGTCGTGCAGCTGCTGCAGTACCTTGGCGCGAAGTTCGTCTCCCGGCACGTAGATGGCCCCTTTACGGATGAGCAATCCATCTCGCAGCTGGAACTCGTCGGTCGCTGCCGTGCCCCTGTGCACCTCTGCCATCTTTGCTTGCGCGAAGGAGTCATCCTGCAACGCTCGTCGCACCGCCTCCAGGTCAACTGTTGCCGCAGCGCACGCCCACACTGTCGGTGCGAAGATGTGCATGGCGGCCGCTGGCGTTGCCTCCTCCAGATACTGTGGCTTACGGGAGAGAGCATCCGCCATGATGTTGGTGTCCCCCGGGACATACTCTATTCGGAAGTCGAAGTTCGCAAAGAACTCAGCCCAACGTATCTGCCTCTGGTTCAGGAACTGTGCCGTGCGCCAGTGCTCCAGATTCTTGTGGTCCGTGCAGACCTGCACCGTGTGCTTGGCGCTGATCAGGAAGTGCCTCCACGCTTTGAATGCTGCATGAATGGCCAGCAACTCCCTGTCCCAGATGGTGTAGTTCCGTTCAGACTTGCTGAGCTTCCTGGAGTAAAACGCTCCCGGCCTCCAAGCCCCCTGCGGGTCTTTCTGCAGCAGGACTGCTCCCACGGCTCTGTCCGAAGCGTCTGTCTCCACCCTCATCGGCCTGCCGGGGTTGACATGAAGCAGCTGCTCTTCCGACGCGAAGAGACGCTTGAGTGCCTGAAAGGACTGCTCCGCCTGCTCTGTCCAGATGAACTTCTTCTTCTTGGAGCTGAGCGTGTCCGTGATGGCCGCTGTCTGCATGGCAAAGCCTTTGATAAACTTGCGATAGAAGTTCGCGAAGCCGACAAACCGTTGGACCTCCTTCCGGTTGCATGGGCTTTTCCAATCCAACACTGCTCGAACCTTGGCGCTGTCCATGGCGAGCCCTTTATCAGACAACTTGTAGCCCAGGAAATCCACCTCCGTCACGTCGAATTGGCACTTCTCCAGCTTGGCGTAAAGCCTATGCTGCTGTAGCCTGCTCAGCACTTCCTTGACGTGCCTGTCATGCTCCTGCTGCGATTCCGAAAAGATCAGGATGTCATCCAAGAAACAGACGCACGTCTTGTAGAGGAGCCCCGCCAACACGTGATGCATGAAAGCTTGAAAAACGTGGGAGCCATTTTGCAATCCAAACGGCATAACTCTATATTCGTAGGTGCCCAGGGGCGTGAACATGGCTGTCTTCCACTCATCTCCTTCCCGCATGCGAATGAGGTTGTACGCCCCTCGCAGGTCCAACTTGGTGAACACGCTGCCCTTGCGTACCTTTGCGAGGAGGTCGTCGATTCGGGGCATGGGGAAGTCCAATGGCTTGGTCACACTGTTCAAGGTGCGATAGTCCACTACAAGTCTTTTTTGGGGCGTGTCCCGCTTCTTAACAAAGAATACAGGACTGCCCCCCGCTGCCTTGGACTCCCGGATGAAACCGCGCTCCAAATTATGATCTATGAACTCTTTGAGTTCCTGCAGTTCGTCCTCAGACATGGAATACAGCTTCCCTTTGGGCAGCGCCGCCCCCGGCAGCAGGTCAATTTTGCAGTCATATGGTCTGTGGGGGGGTAGCCTGTCTGCCTCCTTCTCGCAGAAAACCTCCAAAAATTCTGCGTACTTGTGGGGGACCGCTTGCAGCGTGCCTAGCTGCAGCTGTGACTCCTCTTCCTCTCCTTCCTGCCGGGGCACGATGCAGTGTTCAGCGCAAAAGGAAGAGCCGAAGGTCAGCTGCCTCTGGTACCAAGCCAGCGTCGGGCTGTGCTTGTCCAGCCAACTCATGCCCAATACAATGGGCGTGTCCGATAGTTGAGTGACGTTGAAGCTGATGATTTCCCTGTGATTCCCAAGTCGCATCACCATTGGTGGCGTCTGCTTCACCACTTGCCCCCCTAGCAGCTCCCTGCCATCCACCGTGACAACCTGCAGGGGCAGCGTGGCAGGCAGCAACTGTATGGCGTGCCGGTCGACAAAGTCCTGCCCTATAAAGTCCGCATTGCTTCCTGAGTCAATGGTGATTGGCACGTCCATGGTGATTCCATTGGGCAGCTGGAGAGATGCGGTGAGCTTCACTACTGGTTTGGGCGGGAGGGGGTCCATGGGCTGTAAAATCTCTGGGGACTGCTTCACAGACACGTCTGGCTGGGCCCCAGTGCCTCTTCCTCCAGCCAGACTCCGTCGTTTCCCTGCTGTGGTTCTCCTTGCTGCGTTGCTGCAGTTACCATTGCTGAGGCTGCAGTGTGCTTGTGGAGCCTCTGGGGACACTCTTTCGCCATATGCTGTGGATCATCGCAGATGTAACACTTCCTGTTCCCTCTAGGAGGCTTCGCTTTCACTGGTGCCGGTGCTAGGGCTCTGGCTGCTGACTGAGCCCTTGCACCTCCAACCTCCATAGGTTCCGCTCCTCCTCCTGGCGGAGGCGTGAATTGCGCACGCGCTGCTTCTCTGGGAAGGAAGGAGGAGCCCCTGGCTGGTTCGCGCCCCCCACGCCCTTCGTCCCTGCTCCACAGACGTTCTTCCAGCCGCACCCCCACCGCCAGCGCCCTCTGAACGATCTCCTGCGTGGTCCGGGGTCTCTCCCCCCTCGCAATTTCATCTTTAACCGAGCTGTGCAATCCCTCCCAAAACAGGTCTCTTACTGGAGCCGAATCTCTGTCCCATTCCAGGGCACTGACCAAAGCGAAAAAGCGGGCATGGTACTGCCTTACGCTGGCCCTCCCTTGCTTCAGTCCATGTATCTGCTTCCGAGCAAGATCCACGTCTATGCTTGATAAAAAGCACCCATCCATCGCTTTAATAAAGGCATCCGCATTTTGGAGCGCCGGATCCTTATCTCTCCACAAATTGCGCAGCCATGCTTTAGCATCTCCATGCAAATGGGACATGATGAATCCCACCTTCTCTTGCTCATCTCTAAAGTCGTTGTTCAGCAGTTGCAGTGCACACATTACATCTGCTCTAAAGTTGGGGTACTGTTGCAAATTCCCATCGAAGTGAGAGACCAGACCGCCTGTTCGTCTCCCCAACCCAATCCCCTCCGGTTTGGGTGTCAGTTGCCCTTGCTTCGTAAGCACTTCCAACCTGACCTGGAGATCCCTGTAGGCGGCAGCTGCGTCCTCCTCTCTCTTCCTGGATGCAAGAGCCTCGGCATTCAGTCGTGTCACTGCTTCTCTGAGTTCCGCTATCTGCTGTTCGGCCGTCATGTTGTCTGCCGTTCGTGAGCTCGCTAGTAGGCACCCGCTTTCTCTCCTCTCCGCGAGGCTGTAGATGCCCACAATTTGGGGACGGAGCTTACTGTCAGAGCTGCTTCCAGATCCTAGCTCACAGAGGATCACGCTAGCCAGCGATCATTAAATAAAAGTCTTTATTGAGTTACAGTTTCCATTCTCAATCTGCTGCGTGCAACTCTACGTCTCATGGTTAGATCGGCGAAGCTCCGTCTGAGTCTCCGCCCCTTGTACACCAACTTAATATCCTAGCCCTGCTCCACCTTTTCCGCCTGACTGTTCTTCTCTGGGTCCCTCTGCCCCCCGGGGTCTCTTCCTTCCGGGATTTTTCTGACGCCGACCCCCCGGACCCTCCTGTCTCCTTGCGCCGGGCTTTAGGACCTGGCTCCCTTTCCGGGCTGCCTACTGCGCCACCTTCCTGTGCATTTGAACTTGGCGCGCGCGCCAAACCTTCCACCTTCCGTCTGACCGTTTCTTCGCTCCCCGATGGAGGTGTGGCCACTCCTGACTCATGCCCTCCCCCCTGTTGTGAGCTGCCAGCGCTTGATCCCTGGCGCCCTTCCTCTTCCCTGCTCTCTGGCGGTGACGCTGGTCCCGATTTCCAACTGCTCCCCTCTGAGTCCCCTCTGGCTCTATCTTCCTGGGGTGTCCCCCTAGGCTCCCCCCTTGCCCTGGCCACTGGTGCTCCTTTCTGTGAATCTTCTGATTCACTGGAAAGACTCGGAGATCTCGGGTCGTCGTCATCACTCATCTTTTCTTCTGCCTCCTCCCCCTCGCTCTCTGTTTCCTCCCTTGCCCTTGCCTCTGCTCCTGAACCCCTGACACCTATGAAGAGATTTATAAATCTACCAAAAGGAATACAGTGGTACCTCGGGTTAAGTACTTAATTCATTCTGGAGGTCTGTTCTTAACCTGAAACTGTTCTTAACCTGAAGCACCACTTTAGCTAATGGAGCCTCCTGCTGTCGCCGCACCGCCAGAGCACAATTTCTGTTCTCATCCTGAAGCAAAGTTCTTAACCCGAGGTACTATTTCTTGGTTAGCAGAGTCTGTAACCTGAAGCGTATGTAACCTGAAGCTTATGTAACCCGAGGTACCACTGTATTCCAATGCTGTTTGTCTGAGGAGATGGAGTTGTACTTGTAGCTCCTCCACTGTGGGTTGGCTGAAACCATGAAGAAAATGGTCATTGTTTCAAAAATGTTGGACCTCTGGACACTGTCTTCTGATACCCTTAAACATTAAGATTCTGCCCTTAATTCTGAAAGACCATCCAAACCTGATTTGTTGTGAAGGCATAAGATCATTTGGCATATAAGTTGATATAAGGGTCTCCCCCCGAAATAACTTAAGTGCAGGTGTCTTTATGTGTCGGATCAGTGGATATAACCATTTTAGTTGCTCTTGTGGCCGCTGATCTTTTTAAAGAAATAAATCTGTTTGGGGTTTTTTTGTATGTATGTGTTTATAAGCACTTTTCCCATTGGGGGGGCATTGTGTGGGATGTGAAACACAAAAGCAGTCAAGTACAACATTCCTAGAGTGAACATGTTTACACATGGGGAGGAATATTTGTTCAGCCTGCAGGTAAACTTCCTGTTTCCTTCCGGGCTGGGACAGACTTCCTTTGCATGTGACTAGAGGTGGGTGTGGCCTCACCTGAGCAGGTAATGACAAAAGCACAGGGCAGGGCAGCCATCTCTCTCCTTTTGACTACATACATCGAAGAAGCAACATTTGCTTAGCCAAAGATGCCCTCTTGGCTTCCAGCCAAGAGATGACAAAGGGACTGTTTTCTTATGAGATAGTTTCCAGGTATATGTTACTTTTCTAAGCTAAGTATGCCTTCTGGAATCCTATTGTGAACAGAATGATATGTGAGTAAACTCTCTTTATACTTTTATAGAAGACTGTGTCGTGTCTTATCTTTTATGAGGGAATAAGGGGAAAATACCAGAACAGTTATTATAGAGGTTTTAGCGAGCCTGAGCAAATGCATCTGCTGCAAGTTTAAAAGGGAGAATGTTACTCTGCTAAATTGTGAACTTGTTAACACATGTTGGAAAGGCTATTATCAGACAATATATCCTCTCCTGCATCCCTGAGCATTCCCACACATTAGAAAAGGTTCAGAAAAGGGCCGTCAGAATGACCAAGGGGAGGATGGAGCAATGGATGGAGGCTGCAGCACTGGGGACTTTTTGATTTGGAGAAAAGGTGAGTAGGAGGCAGCGTGGCAGAAGTGTATAAAATGATGGAAGGCACAAAGGAAAGAGAACGTTTTTCTCCCTCTCTCAAAACAAGAGAACTCCAATGAAGCTGGAGTTTGCTGGCACTGAAGGACAGCAGCACTCCAGAGCCTCAGGCAAAGCACATTCCAAGCACTGCATGGAGATGCCACTCACTGAACCTGGGATTGAACCTGGGACCTCCTGCAGGTGAAGCAGGTGCTCTCCTGCAAAACTACAGCATTTCCCTTAAAAACAACAGTGAGATTTCAGTCCTCAGGGTTCTGAAGAAAGGGCTGGTTTAAATAGGGATGGAGGAAGCTGCTTCACTCACCCACCTAGATCAGTACTGTCTATTTCAGATCTGAAATTGTATCACGATGCAGTTTGTCTCGCCTGGATTTGGGAATGGCTCACGTTAAAAAACACCGACTTGCTGGATCTAGAAGGATTCAATAACAGATACGGCTGGCATGCCCATCTGGGATATGAGAAGGTCCAGAAAGGGTTTTTGAACCACGTGATCAGGAAATTGCTTTACATGGTGTGGGCCAAATAGAAGGACTTACTAGAACCAAAAACGCCATGGTGGCTGTCCCTGGCAGAAGCGTTCTCAGTTTAAAAAAACAGCATGAGAGAAGTAATTGGGCAACTTATAAAGACTTATTGGAAGAAAAAGAAAATAAGCTAAAATTAAAGAAATTTGAAGCAATTCGGACACATTTGACTGATTGGTTGCAGTATTTTCAGTTAAATGAAACATTCCAAAAGGACAAACAGAAAGGCTTTTCCACAGAAATTTCAAGATTTCCACATACCTACGGGACCGCCTCTCCTGGTATGCACCATGGAGGACCTTAAGGTCCACAAATGACAACATTTTGGAGGTCCCAAGTCGCAAGGTGGTTAGATTGGTCTCAACTAGGGCCAGGGCCTTTTCAGTACTGGCCCCGACTTGGTGGAACGCTCTGTCACAAGAAACTAGGGCCCTGCGGGACTTGACATCTTTCCGTAGGGTCTGCAAGACAGAGTTGTTTTGCCTGGCCTTTGGTTTGGTCTCAGTCTGACCCTTACATTTCCCTCCCCTTACGATTTTGATCTATGGGCTACTTTTAAAATGAGGCTGCATTTTAAATTGCATTTTAACCTGCATTTTAAATTGGTCGGTCCCCCCCATTATGTTTTTATTGTAATTTTACTGGTGTTAGCTGCCCTGAGCCCGACTCTGGCCAGGGAGGGTGGGGTACAAATAATTTTTTAAAATTTTTATTATTACTGTTTAATAAACACACACACACAAACGCTCTCTAACATGTACAGGTGCCTCCTTGACTGGGAGGTCAGGGAGGAAGAAGTAAAATCTGTCATGGTACAATGGGCCAGAGATTTTGGGCACAACATCCAGATGGAATCATGGGAGAGGTTGTGGAAGGAGGACCTAAAATTCATAGTGTGCTATGATTTGAAAGAGAATTTCATGAAGATGCTCTACAGATGGTACTTAACACCTGTAAAACTGGCCAAAATGTATAAATCTAGATTAAACATCTGTTGGAGATGCAAGGAGGCGGAAGGCACCATGATCCACGTGTGGTGGAAAGGCACAAAAATCAGGGAATTTTGGGAAACAATCTACAATGAACTTAAAAAATTGTTTAAATGTTCCTTCCCAAAGAGGCCCGAAGCCTTCTTGCTAGACATAATGAGCAATGAAATCCCTAAACAGGTAAGGAAAATCTTTATGTATGCGGTAACAGCAGCTAGGATTCTAATTGCTAAAGTATGGAAAGGAGATTCTATTCCCTCAAAATTAGACTGGCAAAATAAAATGCTAGAATATGCAGAACTAGCAAGATTCTGAGACCATACAGATCAAGTATTTAGCAAAGGGTGGAATATCTACAGAGAATATTTAAACAAACATTGTAATAACATAAATTCTTTGGCAGGCCTGGATTGATTTCTGCATGAATTAAGAAATCATTACAGAATTAAAATAACAGAAGAACTTAGGAGAGAAAAGTTAAGTGCGCAGCGTAATGAAATTTAGGAACCACAGTGGGGGGACCGGAAGTTACGTTAGAGTTAGTGATGGATGAACTTAATCTTTTCTTTTTCGGTATGTACGTATGGTGTAGGGAGTATTAATTACTGGATTGCCCTTTGTGGCTTGATGCATCTTGTTTTGTTTTGTATTTGTTTTGTAATGTTATGTTTTTAAAATTAATAAAGCATTGGGGGGATTCTTAAAAAAAGGATCAGTACTGTCTACACGTACTGGCAGCCATGGCTCTCCACAGCAGGAGATATTTAGCCCCCTCCCAGGCCTACCTACCTGGAGATGCTGCTGAGGATTGAACCCAGGACCTCATGCACGCAAAGCGGAAGCTCTTCCACTGAGCTATTGCCCTCCCCCGGGAGCCTTTTTGCAAATCTGCTTTTCCTCGAGATCCCTTCCTAGAACCTTCTCTGGAGATGTGGCTGTTAGAATTCCTGATCTATGATTGCAGTCATGGGATTGTTTATCACATGACGGTATATGTTTTGACTCCACAGAGTGGGAAGTGACGGCGGCAGGATGTTTGTGTCACTGTGTTCCATGAAGTGGGACTATTGTCCTTTGTTCTTTTTCTCTTTGCTGTCTGATGCTAGAGAGGGAAGGAGCCATGTTGCAGTGCTCCGTGTGTGTTTATACTGTATGTAAATAAAATACAGTGGTACCTCGGGTTACATACGCTTCAGGTTGCATACTCCGCTTAACCTCGGGTTAAGAACTTTGCTTCAGGATGAGAACAGAAATTGTGCTCTGGCAGCGCGGCGGCAGCAGGAGGCCCCATTAGCTAAAGTGGTGCTTCAGGTTAAGAACAGTTCCAGGTTAAGAACGGACCTCCAGAACAAATTAAGTACTTAACCCGAGGTACCAGTGTAGATTAGCCAAAATGCTGAGTTCCTGAGGTCTGCGAAGACTCTGCGGATCCCTAAGTGTGCCGATGTCGGTTGGCATAGGTCGCTGTGATGTTCGGGCTGAAGAAAGCTTATGAAGCTCCCGAACAAAAGACCAGGAGGGGGAGAACATGCCAGTCAGGCATGTGTCTCTGCCAGGGTCCTACTCGAGTGTAGGCTGAACTCCTGACAGTGGCAACCTCTCATTTTGTAGACTCTCAAGGCATCCAGCAGCAATGTTGGAGATGGGGGCACCATGAGGGGCAGCCCTCCTTCAGGGCCCAGATTCGCTGTCAAAAGGCCCTCAAGTGTCCGCCAATGTCTTAAGAGACATCTCCTTCCCCCAGGGGTCTTGCAGACAACTGTGGACAGCCTGACTTCAGTGGCACCTCACCCTAAGGCTTGCACACAGTTCCCAGGGGATACAACCGAGCCTAACCACCTGTAACTGAAAGCAACAACAACATATTGCTTCCTGCTGCATCCCACCTGGGTAGAATTTTAGGCTGCAGGGTCCTTGGGGCAGGGACCTGCCCTTGTGTCCTCTGTAAAGCAGTTCTGGGAGGCCTGGTGCCCTCCAAACATTGCTGGACACACCGCTCCCATAGTCCCTGACCAGGCTGGCCACGGCTGATGGCAGTTAGAGGACTGCATGGCTCCCATCCCTATAAAAACACTCAGGACATGCTTCTCTCAGCTGTGCCAAGTTCTGGATCCAGCCCAACTAAAGGCCAACAAGGCCTTCCCAAAAGGTTGTGGTCCAACGACATCTGGGGACCCACAGGTGGAGAACCAGCTGGAAAGAGCAGGAGGGGAGAGGGCACTCTCTGGCGCTTGGGCCCTGCTTGTGGGTTTCCCATAATGGGCATCTCACTGGCCACTGCGAGAACAGAACACAGGGCGGGGAGGGCCACTGGTCCCATCCTGCCTCAGGGCTCTTTTGACATTCCCCTGACCTGGGCCTTGTGCTTAGCAGTTGAAGTGCTGACTGCCCCCTTTCATTTCTGAGTCACTGCTGGGATAATCAGGCACGCAATTATGGAATCTCTTCCTCTGCATAACATTACAGTCATACCTCTTGTTACATTCGGTTCAGGTTACGTTCTTTCAGGATACGTACCGCGGCGACCAGGAAGCAACGGAATGGGTTACTTCCGCGTTTTGCCGCTTGCCCATGCGAACGCAAAATGACGTCACACGCATACGCAGACGTGGCGACCTGCGCACGCGCAGACACAGGTTGTATTCCGCTCAGGTTGTGAACGGGGCTCGGAACTGATCCCATTTGCAACCAGAGGTACCACTGTATTGTGATTTTCATTTTCAGGAGAAAGAGGGGGGGACACGCAGTCCTCATACTCACACACCCTAGAAGTTACGCTGCTAAAGCCTTCTCTACCCTACCATCCCCCCCCACACACACACTTTGAGGTGGCACAAAAATAGAGGGTTCGTCTTGATCAACTCACCTGGTTTGGAGAAGAAACCCTATTCATGATTTAATTGAATATTTGAATAATCTTTTCATTCCTGTAAGGCATAAAGAATGTTGTCCAAATAACACTGACACACTCCACTGAGAGAGAGCGGCCGCAAAGACTCCGTCCTGCGACAAAAGCCGCCTCACACACAGGCAGAGCTGCCGGGACCATTTCTTTGCCCTTAAGAGTTCTTTGCATTCAGTGCCGCTTTTGTCTGCTGGAGGCGTCAGATAAATTGCAATCACTTAAGAGAATGCAGGCGCACAAAAGCCGCTCTTGCTCCATGTTAAATAGTGGGGAAGATGGATGAAGGACACAGCTCTGTTAGATTCTCAGCTCTTTATTACAGCAGTTAGAACTGCTCCTGGAGTCAGACTGACTGCAGCCTAGCTGGCTGCTTTATATAATACTAAGTAACTTGTAACAGTAACAACTCCCAACTAGCTAACCAGTCAGTGAGGGACAGTTCTCAGTCCTTCATTTGCATACTGGTGGCCCTGAGTGAGAACTGCAGCTGATCTTAATACAGTCATACCTCGGGTTACAGACGCTTCAGGTTGTGTTTTTTGGGGTTGCGGACCGCCGAAACCCAGAAGTACCGGAACGAGTTACTTCCGGGTTTCGCCGCTCATGCATGCAGAGACGCTCAAAATGACGTCACGTGCATGCGCAGAAGCGGCGAATTGCGACCTACACGTGTGCAGACAGGCAGACGCAGGTTGCGTTCTGCTCATGTTGCGAACGGGGCTCCGGAACGGATCCCGTTCGCAACCAGAGGTACCACTGTACAGTCATATCTCGGGTTACAGACACTTCAGGTTGTGTTTTTTTGGGTTGCAGGCGACCGAAACCTGGAAGCACCGGAATGGGTTACTTCCGGCTTTCGGCAGTCGCGCATGAATCGCAATCCGTGCGTGTGCAGACGTGCTGCTGCAGGTTGCGGACGCGCCTCCCGCACGGATCACGTTCGCAACCCGAGCGTCCACTGTACATAACACTTTGCATCCCCTCGAGTGGCTGGCTGGAGAATGGAAGTCAGGCCGGCACATGTGGAGGGGGGGTGTTGATCCATTAAGCTTCTATTAAGCCCTTCTGGAGAACAAAGCTAACCTGTGCCGCCCCTCATAAATATTGCTGTTCAGAGGAGCCCTAATTTTAATTAAACCTCTTTTACCTGCTCATGAGAAAAATCTATTTAGACTCAAATGGCGCCCTTTCCTCCCCCTCTCGCACTCCTGTGTGTGTGTGTGTGTGTGTGTGTGCGCGCACACACACACACACACAGATGCCAAGTGCAGCTTGTGAGCTGGAGGGAGAAAGAGAGAGAGAGAAGACATTCTTTTCTTCAGGGCAAATACAGCCGGCATATATAAGCGAGGAGGTGGCAGCTCCCGTACAGCCGAGCCTGCAGAGGGCACATGGCTTGCAGCATAATCGGCACCACGCTCAGAGAGGGAAGTTGGGCACGGGGCATGGGCAGAGGGCAACCTTTTGGTCCTGATTTTCTTTGGTGAAGGAGAAAAGCTTCCACACCGGCAGGTGGAAGTTTTAACGCAATGCGCAAAAAGGGAAGGGAAGGCATCATGGAGGCGGGGGGGGGGGTGTCCTTTGCCGCAAAGCCAAAGAGAAACACCAGTTGCTGAAAACCCACAGGAGAAGAGAGTGCACTGGCACTCAGGTCCTGCCTATGGGCTGCCCATTGGGGCATCTTTGAGACCAGGGTTCTGGACTCGATGGGCCCCCTTTGGCCTGACCCAAGTGCAGAGCTTGTCTTATATGCTCTGAAGAAGATCATTTGACCCAGAATTCTTCCGGCAGGAGGAAAGGAAGCCCTTCTTCACACAGTGCATGATTAAACTATGGAACGCTCTCCCCTAGGAGGCAGTGATGGCCACCAACTTAGATGGCTTTAGAAGAGGATTTGACAGATTCGTGGAGGAGGAGAGGGCTATCAAAGGCTAGTACAAAAGCTACTACAAAGGTTATCTCCTGCTTGGACTACTGCAATGCGCTCTATGTGGGGCTACCTTTGAAAGTGACCCAGAAACTACAACTAATCCAGAATGCAGCAGCCAGACTGGAGACTGGGAGCGGCCACCAAGACCACATAACACCAGTCCTGAAAGACCTAGATTGGCTCCCAGTACGTTTCCGAGCACAATTCAAAGTGTTGGTGCTGACCTTGAAAGCCCTAAACGGCCTCGGTTCAGTATATCTGAAGGAGCATCTCCACCCCCTTTGTTCTGCCCGGACACTGAGGTCCAGTGCCGAGGGCCTTCTGGCGGTTCCCTCACTGTCAGAAGCCAAGTTACAGGGAACCAGGCAGAGGGCCTTCTCGGTAGTGGCACCCACCTTGTGGGACGCCCTCCCACCAGGTGTCAAAGAGAACAACAACTACCAGACTTTTAGAAGACATCTGAAGGCAGCACTGTTTAGGGAAGCTTTTAATGTTTGATGCATTACTGTATTTTAATATTTTGTTGGAAGCCGCCCAGAGTGGCTGGGGAAGCCCAGCCAGATGGGCGGGGTATAAATAATAAATGATGATGATGATTAGTCACAATGGTTATGCTCCGTTTCCACTGTCAGAAGCAGAGGTGCCTCTGCATTCCAGTTGTATGGAGAGAACCCTGTTTGCTGCCTTCACTCAGTTCCCGAGCTTGAAACCTTGCTCTCTTTGGGAATGGGGACGGCTGCAGTTCCTGTTGCTTTGCACCATGTGGCTAAGGGACAAGGCAGGGAATTGGTGGTATTTAGAATCTTTTGAGTGTGTTAAATCTGAAGCAGCCAAACCTGCAACGTTCTTTTGTCTGTTTATGGAGCTCATGCTTTGAGTTCAAGATCAAGGAGCTAGAAGAGCTGTGTGTGTCTATACCAGTTCTTAATTACCATTATTGCTCAAGTTGCAACCTTTAGCTAGCGGTTCGGACTTCCATACCCTAGTCTCTTGACCACTACAGGAAGCGTCCCTAGAGGGATGCCGTACAGAATGTACCATGAAACCGTTTCACAGCTGTGATACTCTGCAGCTGGGTCATAACTGGCTGATGGGAGGCAGGTCCATAGCTAGGGGGTAGTGAGGTGGCCCCCCGCCAGGGGTGCAGGTGATGGGGGGGCCTCAAAGTTGGCTAAAAATATGTCCATAAATATAAATATTGATTATTGCCTCATAAGAATAGAGAGTGAATTGAATTGGGGGGGGGGGAGAGGTGGAAAGAAGAGCTAATTTGTCCATGGCTAGGGGGCACAATCTGGACGGTTCTGCCAGGGGCGCAAGATCACCTAGCTATAGCTCTGGCAGGACGGAAGAGTGTTCATGTGCTCAAGCCCTGCTTGTGGGTTTTCCACAGGGGCACCTGGCTGGCCAATGTGGGAACAGGAGGCTGGACTAGGTGGGCCACTGGCCTCATCCAGCCTCATGGCTCGATTTATGCAAAATAAAGAGGCTTGATTTGCATTCAGGTTGCACAATTCAGGTACAGAATCCTGGGCAGGTTTTAGGCATGAAATGGGCAAACACAGCATTTGCCAAAAGGAGGAAACTTTTCTGAACCTTTTTTCTCAAAGGAGCCTGGACAACAGTTTTGGTAAACGTCAGGAAGGATACTGCTGCTGGTGTCATTTTCCTCAGAGAACTGCAGCGCTGAGCACTTCCACAGAACAGGCAGAAGCTCTGCATTTCAGTTGCTGGGTTCAGTTGCCAAATGGCATTCTATGGGTAGAGGCTGGGATAAAACCGCAAGCCTGAGACCCCAAAGAGCAGCAGCTGCTGCCAGTCAGTGTAGGCAACGCTGGGCCGGACAGACCAAGAGCCTGAGACTTCAGCACTAACAAAGCAGCTTCCCAGTTCAGAAAAGGTCACTGCTTGACCCCTGCCGCCCCAGGGCTGGTGTGCAACCTTGCAGGCCTAGCAGATGCAGCCAATACCACCCTCAACCACTGCTGGTGCAACTATTTGTAGGAGAGGTTGTGGGGGGCGAGGTGTCGCTCATACCCACACAGACGGCCCTGCTCCACTGCCATGCGCAGGAGGGGAGGAGGCAAGGCTGCCTGAACTGGTGCAAATCAACTTCTGAGCAGAAAGAAGGGGTCTTTGGGGGCGGGGATCAGAAGCAGGTACCAGACAAGCCAAACCTGGCTCCTCTGCAGACTGCACTCCCACATTTCCCTGCATATATTGTGTCAAGGTCAGAAGTTGTGCACAGTTCCTCTGGGCAATAGGCAGGGCTGGAATCTCCTGCAATCTCCAGTGTGGCTGACCACATCCGAGGCTGTCCTTGAATTCCTCTGGACACAAACACAGATGAACAGGAACTGCCCCTCACCCCCTCAGCTCTCAACAACATGCTCAAGGAGACCACCAACATCCATGTTTTGGAAAGGCCTGTCCAGCAATGTTCCAGATTACCAGCTGCTGGTGTAGCCATTCAGACCTTTCCCATTGGTTGGGTGTGTGTTGCTCCCGGGAGGGAGGGAGGAGTCAATAGACACTGAGGGTTGGTTCAGAGAAAGAGTTTATTTCTGCTTTCTGGATAGCAGAAAGGCACTGCGTGATCAGTCACAGCGAGCACACTTAAAGAGCAGTTACATACAGCTTATATACCCTTCAGGTCCCCTTTCCCCCTCCCCAGGAGTCCACCCTCATGAGTTTGTACACGTAAGTTTACATCCTTGAGCATGAACAGATATTCCTGTTCCTGTACTCTTATCTTGGGGTAAGAAGGTCACCCAACTATAGGAGTACTCCTGGAGCCATCCCCGGGCGCGGGGGCTGACAGGCAGACCTTGCAAGGTCTGTGCGTCAGTGTGGTCAGGATATAAGATAAGTCCCAGAGCCATCCCGTCTCCACTCGGAACTGACAAGGCCATCCATTAAGCCTTCATGGACTGATAAAGGAGAAGGCTTTGTTTACACAGCTGGGTTTGTGTTATACAGCTCAAGCTAATGGGTTATACAGCTCAAGCTAATGGATTTTAGCTAATGGATCCTTGAAGAAGGAATTGGGGAATTTTGGGGCCCGGTTCGGGTGGCTGCACAGTCAGGTTTGGGTAACTTGTTCCTTCATTCCCTCCTCTTCTGTTGGACAGCCTTCCTGCTCGTCCCAAGGTACTGGCCGGTATTTTCGTGTCAGTGCTATAATCTGGGGCCAAATCATTCGTGACACCATTTTATGCATCATATTTTGCAAGCATTGCAATAAGCAGGGTATACAGGAGCAGAGAAGCAAGATTATCAAGGGGCCCATTAACATCATTATAAGTCCTCTAAACCACCCTAGGTTCGGAAACCAATCAGTCCTCCAGGACATGTCCCATCCGTTCCACGTTGGGGCAGGAACATGGGCCACTTTCTCTATTTCTGCTGCCAAATATCAAATAGCTTCACTATGGTCAGAGATGTTAAAGCAACAGGCTCCTCCCATTAAATTTAACACGGCACAAAATCCTCCCTGTTTTGCCAGGAGAAAGTCCATCCCTAGCCGGAGTTGGAGGACTGCTGTGCGTGTCTCATCTAATTGGGTGGCGATTAACCGGAGGGCTGTGGCTGTGGCATTGGCGACAATCTCTATTACCGCTTGGAGTCTAATAATGCGGTTCAAATTATAAATTGGTTCCCTCGCCCCTGTTATTAATTCTCCCTGATTCCAAGAAGCCGGATCGTAATGGGCCACTATCCTTTCTGGAGGCCACTGATCCTTTCCCCAATTTTGGGAGCTGCCGCCCGCAACTGCTGCTATGTCAGCCGAGCGTGTTTTCCGACGGGGTGCAGTGGCGAACAGTTCATAAATCCACATGGGAGGACTAGATGACCCTGAGGTTCCCTTCCAACTCTGAAGTCCTTTGATTCTATGAACTGCCCTTCCAAACCGAATTGTGTTTCCTTTGCATTGAAATGGATGTTGTGGAATAATGTAGTAGCATTCCAATCCCCTTAAAATTTATGCTTAAAATTCTACAAGGCAGGCTCAAGCAGTATGTGGACAGAGAACTCCCAGAAGTGCAAGCTGGATTTTGAAGGGGCAGAGGAACCAGAGACCAAATTGCAAACATGCGCTGGATTATGGAGAAAGCTAGAGAGTTCCAGAAAGACATTTACTTCTGCTTCATTGACTATGCAAAAGCCTTTGACTGTGTCAACCACAGCAAACTATGGCAAGCTCTTAAAGAAATGGGAGTGCCTGATCACCTCATCTGTCTCCTGAGAAATCTCTATGTGGGACAAGAAGCTACAGTTAGAACTGGATATGGAACAACGGATTGGTTCAAAATTGGGAAAGGAGTACGGCAAGGCTGTATATTGTCTCCCTGGTTATTTAACTTATATGCAGAATTCATCATGCGAAAGGCTGGGCTGGATGAATCCCAAGCCGGAATTAAGATCGCCGGAAGAAATATCAACAACCTCAGATATGCAGATGACACAACCTTGATGGCAGAAAGTGAGGAGGAATTAAAGAACCTTTTAATGAGGGTGAAAGAGGAGAGCGCAAAATATGGTCTGAAGCTCAACATCAAAAAAACAAAGATCATGGCCACTGGGCCCATCACCTCCTGGCAAATAGAAGGGGAAGAAATGGAGGCAGTGAGAGATTTTACTTTTTTGGGCTCCATGATCACTGCAGATGGTGACAGCAGTCACGAAATTAAAAGACGCCTGCTCCTTGGGAGAAAGGCGATGGCAAACCTAGACAGCATCTTAAAAAGCAGAGACATCACCTTGACAACAAAGGTCCATATAGTTAAAGCCATGGTTTTCCCAGTAGTGATGTATGGAAGTGAGAGCTGGACCATCAAGAAGGCTGATTGCCGAAGAATGGATGCTTTTGAATTCTGGTGCTGGAGGAGACTCTTGAGAGTACCATGGACTGCAAGAAGATCAAACGTATCCATTCTTAAGGAAATCAGCCCTGAGTGCTCACTGGAAGGACAGATCATGAAGTTGAGGCTCCAATACTTTGGCCACCTCATGAGAAGAGAAGACTCCCTGGAAAAGACCCTGATGTTGGGAAAGATGGAGGCCACAAGGAGAAGGGGACGACAGAGGACAAGATGGTTGGACAGTGTTCTCGAAGCTACAAACATGAGCCTGACCAAACTGTGGGAGGCGATGGAAGACAGGAGTGCCTGGCGTGCTCTGGTCCATGGGGTCACGAAGAGTCGGACACGACTAAACGACTAAAACAACAACAATTCCAATCCCCTATAATGAGAAGTTGGACATCTGGCTGGGTCCGGTATGTTTCCACTGCTCCAGAATTCCCAGTCAGCAGTAGAGTGGCAGTGCATGCTTGATGTGTGAGTGAAGAGAGAGTCCATACGCTGTTTCTTTCTAAACTAAACAGCTTTATTTACACAGACAGCTAAAATAACAAACACCGTCCGAGACAGCAGACATCGCGTGTGTGTCTCTTTCTTCTCTGTTGAGAAGTGAAAGTAACTCACAGACAAAGAACTCAGCTCCCGGATGTAGGAAGCTTCTCCCCAGATGCAGGACACATAGAGGTTAATCCCATAAATACGAAACCTCTCACCCCCTCTTGTCCTGTATCTGTAAGTCTAACCACTTACCTCAAACACAGACCTTCACAGAACTCCCCATGACGCTGGAAGATTAGCGGTTTCATGAAACCATTCCGAGGTTCTTAGCACTGGGACAGTGTTTCAGTTGTACTAATCCCGACCGAACACTCTGGCACACATTCTGAATCCGGATGTCTAGGTGTTTGGCTCTGGCCTTAAACTGCCCAGACTCTGCCAACTTCAGACAGGGTTGATTGTCCTCCCAAACCGTGACAGGCAAACAACACTCTCCGCAGATCTCTTGAACCATGCACACATAGAACTCCAATTCCCTGCAAATCTCAGACAGCGCACTAAACTCACCCTCAGTAGAGGAGAGCGCTGTGAGGCTTTGCTTCCGGGACTTCCACCCAACCAAAGAGTCCTCGAACTTCACCACCATACCAGACACGGACTTCCTGTCTGCCAGATTCACCCAATCGCTGTCTGCCCAGCATGTCACCTTGACGTTGCCCTTGGCTGACAGCTTGAGGCAAAAGTCTTTGGTATCTTGCAGGTAACGCAGCACCCGCTTGACACCATTCCAGGCTTGTACGCTTGGGCTTGTAGCTCCCCGGCTGAGCAGATTGGTAGCAAACGTTATGTCAGGTCTGCTCCACTGGGACAGATACAACAGACTACCTAGAACTGACTGAAAGAGCTCAGCATTTTCGAACACAGCACATTTTACTTGCTGACTGTCTTTCACGTAGCTGGTCTCCATGCGTGTCCTGACCCCTGCACATTCAGACATCCAGAACTTCTCAAGCAACTGCTTAATCTTGCCTTTCTGACTGAGCAAGAAACTTCCATCTTCAGCTCTAAAAATCTCCACGCCTAGGTAGATCCTTACTGTACCCAGGTTCTTGAGCTTGAACCGTTTACCAAGCTCCTTGGAAAACTTCTCCACCTGTGTACGTGTCTTTGAGACATGGACTATATCATCAACAAAGATCAAAATCAACTCCTGTGACTCACCTGACCCTTTAAGGTACAGACAGTTATCAGCAAGACTTCTCTCGAAACCTAGCTTCTCTAAGGCTTCATTCAGACACAAATTCCAATTTCTGGCCAATTGCCTCAACCCATAGATCGATTTGTGCAATCGCCAAACAATGCCTTGCCCCTTGACCTCAAACCCTGGAGGAGGAAGCATGTACAACTCCTCCTGGAGGTCTGAGTTCAAGTAGGCTACATCCACATCAAAGTGATGCACCTTCCAACCTCTTTGTGCAGCTATGGCTAAGAGAATGCACAGAATTTCACTTCTGGAAGTAGGAGCATGCACCTCCGTCTAATGCAGCCCCTTCTGCTGCATGAACCCTCTGGCTACTAACCTAGCCTTGTACTGCGGTTCTCCGGATTCTGTGGGTTTAAGGTGATAAACCCACCTGCTGCTTACAGCCTGTTTGCCAGCCGGCAATGTTGTGAGGGAGAACACACCTAGAGATTCCATTGAGCTCATCTCCTTCTGCATTGCCTCTTCCCATTTACTGGCTTCTTCTTGAGGCAATTTCTGAATATCCTCAAAACTTTCAGGTTCACACTGAGCCACCCCAACCCACACACTTGTGGCCTCAAACCTGTCAGGCGGTTTACCCTTCATGGTCCAGGTTGATCTCCTCAGCGTGAGCTCTGGTACCCCCTCTGACCCACTAGGGCCAGCTAGACCATCCCCAGCATCAGAGAGCTCCCCCTCTGACCTGCTGCATCTTTTGAACCTTACAGCTGGACCTGTGAGCGAGGATGGTTCACTCTTTGGCTCTGTCTTGGCAGCCTTTGGAGAGGTTCTAGGCTGCTCCTGCTCTGGACTCTGTTCCTCAGCAGCAGGATCAGGTTCCACCTCCTCCTCATCATCTGAGTCAAGAAAACTCTCTGAAAGAACATCTGGGTTACCATGTATGCGTGTCCACCCACTTTGCTCACAGACCTCAGTGATGGGAAGTTCTGCTTCTGCTCATGAGTCTGGCACACCGCTCTGAGCTGAAGCATTCCTTCCTCATCCACCCTAGAATGTTCAGTTCACATTGAGTTCATGAAACATCGTACCCTGACCTGTTCTTAATGCATGGTTGACCACATCTACGGAATGCAATTGTTATGCTCTTTTAAGTTTTGCAATATCAATCATTAGTAATAGTTTAATAAGGAGGTTTTCATACCTGTCCAGCAATATCAATCACTAGTACTAGTTTAATAAGGAGGTTTTCATACCTCTCCAACCATGTGTTCCCTTTCCCAACCTTTAATCTATTGATGATTAATGCCTATATTCAACCCTTGCATTGTATTCGTGTTAACCAATCAGCAACAAGCACAAATGTGGTAATGCTGTAATACTCAATAAAAGGGACTCCCCGAGACATGCTCGGCAGATGCCTCCCATATGACACTTGCCATTCGTCTGTCGTTTATTTCAACCCAACACCTCAGCACTGTTGCTTACTAGCAATCTGGACTGATTGCCTTCTGGATAGGCAAATCTCCACTCCTTGGTACCTGGTTCATACCCAACAAAGATCATCTTCCTGGACCTTGGTCCACCCTTTCTGCGTTTGGCCTTTGGTATAAGAACCCAAGCCTCACAGCCAAAAACACGGAAGAAATGCACCTTGGGCTTCTTGCCGCGCAGTAGAAAATAGGGCGTGTCCCCTACAACAGAACAAAACGAGCGATTCTGAGAAAACGACGTGCAGCGCCAGGCTTCGGCCCAAAAGCGCTGTGGGAGCCCAGAATCAAACAGCATAGCAGCCACGGCCTCTTGCAGTGTTCTGTTCTTGCCTTCAGCAACACCATTCTGTTGAGGACTGTGTGGTGCTGTCAACCTGTGGCTTATACCCTTCTGGCAGAAGTAATTCTGCAGTGCAGACCCAGTGAACTCCGCCCCTCTATCACTCTGAAAGTTGCAGACCTTTGCAGAGAATTGCAATTCTACAGCAGAGACCCAGTCTTTCACCAATGCAGCAGCTTTCCCTTTGTGTTTAATCGAGAAGACCCAAGAGTTCCTCGAAAAATCATCCAAAAGAAGCAAAATAAATTTTGCCCCACCCAGACTGGCTACTGGCATAGGGCCATGCAAGTCTGCATGCACCAGCTCAAAAGGCTTGGTTGTTTCCTGCTAGACTTGGGATACGAGCACGTTTTTACCTTGGACTGCTTACAAGCTCTGCAATCTGCAATCTAAAAACTTATCACATGCCTTCATTTGACACCCCTCTGTACACCCCGGGGCCCTCTTGACATAATTCCAATTCACATGTGCCATCCTGCAATGCCATAAGTGGGAACAGCCATCATGTGTTGGGACATTTGCACACTGCACCTGTGCTACCTCAGTGGGACTGTTATTTGCAATAGGCATCTCCACCACAAACAGCCTGTTCTTGCATTCAACACTGAACAGTTGTCTCCCACCCCTGGAAAAAGAACACATTATTCTCAAAACAAACGCTGAAGCCGTCAGCGACTAATGCAGAGACAGACAAAAGACAACTGGACATTTCTGGAACCATATAGGCTTGAATCTCATGCTCCAGGAACAGACAGTAAAGATTCCCAGACATAATCAGAGAGCGACGACTCCCATCTGCCAGCGTGACACTACGTCCATTCTTAACAGCCTTGCAATCCCGAAGAAGCCCAGCAGATGGAACCAGAGAATGCGTTGCTCCAGAGTCAATGACGAAGGTCAACCCAGCTTCCTGTTTACAGCCTTTAACCGTTGCCATGGAAGCTGCAAGATGATACTGGCTCGGCTTTGCTTTTGGCTCGGCTGGAACTTTTGGACATTTTCCCACACCTCGCTGCCGTGGAAGAGCCCCTTATCTGTATCTGTTGCTTGACCTTGCATTCCTGAGCCTCTGTCGGACAGTCTCTCAAGAGATGGGAGGGGGACCCGCATCTGTAGCAGCGTCTCGAAGCAAAGGCTTTTACAGACTCCTCATTGCTTCTTGCTGCACCCCCACTCCTCCTTGGGACACATCCTGCGTCTGTTCGCCCAGCTCTCAGTCTCTTCTCCTGTTCATCAACTAATCTCCCAGTAATATACTCCAGAGAAAGCTGGTCCGAAGGCATAGTCTCCATCGTCAGAACCAGGTTCTCATAACTCCTGTCCAAAGAGCTCAGCAGGGTGTATGCCTTCAGCTCATCAGGGAAAGATACATTCAGCTGACGCAGCTTAGTGAAAATGGACAGCATCTGTGTGATGTGATCACGTACCGATTCCCCTGGAGACAGCCTCTTCTCAAAAAGAGAGTGTATCACATGGATCTTGGCACCAGCTGTGGTTCTTTGATGCACTCTGACCAAAGCTGTCCAAATCCCAATGCTAGACAATAACCCATCAATGTGAAGCAATTGACATGCCTCAAGGGCCATTACAATATGGGACATAGCTTTCTGGTCCTTCTTAACTGTGGCGTTAACATTCTCAATCTCAGCAGCATTCGCCCCAGCAGCTGCAACTGGTGGCTCATTTTGGGTACACTCCCAGAGTTGCTTGGCCAACAGCCATTATTTGATCCACCTCGACCAGTCCTCCCAAGTGCGGCCATCCAATTGCTCAAAAGGAACATTAAAAGTCTCATGTGATTGAGATGGATTGAGATAGCATCCTCCCGGGGCTATAAGTTTACTCACGCTTCCTGCCGGCCGGTTGCTTTAAAGATGCTTCCTGCAGCAAGCTCCGCTTTCACCAGCAAGATCACAACTGCCTCTGCCCCTTTCCCAGCAGCAGGCAGGATCTCAGAGCTGGACTCCGCTTTGTCTCATCCTCACACTCTGCACAAACGCGGCCTGGGACCTTCCATAACCTGTTGGACATCTGGCTGGGTCCGGTACGTTTCCACTGCTCCAGAATTCCCAGTCAGCAGTAGAGTGGCAGTGCGTGCTTGATGTGTGAGTGAAGAGAGAGTCCATACGCTGTTTCTTTCTAAACTAAACAGCTTTATTTACACAGACAGATAAAATAACAAACACTGTCCGAGACAGCAGACATCGCGTGTGTCTCTCTTTCTTCTCCGTTGAGAAATGAAAGTAACTCAGAGACAAAAAAACTCAGTTCCCGGATGTAGGAAGCTCCTCCCCAGATGCAGGACACATAGATTAGCTTTAGATTATATTTTGGCCTCTACCGGAGGCGTTTGTGCCCTCATGGGAACAGAGTGCTGCACGTATGTCTACAATCAAACCCTGAACATCACAGGACATTTAAACAACATACACAAACTGACCGGCGAACTTAGAGACATCCAACATGAAGGCCTTTCTGACACACAATTCTGGAGCTGGCTACCCAGGTCTGGATGGATAAAGCAACTTTTGGGGAATGGCCTCATGATACTGATCGCTGTGGCAGCTTGCGTCGCTTTATTCTGCTGTGTGATCCACTGCTTTCCGCTCTGCTGTCAAACATGCAACGCCTGCGTCCCAGTTCATCAGCCGTGAACGTCAATTCGCTCCAGAACGGGGCCTCAGGTATGGGATGATCACTCCACTTACATCGAGATGAGGCCCCTCAGGTCTCAGAGAGATACAGGCTTTGGTTTTGACATGTCAGATGTCAAATTTGTGTGGAGAGAAGGATTGTGAGGTACCCACCTTCTCAATCTTATCTCCGAAGGGGGGAACTGTCGCAGGAACCGCCCCCAACCATTCAGTTTGCACAAGCATGACACACACGCACACATGACATACGCGCCACTTCCTTCAATAAACTTTATTTGAAAAGCCTTCAGTAAATACAGAATCGTAACTCTATCCCCACGGAACCCCATTCACTATTTTCAATGCAGGTAGACCAGTTTCCCCATGCAAATGAACTGCTGCGCTCCAGCCAATGAGTGTAACAGAACAGCGCCCCTTGTGGTGACCAAGCAGGTACTGCAGGGCCTATGTCTTCCTCTCAATGACTGTTGACAGCTGCTAATACAATATATCCGGGTTTAATTGACCGTGACTGATCCAATCAAAATGTATCCAAGTGTTTCCTTTTTGGGTGAAAGTGTTTTTACCTCTGTAGTGTTTCTGTTATAAATTCATAGAAAATCAGCCGTACATTGGATCTGTACCGTTCCACTTTTGTTCTGCACCTTGGAAGAAGGACTATCGAAGGGCGGAGGCTTGACATAGGGCAGCCATAATCCCCCAAGCGTACCATCATGTCCGCAGCGAGCCCACCCCACCTGGCATGCCAACATTGATGGTGCCAGACAGTGGACCATTTCACTAACAAAGAACCTGCATACGGAAGTGGATTCAATACGGACTAAAACAAAGGACAGTGACCAGCCCTTCCCTCTGGGAGCAGGAAACCGTGAACTCCTCTTTGTCCTCTGGAATGTACTCATGAAAGGAGGAATTGGACAGGTGACAGGACACACAGATTACCACCTCAACCCCTCTTTTTTGTGATGTATCAATGATGTAGTCGTGATGTAGTTATGATGTAGTCTTAGGGGTGTAGCATCGGGGATTAGTAGCTAATAAAAGTTGGGGGTCTTCTTTTGTTCGGGGCTTCCATCTTGCTTCGTCTTGCAGTGAGTTGGAGTCCTGTTGTAATACCCCATTACTGGAATAACATTCCTGCTGCCTCTGGAAGAGTAACATCCAGTGAGAACATAATAGTACATAATATTATTGCACTGTACATTATTAATTGAAAATACTCCCCAGCTGTTCTCCTATTATTTATATATACTTTTCGTATTTTCTTCCCCCTCTTTATTCCTTTACAAATTATAAATAGCATTTTTATTATTACTTTCTCTTGCTTTATTTTTCTTTTACCCTCCCATCTTTTCTTTGGTTTTTTTTTTCTTTTGCAATTTTCTGTTTGGGTTTTTTTTTTGCTTTTTTGTTTCCTTTTTTGTTTTTCTGGTTGTGTTTTTGTGTGGTTTTCGACTTGTGTGGTTTTGTCTTGTGTTGTTGTTGGGGTTTTTTGTTGCTTTTTGTTTTTGTTTTTGTTTTGCTTTTTCTTTCGCTATCTATCGGTAGCTATTGCAGCTGATATTAGCATCGGATGTCATTAGTTTTGTTGCAAGGTGCTGATTAATTGAGCCGCTAACCTGTTTAAAGATTTATATATATGATCTATCACCCTGAATGAGCAAATGAACGCAAGGATTGCAATCATTTATTATATTTATTTGATCTGATGAATTTGTGATATTGCTGTATTGATGATAAGCTGTAACTAATTAGATAATGGTTCATAATCAATTTTAAATATATTTAGTGAAACTGGTGAATATAAAGAATTAGTGAATACATAGGCCGGAGATTATTATCAGATTGGTAAAATTGTCATGATTGTATTAAGAAAGATTGAATTTAATTGACATCCATTAATTATCAGATTGGAAATATTGTTGTGATTGTATTAAGAAAGATTGAATTTAATTGATATCCAGTCTGTAAGATAGAAAGAAATAGAACAAATTACCTTGTGAACTAATTGAATTTCATAGTGATGTCTGGTAAAAAAACAACTGTGTCAGGTTCTGCGGCAGTTTCAGCCTCACAAATCAGGAGAACTTCTGTTATTGACATGGATCAACTGCTAGATATGAGAGAATTAATTTTAAGTTTGAAGAAAGATATCCAAGATTTAAAAAATAATGTAAATGAAAAGGCAAAAGCAACAGAAGAAAAACTTATTTCAATGGGAGTTAAAATAGATGAAAATGTGAGCCCGAGCCCCCAACAACTCCCCCCCCCAAACCTGGACATTTCCTTTAAAATGTCAAAAATCACCCAGATAGGCATGTTGGTCCCCAAAAAGAGGACATGTCTGGGTTTCCCCAGACATATGGCAACCCTAAATTGTGGTGGAAGATGACCCTGAAAATACTGGCAAAGCCTTGTATGGTACGGCATGGAAAGGGGAACTAGAATAAAGGACTGAAGGGGCTGCATTAGTGAGGTTGTTAGAGCAAGTTTCCTTGGAATGAGGCTCAGTGGAGACCGTGGTGTCTTTATGATATATGGATTATTCACACACATATACAACCTGAGCTGAAGATGGAGAGGCTCACAGCATTAACGCCCCAGAAGGTCTTGCTTCTTCCAGTTACAGCCTTCGAATCAAGAAGAAATCAGGCATGGCTCTCTCTCTCTGTGACTTCTGCCAACTTCCAGCCCAGCTCTCTCACACACCTCTGACCTTTTCCTTTTTCATTCCCAGCCAGGCAAGGGAGGAGGCCCACCCTCATTTGCCCTCTGGCACAGAGCAGCCACAAGGTACATAGGTGGCAACTATGACCCTTGCTTGGTTAATTCCACAATGGAATCCTCCATTAGATTTTCACCCTTGCAGACTAACTCCCAAAATCACAAGGCTGAGGGACTAGGCAAGGCCAAGGCTATTTCAAAACCAGTTTTTAGGTGCATTTAGCTTTGTGTTCTATAGCTTTTGGCCCAATATTGATTGATGGGGAATGGAGGCTTATTTTGGGATGGTTTGTGGTGCACAGCCCTGTCTTGTCTTGTCCTCTTGTATGCGTGTGTATTTTTCAAGGGCTTTTTGCTTGTTCACCAGGATCCTTCAGAAGGAAGAGACAAAAGAGTAGTGGCATTTTAGGACAACATAACAATAACTTATGCAGGCATAGCCTTTTTGATCAGAAGCATAAAGGAGATAGTTCGAGGTACTGGCTGAGGCCAAGGCACCTGAAAAATCATATCACCCCTTATATACCCAACTGATGGCTCTGCTCTGCAGATGACGGCTTCCTGCAGGTACCATCTTATCGGGGGTCCCTTCTCTGCTATCTTTTCAATGCCTACTTCCTCTTCCTCTTTCAAGAAGCCTTCTAAGTAGAGATTTTTCTTAGTCTGCTTCTGTGTAGGAACTGTTTTTGGATGTTTTGGTTGTTTAACTGTTGTGTCTTTGCTGCCCTGGACTCCTTTGGGAGGAAGGGTGGGATATAATGATGCCGAGTAGTGCCTCCTGCCCATAACTGAAGGTTTTGTGGAGGCCCCATAGCTTCAGTGTGTCAGCACCTGCATTGCATGCAGAAGGTCCCAGGTGCAGTCCCTAGCACCTGCAGTTAGAAGCTCAGTGTAGGTAGCAGCCTTTCTCTGCCCAAGGCCTTGGAGAGCTTCTGCCACTCAGGCTGGAAGTGGGCAATACTGGGCTAAATGGATCAATAAGGTTTAGGATCAGGGACTTCCTTCTCTTAAATTAGCTACTTTCCCAGGTGGATGAGCCCCACTGCTCTTCACTTCCCTCTACAGCACGGGCAGAAGCCACCTTCTTGACTGTTGAACCCCCTAGTGGTCTCATCTGCTCAATTGTCCGGAGCCTGGCTGTCAGGGCTGATTCAGCTGCAGTTCAGCATCAAAACTCAGAGATGAGCAGTAAGGTGGACTCTTTCTTCAGAGAGACAAAACCCGACAGAGAAACTCCACAGGCAGGACTAGCCCCAGTTGCCAGAACGGAGGATCTTAGCCTCCTCCTAAGGTAGGGCTATCATACATCAACAGCTTCTGGGTCTTCCTTTAAGAAGCTCAACAATTTTGGGGTCTTCCTAAAAATAGCTCCACAGCTTTCGGGGTGTCTTGGTTTCTACTTTTAGAAATATGGCATCCCTATCCTAAGGCTCCTCTCCAGTCGGCTGACTTCCCAACAGTCGTGGAGGGGCTCTCTGTGCCTTTTGTTCTGCTACATGTAATGTTTCCCTTGTTCCTGGGGACAGAGGAGGAGGGGAGAAGGGAACAGTGGACATGGCATGTGCCTGGGGATCTGTTGCAGCCTCAGCCTCCTCCACCTCCTCCTCCTCCTCCTCCTCCTCCTCAGCTGCCTCAGTCTCACTTAAACCTGTTGCTTCTTTAGCCTGCAACCCATCTGCTCCCTCTTCTTCTTCTTTTTCTGACCTGTCTCCTGCATCCCACCAGCAGTCTCCTGGCTCGGAGCCTTCCCACTGTGATGCTTCTCTGGGGGGTTCCCTGGCTGTAGTCTCCCACCATTCCTCTTCCTCTAGCCAGTACCCGACACTATCTTTGCATGCAGGGGAAGCCCCTAACTCACTGAGGGTTTGAGACCCATCAACTCCCCTCACCTGGTTAGCCTGCCAGTTGAAGCCGTTCCTGGGATGCTGCAGGCTGACATTTTCTAAGAGCCACAGGTGAGAGCTGTAGTGACCAAAGGTGGACAAACTACCCCAGAAGGAGCACAACGTGTCCCCCCCGAGATACTACCCCTCCCCTTGCACCCTTGAGTCGTGAAGGACAGAGAGTGGAGAGTTGAATGTGTGTAGAAACCAGCCTCCCTTAGGAAAGCAAAGTTTACATTCATCACTCCACCCACTTTCACCTGTGGCCCTTCCCACCACAGGCACACGGCCCCTGGAAGGCTTCCCAGAGGAGAATATGGCCCTTAAGACTGAAAAAGAGTCCCCAACGCCGAACTAGTGACGAATTGCCATTGATGGCTCCAGCTGGATGTTGAAATCTCCCTCTAAGCTCCTTCTCAGATCCATGTTCCCTTTCAACAACTGGCTTCCTCCTGCAGGTCAGACAGTCCCCTCAGTACAAGGACCCATTGTTTCTCCATGTGCATTTTCAGCAGCCTCCCATGTGACTGTCAGTGATATCATTTTCCCCATCCTCAGATTTTGTCCCACCCCCGGCAGCCTAAAATTCTCATCAGATTATATCTTCAAAGGAAATAAGGCATCTCCAGCTGAGCAAGACCTGGTATTTCCCCCTCTTCAGATAGCTCTGAATCTTCAGCTGCAGAGGAAAAATGCCCACGGTCCTTTCAAAATTTCCAATGTATTCGTAGGAACATCACCTGTCTTGGAAAAAAGGAAGGAACAAATGTCTCAGATGCAAGCCCTTTAATCTGGAATTGCTATTTTTAACTCCATGTGGCTGGGGTGTTCTGGGGCTTCTGTACCTTGAACTAATAATTTCTTGTTTGCATGTTCTACCCCAGCTGCTGCTCCCTGTTCAGGTCAGCTGGGGGATTAATTATGCTTTGTCATTTGATTCGTCAGGGTCTGTTCTATACATGCTGGATGGAGAGAGAAGTGTAATTTACTGTTTTCCTGCGTGAGCTGTTGAGGGGCGGGGTGTGTGAGTGTGGAGTGTGGAGATAATGAAAAGAAACACATTAAAGCAGCATGGAGAACAGAAACCAAGTAGTTGTTGGGATACTGCCAGGGAGACAAAGTCCATCATGGCCCCCAAGCCGCCTCCGGACGTCCATCGATCTCCCGTAGACACGCAGTATCAGCAATTAGCGACACGAGCTCCAGAAATAGCCTGCCACATTCCAGAGCCGATGCACGCTCTATCAGCAGATAATGCACAGCGAAAGATGCACGCAGGAGAGCATTATTTACAAGTTTATTCAGCGTTGATCAGAACAAAGAAAACATGACTGCCTGCTTCAGTGTCTCTGGCACAGAGAGAGAAACGAAAGCGAAGACACAACAGAAACATCCTGTGAACAGGAAATACGCAGGCTGTGACACAAACATCCTGCTCCCTTTTAAGGTGGAACGGAAATATCCTAACAGTAGTTAAGGGGCATTTCATCAAATAATCCTCCTAGTTGTGCAGAATGAGAAGAACTGGGGCAGCTGCAAGGATAAAACTACTAATTCATGTCATGTCTAACTGGTTTGAGTGAAAGGCTTCTCAGAAGCTAGGGCATGTCATAAAATACAACAATGTACAAAAGCGGGTGGACGGTGGACATTAAAATCAGTCAAAATAATTAAAATGTCTGGGTGCTCAAGAAATGTTTAAATGGCAGCACAGAGCTGTTGGCATAAAAAAGGTCTTCAAGACATGCCTGAAAGTCAGCATTTCATTACAAAACAGCCTTCTCACTGATTCAGTCACTTTTGCAGACAGCTCAACTTCTACTACCAATTACCTCCTGCAGAGTGTAGCCACAAAAGAGAGTTTTGGGAGGACTGTAGGACAGGCTTGCAGTTCATTCAGGTCCAAGACCACCCCCCAGATACATCGTACCTACATCACAGAAAGGGCGGTCTACAACAGAAATCTGAGTGTGTTGTTTACCTCCTGTCTGGCAGGTTCCCTGTTAATGCTCACTTGATTGGATACCCTGGGGAGCCTGGCCAGTCTTTTGTAATGACAAATACTTAGTTCCCTTTTTTTTTTAAGCGTTTATTAATTTTCCAATAAGAACATCTAATTAACATATCAAATCAAATCAAATCCAATAAAAAAAAAACTAAAATAAAAAATTCCAATTGCAGCAGGAGACTTTTTCAGGTGGTTCGCAATTTAGCTGTTTCCTAGTTCTGCTGGATCTCTCAGCGGCCTTTGACACCATCAACTATAATATCCTTCTGGACCGTCTAGAGGGGCTGGGAGCTGCGGGCACTGTTATACATGTGAGATTTTGACCAGCTTCGGCCCATCTGAAGCTGATACATGCTCGTCTCATCTTGAGCCCAAGCAGAGTAGTCCACACAGCAGAAGGATAAGCAGTATGTGCCACATTCTTAACTTTATTTCCACTCTATGCTGAGAGAATACAAACATGCATCTTGCCTCTGTGAGAGCAGAGAAGCAACCCCTCTCGGAAACAAAGAACACCGAGAGAAACAGTGAAAAACAGGAAACCAGTGTACGTCACATCCAGTCTCCCATTCCCGTGGGAATCCAACAGTAACTTGGACTGTGGAATGCAAAACAATGTCTTGTGACTGCAGTTGCTGCTCAGTGAGGGAAATAGAAACCAACAATACAGTGGTTCTGCTCCTTCCTCCTGGGCCGTGTTCAGAAAGTGGTGGTGGGGGATGAGTGTTCAGACCCTTGGGCTCTCACTTGTGGGGTGCCTCAGGGTTTTGTCCTCTTCCCCATGCTTTTCAACATCTACATGCAGCCGCTGGGAGAGATCATCAGGGGGTTTGGGCTGGGTGTTCATCAGTATGCAGATGATACCCAGCTCTACCTCTCTTTCAAATCGGAACCAGTGAAGGCGGTGAAGGTCCTGTGTGAGTGTCTGGAGGCAGTTGGAGGATGGATGGTGGCTAACAGATTGAGATTGAATCCTGACAAGACAGAAGTACTGTTTTTATGGGACAAGGGGCGGGCGGGTGTGGAAGACTCCCTGGTCCTGTCTTGCCAGAGTGGTGCATGCTCTGGTTATCTCTCGCTTGGACTACTGCAATGCGCTCTATGTGGGGCTACTTTTGAAGGTGACCCGGAAACTACAATTAATCCAGAATGTGGCAGCTAGACTGGTGACTGGGAGCGGCCACCGAGACCATATAACACTGGTCTTGAAAGACCTACACTGGCTCCCAGTACATTTCCGAGCACAATGCAAAGTGTTGGTGCTGACCTTTAAGGCCCTAAATGGCCTCGGTCCACTATACCTGAAGGAGCGTCTCCACCTCCATCGTTCTGCCCGGACACTGAGGTCCAGCGCCGAGGGCCTTCTGGCGGTTCCCTCACTGCAAGAAGCCAAGTTACAGGGAACCAGGCAAAGGGCCTTCTCGGTAGTGGCGCCCGCCCTGTGGAATGGCCTCCCTCCAGATGTCAAAGAGAAAAATAATTACCAAACTTTTAGAAGACATCTAGGCTGTCACCTATGGAAGCGAAAGCCTTGAAAGAGGTCAATATGGAGGTCAAATGGCCGAAATATTGGGAAATTTTGGAACAAGACGGAGATAGATTGAAATTGCAGAGTTTTGAAAAACTAAAAAACAAAGTGCGAGACTGGCTTCATTATTATCAGATAATGGAGGCATTTAAATTGGACAGGAAAATTGGCTTCCAGGTGGAAAGATCCAAATTAGAAACAGAATTGTTAGAACCTAAAACTAAGAATTTGTCAAGAATGTATAACTTGCTGCTGAAATGGAATACTCAGGATGAAACGGTAAAATCGGCTATGATTAAATGGGCACAGGACATTGGACATAACATTATGTTTGCTGACTGGGAACAGTTGTGGACCACAGGTATGAAATTTACGGCATGTAATGCCTTAAGAGAGAATGTTATGAAAATGATATACAGGTGGTACATAACCCCAGTCAAGCTTGCAAAAATTTATCACTTGCCCGATAACAAATGTTGGAAATGTAAAGAAACTGAAGGTACATTTTTTCACCTTTGGTGGACGTGCCCAAAGATTAAGGTTTTCTGGGAAATGATATATAATGAATTAAAAAAGGTATTTAAGTATACCTTCCCCAAGAAACCAGAGGCCTTTCTCCTGGGCATAGTCGGCCAAATGGTGTTAAAAAAGGACAGAACTTTCTTTATGTATGCAACAACAGCAGCAAGAATACTCATCGCAAAATATTGGAAGACACAAGAACTTCCCACGCTGGAGGAATGGCAGATGAAATTTATGGACTATATGGAACTGGCGGAAATGACTGGTAGAATCCGTGACCAGGGAGAAGAGTCGATGGAGGAAGAGTGGAAGAAATTTAAAGACTATCTTCAGAAACATTGCAAAATTAAAGAATGTTAGAATGATGTTGGACTGAAAATAAGCGGTTTCGTGCTGTACAGGTTAAAGTTAATGATAGACTAAGATTAAAAGATTAGGATTAAAAATGTTTAAAGAAACGGAAATTTGACATTAAGAGGGAAAATTTTAAAGTTATATGATATTAAGACTAAAGATCAGGTTTAAAGAAATTGAAGTTATATATTTCAATATTTTATTAAAGTTAAAGATTGGGATTAAAAAAGTGGAAAAGAAATTGCTGGACAAATAATCTGGATTGGAATACAAAAGAGGGAGGTATGAGGAAGTCCAGAAAATAAGCAACTAAAAAACGGAAATGAAAAAGAGATATTGTTTTTAAATGTTATGTTTTTTGTATTTTTACTGTTGAATCTTGCTTTTGTTTTCTTTTTTTTCATGTTTTTGTTATATGTATTGTGTATGTTTTTTTTCTTTTTTTTCTTTCTTTGTTATTTAAAACTTTAATAAAAAAAAATTAAAAAAAAAAACACAAACTTTTAGAAGACATCTAAAGGCAGCCCTGTTTAGGGAAGCTTTTAATGTTTAATAGGTTATTGTATTTTAGTGTTTTGTTGGAAGCCGCCCAGAGTGGCTATTATTATTATTATTATAAAAACCTCCTTCAAAGACTCCTTGTTGATTTATTCTTAAGCAAACTACTTGCTATGTAGCCATATATCAGACATGACGATCAATTAGCCTTTGGAATCCACCAAGTCCTTCCTCCGGGCCCTGGAGGGGGGCTGTCAGACATCCATTTAGCATTTTCTCTTGCTCATGATGGAAAAAAATTCTTTTTGCAAACAGTTGCATATTTAATATCTTTATAACCAACCATCGGTTAGCTCCTGTTTCTCTTAATCAGGGAGGTATTTCAGATATTCCATAAGTGCGTAGTGGGTAGGCACCATTTTGTTCTTTGTTTTCGTCTTTAACGGGCATTACAAATCTTAAAAGAAAAGCGGCTGCGAATAAGTCCCAATTATATATAAAAGTCCATCTGTACTCACTTTTTGAAGAGCAAATCAAATCAAATATCTTTAATACGGTCAATGACCAGAAAGCAATTTATAAAATATGACATTAAGAGTAGTATTGTGTTACAAGTAACAGTAAAAATATGGCCAATTCACAGAATTGGTGCTTATATTTATGACCAGGTTTCGAGTTTTAAGTTTTTAAAATTCAGTTCAGGAGTCGCTACTGTTTATTATCGTTCCTTCGATGTTTATAGATTGAACTCCTTTGTAGACATCATTGCTCGTCTTATTCTTGTTGCAATGTAACAGTACTTTGCCATGGACCTGTTAATTTCGGGCTCTTTGTCAGCTAAGAGGTGTCTGATATAGGTGTCGTCTGTACTACGAGGTATTTTCCTCAGAATCGGTTCGATCAGCTCTTTTCTTGAGTCTCGATATAATGGGCAGTATAAGATGACATGCCCAATGGTTTCGATTTCATTGCTGTTACAGGGACATAATCTTTGTTCGATCGGTGTTTTATTGTATCTTCCCTCTAGAAGAGCTGAAGGGAGAGCGTTAAAGCGGGCCCTGGAAAATGCCCATCGGTGTTTAGCGTTGTCTAGAACTTTGAGATAGTTTGCTAGATGGGGCCTTTGGGAATTGTATAGAAGTTTATAAGTTATCGGAAGCTGGTTAAAGTCATTTTGGGTTTCAATGTCCCTGAGTCTTTCTTTGATTATGTTCTTGGCCCTTCCCCTTTCTAAACTTAGTAAATACTCTGGGGAGAGGCCATATGTGGCCATTTTTCTGAGAATGCCCTTCAACCAGCTAGATTGGAATTTGTCAAGAAGCATCAGGGAAAGTAGTCCAACCGGCGAGTTGTTAAGTCTTAGCCAAGTGCATAAGGTTCTTATCCATACTTTGGCTTTAATGCTGTATAAGCCCGTTTCCAGTCGTAGGGCAGCGTTTGGGACGCATTTAGGTGTTTGCAGGAGTGATCTAAGGAAACCTGATTGTATCTTCTCATATGGGTCTAGATTAGAGAGGGAGACGAGTGGTGCGCCGTATAGGATTTGTGCTGTTGGTTTTGCAACAAATAGTTTAATTGTAGCAGGAATGAAATTTCCTCCCGTTGTACGATGGAATCTTAGGATTGCTGTTGTACTTTTTTGTGCTGTAAAGGAGCTGTAGTTTATGTGGGCAGTCTTTGTTACCATAAAGCACCAATGCTGCAGCAAGCAAAGGCTCTAGCAGCTCAGCCAGCTGCTTGTGGCTGGAAAGCCAGACAGGATGTTTGTGACTGTTGCCATGGGAACAAAGGGGCAGTCCATTCTGTACTGAGCACCGGATGTTAGCTCAGTGTGTGTGTGTCATATGACCCGTACTGGATGTACTTGGGAGGAGTTTCTTCTTGCTGTTGTTGAGTGCAGACATGATTCTCTGTACTGATGTAAGAGGCAGAAATAAATGATGTAAATAGTTTTCTGTCTGCTTCTTTCCCCTCCCTGGGGACACCAAAGGGGAGAGAGGAAGAACGGTGTGTTCCTCTCATACATCTGAGAAGAATCGCCGGACCTCGCCTGCTTATCAGCAGAGTGGAGACGAAGGGAGGTCGACAGGAATATCTGCCGGTGCCTACGCTGTGGCACATTCCTCTGACCCAGGCAGAATTCCAACAGTGGTAGCAGAGGATGGTTTCGATCCATCGAACATCTGCATGAGAGGCTGGTGGATTGTCCTCCTCTGCTCCAAGGAGGAAGAGAAGCGTCTGAAGGAAGCCAGAGGCTCCACAGACAGCTGGTGGAAAGAAGAGGTGTTTTCCAGAGCAACGGAGCTCAAGGTATGCTGCATTTCGGGCTAAAAGTGTGAACGCAGGAAGATTAATTCCCTGGTTCACGGAGCTGCGTTTCAAAGAAAACAAAAGCTCCGGAGGAAGAGGCCTGCAGCTTGAAGGCTGAAGCCTGCATTCCACAAATTTTTGTGGTAGATAAGATGTCCTATTGAAATGCATTGTTGCTAGGTAACGGTCCTGGAAGGTTACTGGCAAAGGGGCTGGACTCTGCGTGTAAGCCTGGGAAAGCGAAACAAAACCAGAGAATGTTTTGGCTACAAGGTTTACGAGCTCTTGGAAGGGACTTTTCGATAGCAGCCTGAGTTTAGCTGCCAGGTGCAAAGAGCGTAAACACTTTGCAGTTTCCTGCGTGAGAAAGGAAAAAACAACTGTTGGATTTTACAGTTTGTTTGACAGTCTGAGCTGGAGGCTTGGCTTCAAGATGGATGCCAAGAAAGGGGGAGGTTTGCCTTGCCCACCTCCCTTAACCAATGACAATTATTCATCTTGGTCTGTAAAGATGAAGGCCCTGCTGCAGAATCAGAGGCTTTTTGATGTAATTGAAAACCCCATCCCTGCAGCACCAACCAGAGGTTGGGAGTCACAGAATGTAAGGGCCAGGACTGCTATAATTCTGTGTGTCTCAGATGATCAGTTGGTGCATGTTCAGCATTTAGAAAATGCGAAAGAGGTATGGGACACGCTGCGTACAACGCATCAGAGAGATGCTGGTTCTTCAGCGTTGCTGTATTTTGAGAAAATTGACCAATCTGAGACTTGCGCCTGATGGGGTTGTTCAAGCGCACCTGACAGAAATGAAGTTTCTGCGTCAACAGATGGTGGAACGCAATTTCCGTCTTCAGGAGGAAGTGTTTTGCTTCATGATGATAAACAGCCTTAGCCGCACCTACAAGGTTGTTGCCAGTCAGCTTGGTTCCCTACCGGCCGCGCAGCTGACCGCGGAGAGAGTTTGTGCTGTGGTCCTGAATGAACACGACAGACTTGCTGCACTGGAAGAAAAGGACAGGGGGAGGGAAGAACAGAGTTCTAATTCCCCCACTGCTGATGCTACTGGGGAGCATGGTGTAGCATTGAGTGCTGTCCGATGCTACAATTGTGGACAGACTGGGCATCTACAGCGAAACTGTAAGAAGCCGCGCCAGTCAAGAGGAGCAAAGAGCAGCTCTACGAAGCCTCAGGCGTCAGGCAAAAGCCGTTCCAAGTGCCAGGTGAAACCTGCAAAGGCTATGATGGCGAAAGGAACCACGCCAGATGTTGGGAACTCGTTCATATTTGACACGGGCGCCACGGTTCATATGTGCCCGCACAGAGGACTGTTTTCGACGTTGAAGAAGCAAAGCTTCACTGTGAAACAGGCCAACGGTCAGGAGTTGGAAGCGACTGGATTTGGGACTGTGTATCTTGAGAGTCTGAACTTGACTATAAGTGATGTTTACCTGATTCCAGAACTGAGATTTAATCTGCTGAGCGTGTCGCAGATTGCAAAGAAAGGACTGAAACTGTCCTATGATGCTAAAAGCTGCAAGATCTACAAAGATGGAGAACTGTTTCTTACTGCCAAAGAGAAAGATGGACTGTATTTGTTGACTTTTGATCAAAGTGATTACATGAAATATAATTCTTCTGTTTCTAACGAAATCTCTCTTGCAGGTGTGACCAGTGTGAGCACCAAGACCAAGAAGGTCGACAGAGCATTTCAGCGGGTGTATGCTGATGTGATTGGTCCTCTAGAACCATCTAGAGGCGGTGCAAAGTTTTACCTTGTGTGTGTGGATTGTTTCACTAATTATTCTTGGGTTTATATGATGGAGAAACCGCAAGAAACTTTAAAAAAGTTTCAGGAGTTTTGTGACAAGGTTAAAAATATGCATGATGCTAACATTGATTGTCTTTTCACAGATGAGAAGCAAATTTTTCTGTTACAGAAGTTTCAGAAGTTCCTGGATGGAAAAGGGATAGACCACAAAGTTGCAGTTTCGCAAGAAGCGTGGAACAGGGGGGTCTGTGTGAGGGTGAACAAAGAATTGCAAAAGGGGATGCATGCGCAATTGCTGAGTTCACATTTGCCACATGAATATTGGGCCGAATCGCTAGCGTCCTATCTTCATGTGTGGTTGAGAAAGGTCTCAACAGAGTTGGGATGTTCTCCTTTTGAGAAGCTGTTCAATAGAAAACCTTCTGTTGCCTATTTTAAGGTTTTCGGGTCTCATGTGAGAACAGAAGCTCCAGGTGGAGTAAAGAATGCCAGAGGCATTTTTGTGGGTTATGAAAAGGGTCTCTACAGAGTAATTTTGTCTGAATCTGGTCAGGTGATTCTCACAAAGTTCCTAGAGAGTGCTCCAAAGCAAGAGCGGATAGTACAGACATTTCCCACAGGAAACGATTCAGATGATGATGATGATAATGAGTTTGATCTTATTGAGTTCAGTAGTACTGATGATGACAGCGATAGCTCAGACAGCTCAGTTGTCACAGTCATTGAGAGGAAATCTCACATAATGACTAGACCCTCAGAAGAGGAGGATGAACCATTGATTAAGCTTAGTACTGGTTCTCCAGAGAGTTCAGAGGCTGAACCAGAAAGCAGAGAAGAGCAGCAACTTTTACGTAGGTCTGAGAGAGCAACGAAGGGTGTACCACCCAAGAGGTATTCAAAGGAGTTTGCTAACCTTGCATATGTTGCTATTGTAAACGACCAAGGACAGATTGAAGCTGTGTCTGAGTCAGAGACAAAGGCACAACAGAGAGTTGTTAACCAAGGTAATGCGAAGTCACACAACCAGAGAGGTACATTGGTTAAACCAGCGGCGGGTAGTTCCAAGGGTGGAACTGAAACAACAGGGGAATGTTATAAATATAACAACTGTTTGTTTTCTTCTCTGGATGACGCTTTGCTCGCGGCACACATTGATACTTTAGGGGGAGTATGTTACCATAAAGCACCAATGCTGCAGCAAGCAAAGGCTCTAGCAGCTCAGCCAGCTGCTTGTGGCTGGAAAGCCAGACAGGATGTTTGTGACTGTTGCCATGGGAACAAAGGGGCAGTCCATTCTGTACTGAGCACCGGATGTTAGCTCAGTGTGTGTGTGTCATATGACCCGTACTGGATGTACTTGGGAGGAGTTTCTTCTTGCTGTTGTTGAGTGCAGACATGATTCTCTGTACTGATGTAAGAGGCAGAAATAAATGATGTAAATAGTTTTCTGTCTGCTTCTTTCCCCTCCCTGGGGACACCAAAGGGGAGAGAGGAAGAACGGTGTGTTCCTCTCATACATCTGAGAAGAATCGCCGGACCTCGCCTGCTTATCAGCAGAGTGGAGACGAAGGGAGGTCGACAGGAATATCTGCCGGTGCCTACGCTGTGGCACATTCCTCTGACCCAGGCAGAATTCCAACAGTCTTCTTCCTTGATGCTTGGAATATCACTCCTAGATATTTAAAGCATGTCACTTGTTCAATCTCCTGATTGTCTAAATTCCATCTGTATATTTTCCTTTTGTTAGAGAAAACCATGATTTTTGTTTTTTGGTAGTTCACTGCTAGTTTCTCTTCTCTACAATATTGGGATAAGCTGTTAAGAGCTCTTTTGAGGCCCATCTGAGTCTGGGACAATATAACCGCATCGTCTGCATAGAGTAAGATAGGCAGTTTTTTGTCTGCTAATTTGGGGGCGTGTGTATCCGCTCCTTGTAGGTGGTCTATTAGGGAGTTTATATAGATGTTGAACAAAAAGGGGGCCAAAATGCATCCTTGTTTAACTCCCTTTGTTGTTCTAATGAAATTAGAGAGTTGGCCTTCTTGGCTGCATCTTATACGAAGTCGTGTGTTGTTGTACAGTTTGTATATTAGTAGCAGCAGACGTCGGTCTATGGATGATTTGTTGAGTTTGTCCCAGAGTCGAGTTCTTGGGATGGAGTCAAAGGCTGCTTTAAAATCTACAAATGCTGCGAATAGGTGGTGATTGTGGTGCGACGTGTATTTCTCAGCTAGGTGCTGTAAGATCAGGCAGTGGTCCATTGTGGATCTCCCTTGTCTAAATCCTGCCTGTGCATCATCAAGAATCTTCGCTCTTTCTATCCATTCACACAGTTTCTCGCTGAGGTGTTTAGCGTATAATTTACTTATTATATTCAGGAGGCTTATTGGTCTATAGTTGGAGGGATCGTCCCTCGAGCCTTTTTTGTAAATGGGAATAATGATGGAAGTCCCCCAGTCGTATGGGATCTGTGCAGTTCTATCTATATATGTGAACAGAGAGGCTAGCAAGGGGGCCCACCAGTTCGCATTGGTTTTAAATAGTTCCGCCGGTATACAGTCAATTCCAGGGGCTTTCCCGTTCTTTAGTTGGTCAATCAGCAGATGGGTCTCTGTTAATGAGACTGCTGGCCATGGCTGTATCTGATCATCCGGTATGTCTAATGCATAGGACTCATCGCTAGATTCCTCATAAAGATTATGGAAGTGCGTTTCCCAGGCTTTCATTGATATGCAACAGGATAGTTGTGATAGGCCCCTATCCGGCTGTACAGCTACGATTCTCCAGAATAATGATGGATTACTTGATTTGGAGGCCTCTATCAGTTGCTGCCATAATAACTTCATTGCGTATCTTTTCTTTTGTGTCAGAAGTTTTTTGTAACTTCTTTTGGCTTCAAGCATCTTTTGTCTGTTGTCCTCTGTTGGATTATCCTTATGGCAGATGAAGGAGTGGATCAATGATTTCTTGGAGGTTATACACTCATGATCGAACCACTCCCTGGAAGTTTTCCGACGGTGGGGAGACTTGGAATTCGGTTTTGCAGCAAACTCTTGGATTTTTTGTATAAGCATTTCATATGTTGTCATCATGTTCGGGGCGCTCTCCTCTATTTCTAAGCACCCTTCCATAATTGCTTTTGAGAGACGGTAGCTCTCCTCAGTTTTGTACCAGTTAGATATCCGCTCGCTCACTTGTCCGTTCCATCTGATTTTCTTGAGGCCTGTTCCGGGTGTTAGATCTGGTAGATATCTGTGTTGGGGTTTGGGCAGATCAAAGGGTAAATCACACACGAGGGATAAAGGTAGATGATCACTTTCAGCTCTTGCTTTTTGAAGAGCAATTTAGGTTCTTAATGAGGCTTGGCATGCAATGTGAATTGTTAATGTTAGAAGAAGAAGAAAAAACATACCAAGCCCCTCCAGATTCCAAACATCATGATGAGGATCTCTTTGAAGTTCAGTCTTTTACACCAGAGACTGTACATTCTGCAGGGTTTTTTCCAGCTTCGTCGGTTCAGAGCATGCCTGTTTGTTTTTCAAATCTTTATATTTTCCCAAACAGATGCGTCCAGCTATGGGGTGGCATCGCAGGAGTGTCAGCCCGTCCCTTGCTCCGTGACCCAGTGCTCCTGCTGACTGGACAAATACTTAGTTCCTGAGCCAGGTCACAGGCTCACCCTATTCATACACAGACATACCCTTAAGACAGGATTTGAGAACAAAAAGACAATGGGGAGGCTTTTCCCTTTTCCTTCGACCTCGCAGAGAAATATTTGAGGTCAATGTGGGAGGGACAAAATGGTTTCAGGATTTTTTCTGTGGGGTTTCAGACATGTGGTTTATATATGCAGTTATGACCATTTATCATATATATATATATATATATATATATATAATCATAGAGTTGGAAGAAACCACAAGGGCCATTGAGTCCAACCCCCTGCCAAGCAGGAAACACCATCAGAGCACTCCTGACATATGGTTGTCAAGCCTCTGCTTAAAGACCTCCAAGGAAGGAGACTCCACCACACTCCTTGGCAGCAAATTCCACTGTCAAACAGCTCTTACTGTCAGGAAGTTCTTCCTAATGTTTAGGTGGAATCTTCTTTCTTGTAGTTTGGATCCATTGCTCCGTGTCCGCTTCTCTGGAGCAGCAGAAAACAACCTTTCTCCCTCCTCTATGTGACATCCTTTTATATATTTGAACATGGCTATCATATCACCCCTTAACCTCCTCTTCTCCAGGCTAAACATGCCCAGCTCCCTTAGCCGTTCCTCATAAGGCATCGTTTCCAGGCCTTTGACCATTTTGGTTGCCCTCCTCTGGACACGTTCCAGTTTGTCAGTGTCCTTCTTGAACTGTGGTGCCCAGAACTGGACACAGTACTCCAGGTGAGGTCTGACCAGAGCAGAATACAGTGGCACTATTACTTCCCTTGACCTAGATGCTATACTCCTATTGATGCAGCCCAGAATTGCATTGGCTTTTTTAGCTGCCGCGTCACACTGTTGGCTCATGTCAAGTTTGTGGTCAACCAAGACTCCTAGATCCTTTTCACATGTACTGCTCTCAAGCCAGGTGTCACCCATCTTGTATTTGTGCCTCTCATTTTTTTTTGCCCAAGTGCAATACTTTACATTTCTCCCTGTTAAAATTCATCTTGTTTGTTTTTGCCCAGTTCTCTAATCTGTCAAGGTCATTTTGAAGTGTGATCCTGTCCTCTGGGGTGTTAGCCACCCCTCCCAGTTTGGTGTCATCTGCAAATTTGATCAGGATCCCCCTGAGGCCTTCATCCACGTCGTTGATAAAGATGTTGAATAAGACCGGGCCCAAGACAGAACCCTGTGGCACCCCACTAGTCACTCTTCTCCAGGATGAAGAGGAACCATTGATGAGCACCCTTTGGGTTTGGTCAGTCAGCCAGTTACAAATCCACTGAGTGGTAGCATAGTGAAGACCGAATTTTACCAGCTTCTTTACAAGAATATCATGGGGCACCTTGTCAAATGCCTTGCTGAAATCAAGGTAGGCTACATCCACTGCGTTCCCTTCATCTACCAGGCTTGTAATTCTGTCAAAAAATGAGATCAGGTTAGTCTGACATGACTTCTTTTTCAGAAATCCATGCTGACTATTGGTGATCACAGCATTCCTTTCTAGGTGCTCACCGACTGTTTGCTTAATGATCTGCTCCAGAATCTTCCCTGGTATTGATGTCAGACTGACTGGGCGGTAATTATTTGGGTCCTCTCTTTTCCCCTTTTTGAAAATAGGGACAACATTTGCCCTCCTCCAGTCTGCCGGGACTTCGCCTGTTCTCCAGGAATTCTCAAAGATGACTGCCAGTGGTTCTGAGATCACATCTGCCAGTTCTTTTAATACTCTTGGATGCAGTTCATCTGGCCCTGGAGACTTGAATACATCTAAACTAGCCAAGTATTCTTGTACTATCTCCTTAGTTATCCTGGGCTGTGTTTCCTCTGCTGAATCATTTGCTCCAAATTCTTCAGGTCGGGCATTGTTTTCTCTATCGGAGAAGACTGAGGCAAAGAAGGCATTGAGGAGTTCAGCCCTTTCTGTGTCCCCTGTTTGCATTTCACCATCTTCTCCTCTGAGTGACCCCACTGTTTCTTTGTTCTTCCTTTTGCTACGAACATACCCATAAAAGCCTTTTTTGTTGCTTTTAAGCTCTCTAGCAAGCCTGAGTTCATTCTGTGCTTTAGCTTTTCTGACTTTGTGTCTACACGTGCTGGCTATTTGTTTGAATTCCTCTTTGGTGGTGTCAGGGGTTCAGGAGCAGAGGCAAGGGCAAGGGAGGAAACAGAGAGCGAGGGAGAGGAGGCAGAAGAAAAGATGAGTGATGACGACGACCCGAGATCTCCGAGTCTTTCCAGTGAATCAGAAGATTCACAGAAAGGAGCACCAGTGGCCAGGGCAAGGGGGGAGCCTAGGGGGACACCCCAGGAAGATAGAGCCAGAGGGGACTCAGAGGGGAGCAGTTGGAAATCAGGACCAGCGTCACCGCCAGAGAGCAGGGAAGAGGAAGGGCGCCAGGGATCAAGCGCTGGCAGCTCACAACAGGGGGGAGGGCACGAGTCAGGAGTGGCCACACCTCCATCGGGGAGCGAAGAAACGGTCAGACGGAAGGTGGAAGGTTGGGCGCGCGAGCCAAGTTCAAATGCACAGGAAGGTGGCGCAGTAGGCAGCCCGGAAAGGGAGCCAGGTCCTAAAGCCCGCCGAAAGGAGGGAGAAGAGTCAGGGGGGTCAGCGTCAGCGTCAGAGGAATCCAGGAAGGAAGAGACCCCGGGGGGCAGAGGGACCCAGAGAAGAACAGTCAGGCGGAAAAGGTGGAGCAAGGCTAGGATATTAAGTTGGTGTACAAGGGGCGGAGACTCAGATGGGGCTTCGCCGATCTAACCATGAGACGTAGAGTTGCACGCAGCAGCTTGAGAATGGAAACTGTAACTCAATAAAGACTTTTATTTAATGATCGCTGGCTAGCGTGATCCTCTGTGAGCTAGGATCTGGAAGCAGCTCTGACAGTAAGCCCCATCTCATAATTGTGGGCATCTACGTCCTCGCGGAGAGGAGAGAAAGAGGGTGCCTACTAGCGAGCTCACGAACGGCAGACACCGTGGACGTGCCGATCACCATTGACTCCGGAAGCAATGCGGACTTTATAGGGCAGGACTTTGTCGACCGGCATGCTATACAGTTGCTGCCTGCCACGCTGCCCCTGCAGGTTGTCACGGTGGATGGCAGGGAGCTGCTAGGGGGGCAAGTGGTGAAGCAGACGCCACCAATGGTGATGCGACTTGGGAATCACAGGGAAATCATCAGCTTCAATGTCACTCAACTATCGGACACGCCCATTGTATTGGGCATGAGTTGGCTGGACAAGCACAGCCCGACGCTGGCTTGGTACCAGAGGCAGCTGACCTTCGGCTCTTCCTTTTGCGCTGAACACTGCATCGTGCCCAGGCAGGAAGGAGGGGAAGAGGAGTCACAGCTGCAGCTAGGCACGCTGCAAGCGGTTCCCCACAAGTACGCAGAATTTTTGGAGGTTTTCTGCGAGAAAGAGGCAGACAGGCTACCCCCCCACAGACCATATGACTGCAAAATTGACCTGCTGCCGGGGGCGGCGCTGCCCAAAGGGAAGCTGTATTCCATGTCTGAGGACGAACTGCAGGAACTCAAAGAGTTCATAGATCATAATTTGGAGCGCGGTTTCATCCGAGAGTCCAAGGCAGTGGGGGGCAGTCCGGTATTCTTTGTTAAGAAGCGGGACACGCCCCAAAAAAGACTTGTAGTGGACTTTCGCATCTTGAACAGTGTGACCAAGCCATCGGACTTCCCCATGCCCCGAATCGACGACCTCCTCGCAAAGGTACGGAAGGGCAGAGTGTTCACCAAGTTGGACCTGAGAGGGGCATACAACCTCATTCGCATGCGGGAGGGAGATGAGTGGAAGACAGCCATGTTCACGCCCCTGGGCACCTACGAATATAGAGTTATGCCTTTTGGATTGCAAAATGGCTCCCACGTTTTTCAAGCTTTCATGCATCACGTGTTGGCGGGGCTCCTCTACAAGACGTGCGTCTGTTTCTTGGATGACATCCTGATCTTTTCGGAATCGCAGCAGGAGCATGACAGACACGTCAAGGAAGTGCTGAGCAGGCTACAGCAACATAGGCTTTACGCCAAGCTGGAGAAGTGCCAATTCGACGTGACCGAGGTGGATTTCCTGGGCTACAAGTTGTCTGATAAAGGGCTCGCCATGGACAGCGCCAAGGTCCGAGCAGTGTTGGATTGGAAAAGCCCACGCAACCGGAAGGAGGTCCAACGGTTTGTCGGCTTCGCGAACTTCTATCGCAAGTTTATCAAAGGCTTTGCGATGCAGACAGCGGCCATCACGGACACGCTCAGCTCCAAGAAAAAGAAGTTCATCTGGACAGAGCAGGCGGAGCAGTCCTTTCAGGCACTCAAGCGTCTCTTCGCGTCGGAAGAGCAGCTGCTTCATGTCAACCCCAGCAGGCCGATGAGGGTGGAGACAGACGCTTCGGACAGAGCCGTGGGAGCAGTCCTGCTGCAGAAAGACCCGCAGGGGGTTTGGAGGCCGGGAGCGTTTTACTCAAGGAAGCTCAGCAAGTCCGAACAGAACTACACCATCTGGGACAGGGAGTTGCTGGCCATTCATGCAGCGTTCAAAGCGTGGAGGCACTTCCTGATCGGCGCCAAGCACACGGTGCAGGTCTGCACGGACCACAAGAATCTAGAGCACTGGCGCACGGCACAGTTCCTGAACCAGAGGCAGATACGTTGGGCTGAGTTCTTTGCGAATTTCGACTTCCGAATAGAGTATGTCCCGGGGGACACCAACGTCATGGCGGATGCTCTCTCCCGTAAGCCACAGTATCTGGAGGAGGCAACGCCAGCGGCCGCCATGCACATCTTCGCACCGACAGTGTGGGCGTGCGCGGCGGCAACAGTTGACCTGGATGCGGTGCGACGAGCGTTGCAGGATGACTCCTTCGCGCAAGCAAAGATGGCAGAGGTGCACAGGGGCACGGCAGCGACCGACGAGTTCCAGCTGCGAGATGGTTTGCTCATCCGTAAAGGGGCCATCTACGTGCCGGGAGACGAACTTCGCGCCAAGGTACTGCAGCAGCTGCACGACGCGCCCACTGCCGGGCACTTTGGCAAGGAGAAGACGGTGGAATTAGTAGCCAGAGACTTCTGGTGGCCCGGAATGAGAGGGGAAGTCGCGGACTACGTGGCGAGGTGTGACACCTGCCAGAGGTCCAAACCAGTGCACAGACCGCCGGCCGGACTGCTGGAACCGCTGCAAACTCCGTTCGAGCCATGGGAGAGAGTGGCCCTGGACTTTGTCACGGATCTGCCCAGCTCGAGGGGCAAGACGGCTGTGCTGGTGGTGGTGGATTTGTTCTCCACGATGGCACATTTCATTCCGTGTGCGAAGGTGGCCACGGCGGAACAAACCGCCAAGCTGTTCATAGACCACGTGTTCAAGGTTCACGGTCTGCCGCGGTCTATTCTGTCCGACCGAGGGCGACAGTTCATCTCGAACTTCTGGCAGAGGCTGATGGGCTTCCTGAACGTCAAGATCAACCTGGCGTCGGCTAGACACCCGCAGACCAACGGGCAAGCGGAGCGGGTCAATGCCATCATGCAGCAGTACCTGAGATGTTATGCGAATCAACAGCCTGCGACGTGGGTGGATTACCTGCCTCTCGCCGAGTTCGCCTACAACAACACGAAGCACGTATCCACGGGGGTCACGCCGTTCTTCGCCAACAACGGGAGGCACCCTAGAACCTTCCCGGGACTGGAAAGAATGGGGGAGGGGGAGCCGCAGACAGCAGATGCGTTCGCGTCGGAGTTGCAGGAGGTCCACGATCAGCTGCGGCGGCACCTGGAGCTGGCTAAACACGCATACAAGGTACAAGCGGACAAACACAGAAGGGTTGGCGAAGAGATCCATGTGGGAGACTGGGTCTGGTTAGCAGCCCACGCAGTGCCGGCCAGGTCGTTGGCGAAGAAGAAACTAGGGCATAAACAACTGGGGCCCTACCAAGTCGACGAACAGGTCAACCCGGTGGCTTTCAGGCTGGCTCTTCCGGAGGGTTCCAGAATGCATCCGGTGTTCCACAGATCGGTGCTCACTCCCTACAAGGCACCTCACAGGTTTCAGGAACCAGGAACGGCACCGGGTCCGCTCCGAGAGAGAACCGGGCAAGGGGGAGTGGCACAGGAGGAGCGCATCAACGAAGTCACGGAGATTTTGGACTCCAGATGGGGGGAAGAGGGGGTAGAATACCTTCTCGCCAAGGAGGGCACCCCGGCCAGTGCCAACAGCTGGGTGCCGGGCTACGCTTTAGACGAACCTCTGCTCAAAGAAGAGTTTCATGCCCTCTTCCCACATAGGCCAATGCCAGCAGACTTTTTCGACGACTGGCTTTTCACGCCCACGCTTTCAGCCAGCACGTTCCGGGGGTTCGACTCGGACGAGGAACCGACACGAGACGCCCGTTCCCCAGAGGGGTCACCCTCGGGATCTGCTTCAGAACCCTCGTATTGGTGGGATGATCGACCAGAGGAGCAGTTCCGCAGAAGGTGGCTGGAGGGTCCAGGACGAGCAACGTCTCCAGAAGGCAACGAGGGAGAGACGGACATGGACGTTTTCGGGGACGACCCGGGTTTCGAGCACGGCGGCACAGAGATGGAAGCGGAGGTGACCGTCGTCAACGAGAGCAGGGAGGAAGAACCGGAAGACTTCGGATGGCGGCCCGCCACGGGAAGCGAACTGTATCCGACATTCGTCCCCCTGACACGGCAGCACCCAGATCCCGCACCGGAAGGAGGGGAGGGGGGAAGAGGGGGCTTCGAGGGGGGGATGGATGTCAGGGGTTCAGGAGCAGAGGCAAGGGCAAGGGAGGAAACAGAGAGCGAGGGAGAGGAGGCAGAAGAAAAGATGAGTGATGACGACGACCCGAGATCTCCGAGTCTTTCCAGTGAATCAGAAGATTCACAGAAAGGAGCACCAGTGGCCAGGGCAAGGGGGGAGCCTAGGGGGACACCCCAGGAAGATAGAGCCAGAGGGGACTCAGAGGGGAGCAGTTGGAAATCAGGACCAGCGTCACCGCCAGAGAGCAGGGAAGAGGAAGGGCGCCAGGGATCAAGCGCTGGCAGCTCACAACAGGGGGGAGGGCACGAGTCAGGAGTGGCCACACCTCCATCGGGGAGCGAAGAAACGGTCAGACGGAAGGTGGAAGGTTGGGCGCGCGTGCCAAGTTCAAATGCACAGGAAGGTGGCGCAGTAGGCAGCCCGGAAAGGGAGCCAGGTCCTAAAGCCCGCCGAAAGGAGGGAGAAGAGTCAGGGGGGTCAGCGTCAGCGTCAGAGGAATCCAGGAAGGAAGAGACCCCGGGGGGCAGAGGGACCCAGAGAAGAACAGTCAGGCGGAAAAGGTGGAGCAAGGCTAGGATATTAAGTTGGTGTACAAGGGGCGGAGACTCAGATGGGGCTTCGCCGATCTAACCATGAGACGTAGAGTTGCACGCAGCAGCTTGAGAATGGAAACTGTAACTCAATAAAGACTTTTATTTAATGATCGCTGGCTAGCGTGATCCTCTGTGAGCTAGGATCTGGAAGCAGCTCTGACAGGTGGTTTCCCCCCTTTTCCATTTTTTGTACACATCCTTTTTTAATCTATATATATGAGGTCATATATATGATATATGACCTTATTTTTTTTTATTTCAATATGTTTACTCAGAAGGAAGCCGCAACTCTACTATGTGGGGAACGCTCTGTGGAACTAGGCGAGGGCCTTATTGACACATGGGATTCTTCTTCTGGATTTTAGAATGGTGCAAACTGCTTGATTTATTTGTGAAATAACGACAGCAAAAAATGACAGCGAATACTGTACAATGACAGAAAAAAACAAGGTTTCCTTCCGCCTGACGGAGAGACTGTAAAATGAGTCCCTCCCCCTCTGACCCACTAACAGCCAATGGTGAAACCAAAAGCCCACTCTTCTCCCCCATCCTTCCCTTTCATTTGTGAGCATGCGCGGCTCTTCAGTTCCGTTCCCCGCTTACACTTCGGGTGAGAACATCCCCCCTCCCTCTACATTTTGCGTCTGAAAGGAGGGGGGCGCGAGCAGTTCACGCATGCTCATCCCGAGACCAGCGCTGCTCCTGCCAACAGTGGGAAGTGACACAGCCAAAGGGGAACCCAAGCCTTTTCTCTGTTGGGATACTGCCAGGGAGACATAGTCCATCATGGCCCCAAGCCGTCTGCCGGACGATCCATCGATCTCCCGTAGGAGATCGTATCAGCAATTAGCGACATGAGTTTCTAGAAGATTTCTTGCCACATTCCAGAGCTCATGCACACTCTATCAGCAGATAATGCACAGCCAAAAGTTGCACTCAGGAGAGCATTATTTACAAGTTTATTCAGCGTTGATCAGAACACAGAAAAACATGACTGCCTGCTTTAGTGTCTACGACACAGAGAGAGAAACGAAAGCAACAGAAAACATAAACATCCTGTGAACAGGAAATACGCAGACTCTGACTCACAAAGCCTGCTCCCTTATAAGGTGGAACGGAAATATCCTAACATCCTCCCCCTTTCCGTGTAACCTGTAGTACCTGTGGTTCAACCCAATTGCAACCTTTGTACGTAAACCTTAAGTTGTTCTCTGTTAACAACCTTAGACAACAGATCAGCAGGAATTTCATTTCCTGGCATGTAGGACACCTGAATGAGTCCTTTCTGAATACACTCCCTTGCACGATGTAGCTTAATCTGCATGTACTTGGTCCACCCTGTCAGGCCTACTGGAGGCGGTGGCCGGCTGGGCCTTGGAGTTCCCTAACCTATTGGTATTGGGGGACTTCAACATCCATGCTGATGCCACTCCCTCCTCACAGGCTCTGGACCTGGTGTCTTCCATGGCAACACTAGGGCTCTCCCAGTTTGTTTCAGGCCCCACACATCAAGCAGGCCACACGCTGGATTTGATCTTTGGCGTAGGTATAGATGTGATCATGTCTCCTTCAATTAAGGTGCCATGGTCTGATCACTACGCTCTGAAAGCCAGGATTGACTTTCCACCCCCACCCTGCTTAGGTGGCGAGCCGATTTGGGCTCGCCCGCAGAGGCTGATGGACCCTGATAGATTCCGTCAAGCCTTGCGGGACCTTGCTCCCCCTGGCGACTCATTGACTGAGCTTGTTGAGGGCTGGAATACCCAGCTCCTGGCAGCCATAGATGAGATCGCACCTAAGCGCCCTCTGCGACTCCGCAGAAACCGGGCTCCCTGGTTTACCGAGGAGCTTCGGAAAATGAAGCGGGACCTCAGTACGGCTAGAGCGAGTATGCCCTAGCCCTAAGAAGTCTTACTTCTCGGCCTCCATTGCATCCGCTAGCTCTCGCCCGGCGCAATTATTTAGTATAATTAGGTCTTTAATGTCCCTTGAAGGACAGCCAAATTTAAATAACAATCTGACACACAGCTGTGAGGCATTTGCGAGCTTTTTTGCGGAGAAGGTCCTGTTGCTCCGCCATGACCTCCCTGCCAATTTGGATACAATAAAGGAACTGGAGGCCCCTCGACTGTCCTCGGGTCCAGTATTGGACCACTTTGATCGGATATCCCCAGCCGATGTGGACAGACTCCTCCGAGCTGGAAAGCCCACCACCTGTCCTCTTGACCCGGGCCCGTCTTGGCTGATTAGAGCGTGTCCAGACGAGGTGCGGGCCCCGCTGGGGGATATCATCAATTTGTCCCTTGGCACCGGGATATTTCCAGGGGAATTGAAGGAGGCAGTGGTGCGCCCGCTCTTAAAGAAAACATCATTAGATCCCTTAGATCTATCCAATTACCGCCCGGTTTCGAATCTTCCATTCCTGGGTAAGGTGATTGAGAGAGCGGTTGCTGAACAGCTTGGTAGGTTTCTGGATGAAACATCGGCTCTGGATCCATTCCAGTCTGGCTTCCGCGCTGGTCATGGGACCGAGACGGCTCTGGTCGCCCTAACAGATGATCTCCGCAGGCAGCTGGATCGAGGCGGGTCGGGGCTGCTGATTCTTCTAGACCTGTCAGCAGCCTTCGACATGGTTGATCACGAACTCCTGGACCACCGCCTTGCCGACGTGGGGATCCAGGGCACAGTCCTTCAATGGCTGCGCTCGTTTCTCTCCGGTCGGGGACAGAGGGTGGCGCTTGGGGGGGAATTGTCATCCCGCCACTCCTTGGTGTGTGGAGTGCCTCAGGGTGCGATACTCTCCCCGATGCTTTTTAACATCTTTATGCGCCCCCTCGCCCAGCTTGTCCGGAGTTTTGGGCTGGGTTGCCATCAGTATGCCGATGACACCCAACTCTATCTGTTGATGGATGGCCATCCTGACTCGGCCCCAGACACACTGACCAGATGTTTGGAAGCTGTGGCTGGATGGTTACGCGGAAGCCGGTTGAAGTTAAATCCTTCGAAGACAGAGGTCCTCTGGCTGGGACGGGACGATATGGGATTGGGGGGGCAACTCCCATCTCTTGCGGGGGTGCAATTAGTGCCAGCACCGTCCGTTAAGAGTTTGGGTGTAATCTTCGATACCTCCCATTCTATGGAGGCGCAGATTACAGCTATAACAAAGGCGGCATTTTTTCATCTCCGCCAAGCTAAGCAGTTGGCCCCTTATCTCTCTCGCCCTGACCTAGCCACTGTGATCCACGCGACGGTCACCTCCAGACTGGATTATTGTAACTCGCTCTACGTGGGGCTGCCCTTGAGACTGACCCAGAAACTCCAGCGGGTGCAGAATGCCGCGGTGAGACTCCTTATGGGGTCTTCGCTGCGAGATCACATTCATCCGGTACTATACCAGCTGCACTGGCTCCCGGTGGAGTACAGGATCAGGTTTAAGGTGCTGGTTTTAACCTTTAAAGCCCTATACGGCCTAGGACCCTCGTACCTACGGGACCGCCTCTCCTGGTATGCCCCACAGAGGAACCTACGGTCTGCAAATAAAAACATCCTGAAGGTCCCAGGCCTCAGAGAGGTTAGGCTGGCCTCAACTAGAGCCAGGGCTTTCTCGGCTGCGGCTCCAATCTGGTGGAACGCTCTGTCACAAGAGACTAGGGCCCTGCGGGACCTGACATCTTTCCGCAAGGCCTGCAAGACAGAGTTGTTCCACCAGGCCTTTGGTCAGGGCCCAGCCTGACTCCCACCTCCGGCAACCTGCACAGAACTTTGCTTAACGGTTGCCATTAATTTGATTTTAATTAATTTTTATAATGAAATGTTTTAGAATGTTGGATTATTTGATTGTTTGATTATTTGTTTGTTGTTAGCCGCCCTGAGCCTGGCTTTGGCTGGGGAGGGCGGGATATAAATAAAATTTATTATTATTATTATTATTATTTGCTTGCAACTCTCTGAGTTCAGCAAAGCCAAACAGGATCTATTGTCTTGATACACTTGTACAGGACATTTCACAGAAACTCTGATGTCCTTAAACAGTTGCATCAACCATTCACAATCCATGAGTGAAAATGACAAAGCATTGAGTTCTGCTTCACAGAAACTTAGGCTCACTGTCGTCTGCTTTTTGCACAACCAGTCAAACAGGCAGTGGTTGTACATGTAGCATATTCCAGAAGTGCTTGTACCATCCGTGGTATAACTTCCAAAACTTGCATCTGCAAAGATTTCAAGACCTCCAGTCTTCTGACTGGTGAACCTCAGCCTGTAGTGCAACGTCCCTTTCAAATAGCGGGCTATGCGCTTCAGAGCTTTCCAATCCTGAACAGTAGGATTGTTAGCATGTCTGCTAAGCAGGTTAGTGCTTACAGCAATGTCAGGTCTTGAGCATCTAGCAATGAAATTCAACTTGCCTAGAATGCATCTGTACAGCGTTGTGTCAGAAAACGCTTCAGCAGTACTGTCTACCTGGTAACCTGTCACCATCGGTGTGTCTGCTGGGTTTGCATCAACCAAATTCAACCTGGTTAATACATCAGCAATTTTCTGTGTTTGGTGTACCAGAAAATTACCTGTTTGGTACCGCTCCACCTGCAGAGAAAGATAGTTGGATACCTCACCAAGATCCTTCATGTCAAAGTGCTCCTTCAGCTGAGCTAGGGTGCTTTGGTAGAAAGCCTGATTCTTCCAAAACATCAGAAGATCATCAACAAAACATAAACAATACAGTTTGTTTTGCCCCTCCTCCTTGACAAACACACATGGATCAGCTTTGCCCTGGTGAAAACCTAGAGAAAGCAATGTCTCAGTGAGTTTTGTGTTCTAACACCTGGCACTCTGCTTGAGACCATATAAGGATTTCCGCAGTTTACAGACCATTCCCTTCTGTATCTGCATCCCGTCACGTGGAACATATACAGCTCCTCCCCCAAAATCCCGTACAAAAAAGCTGTATTAATGTCATGATGGGAAACATGCAGTTTCTCCTCTGCAGCTATCTTGAGCATCAGCCGAATGCTCTCATATTTGACTGTGGGTGAGTAGGTCTAGTGGTAATCCTGTCCTGGTACCTGTGAAAAACCTCTGGCAACCAATCTGGCTTTGTGTCTGACAACCTTGCCATTCTGGTCTGTCTTGGCCTTGAAGACCCATTTGCTGCCAACCAGTCTCATTCCTGGGACTACCGGTACCAGTTCCCAAGTTTGGTTCCTATTCAAGGAATCAACTTCAGCCTTCATGGCATTAAGCCAAGGCTCAGCATCTTTAGAGGTTAACTCCTGAACCTCTTTGAAGGTTCCCATACCTTCTTTGAGCTACTAAGAACAGCAGTTGCTCTCTTAGCAAACTCATCAGCAAATCTCTTTGGAGGTCTGCCCTTGGTGGCTCTCTCAGATCTGCGTACAAGACGCAAGTCTTCTGGACTCATCTCCTCTTTCTTAGGAGAAAAGTGACCAATGGTGAACAGTGGTTGTTCCAGTTCATTGTCAGACGCATCAGATGGTCTGACTGAGGCCTTTGCGCTCTTGTAGTGTGCTGTGTCATCACTGTCACTGACACCAGCAGCAGTGCCGCCCACTGAACTGGAATCCGAACTCTGATCATCATCATCGTCATCATCATCCTCAGCAGCTTCAGCTTCCTCAACATTATCTGCTTTTTTCACATCATCTTCATCTTCCTCTGGGTAACTCTGGAAAATTCCCACATTTCCCCCCCACTTAGGATTGTACTCAACACTCTTTGTGAACTTAATGGATTTAGAGTCAGTCATCCATACCCTGTATGCACCTTTTTCGTACGCCATGAACAAACCATGTGCCCCACGCTTCCCAAGCTTGTTGCTCTGTGGGGTGTGTACCCACATGTCAGAACCAAAGATTCTCATGTGCTTGATGTTGGGTTTCTTACCAAACATCTTCTCATAGGGGGTACAACCAATAGGTGATGACAATCTGCGATTATAAGTGTAAGCAAAATTCGACAGAGCCTCTCCCCAAAACTTATCAGGGAGATTGGCATCATGCAACAATGTTTTCATTCCTTGCAGCAACGTTTGATTTGCTCGCTCAGCAAGCCCATTCATCCATGGCGATCTAGGCGTTGACAAGTCATGCTGGATTCCCTTCTCAGTCAGGAAAGCTTCAAACTGCTGAGAAGTGAACTCCCCGCCTCGATCAGTAAACAAACAACCAATGCGTTTACCATGAACATTCTCCAACCAAGCACAGAATGCCTTGAACTTAGGAAACGCTTGCGATTTCTGCTCGAGCATAAACACATGAATGTACCTGGAAAAAGAATCAATTAGAACCATGAAGTACCTTGCTCCACCCAAAGAGGGCGCAAGTGGACCAACCAGGTCTGCGTGCACTAGCTGGTAGGGTATGGAAGCCTGCCTGCTAGACTCCTTGCCTTTTGGAGCAACCTTCACCTTGTTCTATGCACAAGATACACATTTCATGTGAAACTTACAGGGTTTGATGTTCAAACCCTCAACCATCTCTGGCATCTTGGCCAGTGCCTTCCAAGAGAGATGGCAAAACCTTCTGTGTGCATCGTGAATGCATCCTGCATGAAGAACTTTGTTAGTTTGTGCAACACAACAAGAATCAACATTAGACACAACAGCACCATTGTCATCATAAGTTATACAGAACAAGCCATCCATAAACTTTGCATGCAAAATGTCCTCTTTGCCTTTTCTGATGACACAGACGCGCCTCTTGAAGGAAATCTCAAAACCACGCCCAGTCAGCTGTGGGACACTGAGCAAATTGTCTGCAGCACCTGGAACATATAGTACATCTTTGATGGTAGTGTGCAGACTTGCCAGTTTCACAGTCCCCTCTCCTGCAATTCGCAACGTCTTTCCATCAGCCAGGTGGATCTCACCTTCTTGAGGCGTGAAGGAGATAAACAGGTGCCGATTGTTGGCAATGTGCCTTGATGCACCAGAATCTACAACAAATCTGGCTTTGGCCTTTGGAGCAGTCTTTCTGGCAAGCAAAACCTTGTTTTCCACCGGCGTGGGCTTTTGCAGCTTGCCCCCCTGCTCCTGGCCATCAGACTTGCCTTTAGCCTTTGGTGAAGCTGTGCCAGCAAACAAAGCCTTGTTATCCTCTGGCGTGGGCTCTTCACCCTCCCTCTGCTTCTGGCCATCTGCAGGCGTCTGCCTCTGTTTACCTTTGCCCTTCCGGCCTCTGCAAAGGCGATGACCTTGGCTCCCATGAGAAACAGAGCTCTCAGCTGCTGACTCCTTGGCTCCCCCTGGAGGCTGGAATGCTGCCTGGGATGACGTGACAGTCAGCTCCCCCTGCAGCTTGCAATCGGTGCCCTCGGCATCCCTGCATTCACTCGCACTCTGGGAAACAGCCAGGACCTCCGATGCAGTCAAACTCTGGGCTGGGATGACTGGCAGATGGGCTACTTTCAAAGCATTCCACATCTTACGTGCAGTGGTGTTGCCAGCAAGCGTTTTAATTTCCTCCAGAGAGACGGACAAGACTATTACGTCAATGGCCTTCGAATTTTCGGCCTTCCATCTATCTGTCAGAGGAACTGGAGGGGCCTCACACACAGTGTGCCACACTCCAAACTGACGCAGCAAACTCTCACACCATTTTGCCCAGGTCTGATAGTTGTGCCGATTTAACTTTGGGCACTCAGCAGCTTCAGAAGCTTGGAAGAACTCCATTCCAGCTTTTTACTCGAGCCGTGAGCCTTTATGCCTTCAAAAACTTCTTATCTCGGCAGCCCATAAATCACGAAGCCTGCTTGGCTCGGCTCCCATATCCAATTAGGCCAGCCAGACATCTGAAGCCCTTGCCGCGGCAAACAGAAAAGCCTCACTTTCGCTTTTCCCACATACCTCAACGCAGTCTGTCGCAGTCTTACTCTCCTGTAAGTGCTGTGAAGCTGGGCCCGAAACCTGTTGTTGGGATACTGCCAGGGAGACAAAGTCCATCATGGCCCCAAGCCGTCTGCCGGACGATCCATCGATCTCCCGTAGGCACGCAGTATCAGCAATTAGCGACATGAGTTTCTAGAAGATTTCTTGCCACATTCCAGAGCTCATGCACACTCTATCAGCAGATAATGCACAGCCAAAAGTTGCACTCAGGAGAGCATTATTTACAAGTTTATTCAGCGTTGATCAGAACACAGAAAAACATGACTGCCTGCTTTAGTGTCTACGACACAGAGAGAGAAACGAAAGCAACAGAAAACATAAACATCCTGTGAACAGGAAATACGCAGACTCTGACTCACAAAGCCTGCTCCCTTTTAAGGTGGAACGGAAATATCCTAACATTCTCTTCTCCCGAGCGCAGCCCCTTCCTTCCTTCCTTCCTTCCTTCCTTCCTTCTTCCAATGGCCCCGCCCCCACCCCAATCACAATTTGCTCCTGCGCAGGGAAATATTTTTTGAACTGAACGGCAGCTACTGAGGAGGGACTTTTTTGGCGGCGCTGGTTTTGACGGTACGAGTGGGGAAGGAGCAAGAGGTAGGTGGGCCTTGAATGGCCGGGGAATGGCGCGAGAGGAGAGCGGAGTGCTGGTGGGAAGGAAGGAAGGAATGGTTCAAATATTTTTTCAAGGGCTGTTTGAGGTGAAGAGAGGTAGACTGTGGAGCATGCCATACTTGAACACCATAAACTAACTATTCACTTGAAACTTGGGAGCCAAGCTTTCAAACCCCTCCCCCCTCCCCTCCTACGTGTCTTGGCCTATGGCAAGAAGGGAGCTGTTTATGGTTTTCTGTTGTTGATGGGCTCCATGTCTGTCTCCTCTGATTCCACTTTGAACAGCAACAAAAAAAGCAAAACCAAACCGAAATAGCTGTATAATATTTTATGAACTCTTCCAAAGAAGACTTTTCGGGGGGGGGGGCATCACTGAGACACTGGTTCCGTCGTATTGCTATTGCCCTGTTATTATTGTGTTCATTGATGTGCCTAAGGCACCTTTGTTTGTTTGTTTTTAAAGGTAGCTCTCCATTCTTAAAGAAATGGGAGTGCCTGATCACCTCATCTGTCTCCTGAGAAATCTGTATGTGGGACAAGAAGCTACAGTTAGAATGGGATATGGAACAACTGACTGGTTCAAAATTTCCATTCCACCTTAAGGAACAGGCATGTGGAATTGTTGTGTGTCACATGTCTGTTTACATTCCAGCACAGTATGCTGGGAACTTCCGTTTGTGCATAGCTTTTGCTTTTGCTGTTCTCTCCAAGACAACACGAGAGAGAGATGGCATGTTTCTTTGTCCTGATTTATGTTTAATAAATCTGTAGCTGTAGAATGACTTCACAAGCCTCACGCCTACTTCTGTGTGCGCAGTACACTCTGCTAATAGCATGCCCTGGCTTTTGAAGTCCAGGTCGCTGATTTACGTCAGAGCATGGGCCGATGGAAGGAGACGTCAGAAGGGGATTCAGCATGACCTTGCAAGTCCAAGATCTTCATGGAAGAATGGACTTTGCAAAAGGGAAAACCAGACTTTGCTACAAGGACTGAAGAGCTTGTTGCATGATGCCAATCTTCCTGAGGAATACTGGGCGGAGTCGCTGAATTGTTTGGTTTATTGTTTTAACAGATGATTTTCTGCACCCATAGGTTGTACTCCCTATGAAAAGATGTTTGGTAAGAAACCATACGTCAGGCACATGAGAAACATTGGATGCCTGCTTCTTGGGAGAAAAGCAATGACAAACCTAGACAGCATCTTAAAAAGCAGAGACATCACCTTGCCGACAAAGGTCCGTTTAGTTCAAGCTATGGTTTTCCCAGTAGTGATGTATGGAAGTGAGAACTGGACCATAAAGAAGGCTGATTGCCGAAGAATGGATGCTTTTGAATTCTGGTGCTGGAGGAGACTCTTGAGAGTCCCATGGACGGCAAGAAGATCAAACCTCTCCATTCTGAAGGAAATCAGCCCTGAGTGCTCACTGGAAGGACAGGTCGTGAAGCTGAGGCTCCAATACTTTGGCCACCTCATGAAAAGAGAAGATTCCCTGGAAAAGACCCTGATGCTGGGAAAAATGAAGAGACACAAGAATTCTAAGGTACCAGAACAAGCTTTGCTGGCTACTGGTAGTAAACAAACCAGAAGAGACAGAAGATGACCGACTTTCCATTGAAGAAGCCTTGAACCGTTTGAATAAAGGTAAGAACAAAGATAGGGCTCAGTGCTTATGCCCCAATCCAGCAAAGAAGAAAAATACATGTAAATCAGCTCTTGTATGTTTGTCTCTTGCTGGATCACGAATTGGGAATAAAGCTGGTGCATATCTGAGTGTTAGTACTGAACTGCATTGTTTCCAATATGATGTGCTTTTGAATGTGTACTCCTAGTCATCTTTTAGCTCATCAAGCCATGCTTTAAAATGGTGTTTACATGTGAATAGGGTTGGGTAAGGTCCTTACCGTAAGGATGTTAATACTTGGATGCTCAGTTGAAGTTTATCCCATTCTCTTCAGCTGTTTAAGGACTGCCCCTCTTTCTGATTTACTGCCGCTGAATTTTGTGCCATCTGCAGATTTCAACATGCTTCTGCTTAACCAGACCAAAACCATTGGTTGCCTTTCATTGAGTTCTGTGGACATAGTAAAAAAAAGCTGCCATCTGGTTTTTCTCTGGATGTTAGGATTGTTGAAAACAGATTTGCTCTCCACTGTAACAATGTCTCTCAGCATACCACTTTATTTCCCCCCAGATAGGTGGCTACTATTCACTTGTAGGAAGATGTGCTTATTTAGATTACAACATTGCAGTGGGAGCAAACCCACCTTTCTTCTCTCAAGAGGGTTAGTCTAGTTTCTGTTGTTACGGAAAAATCCAGGTGAGAGGCTGCTCAGAGCCCGTGGGTCCCTGCGGAACAAAGAAGGAGACCAGCCACCAACCGGAGCAAATAGCGTAGACCAAAGTTTATTGCGCAACAGGTTCAAAGAGGAATTGAACCCTGAGAACGGGGTGACAAGGACTTTTAAAAGTTCCTATCTTATCCCAGCAAACAGTTCGCTAAACATCACCACTCCATCAGAAAAGGGGAGGGTTATACATGATTAACATAGGAGGAATCTGTTGGGGTAACATGCAAATACAGGATATGTCTTGGGAAGTACATTTTAAGCACCTACTGCAAGAGGAGAATAGAACTTTGGTTTGCATAGTCTGCCGCCTGGGTAAGTCCGGAGGAGAGCTTGTGCCCAGCGATTGTCACCTACGAGTAAAGTACCTTCCTGTGAGTACGTGACCTCCTGCTTGGGGAATTCTGGTGGGGACCGAGGGGTTCCCAAGTCCTGGGCCAACGAAGCAGACTGGTGGTGGAATGAAGAGAACCGGTGAAACCAGTGATTTGCTATGAATTTCCAAGTGTTTTTAGGCGTTTTTAATACAGACGGTTCTTTTCGGAAGTGGCCTGGCCTGACACTGCTACATTTTTGCCAATAATCCTGCCGTCCAGTCAGCGCTCCTCTGTGTAGCTCTGCTGGGGCTGACCTGGGCAAGAAAACAGAGTTGCAGCGGTCCTGCAGTCCGTGTGAGATAGAGGGATAAATCAGTCCAGAGACAGTTCGTTGCTATCTCTAAAAACGTTTTATTTACAAGCCATAAATCAGTCTCATTCCATCGGAGCTTTCCGGCATCTTTCCCGTGCTAAAGCACACACAGTCTCTCTGCTGCGTCTTTCAGTCTAAAGTGAAACCAACTCACACAGACACAGACGAACAAAGCGTCTGACGTATGGCCCTGCATCAGGCCCCTCCCCAGATACAGGACACCAAGGAGTTTTAACCCTGTAAACTCCAAACTCCACACCCCCTCTTGTCCTGCATCTGGGGGAAATAAGCAACAATGCTCACCCCAAACACAGACCTTCACAAAACTCCTCATGCTTCTGGAAGGTTAACGGTTTCGTGAAACCATCAGTGAGGTTCTTGGTTGAGGGACAGTATTTCAGAGCAACTAGCCCCTCACGAACGCTCTGACACACATTCTGAAAACGTATGTCCAGATGTTTGGTCCTGGCCTTGAATTGACCCATCTCGGCCAATTTGAGGCACAGCCGATTGTCTTCATGCACCACGATGGGTAGAACTCCAGTTCTCTGCAAACCTCAGATAGCGCACTGAACTCAGCTTCAGTAGACGAAAGCGCTATGAGACTTTGCTTTCGGGACCTCCACCCAACTACTGAGTTCCCAAACTTCACCACTAGGCCTGACACTGATTTGCGGTCCTCAAGGTTAGCCAAATCCGAATCCACCCAGGCAGTAAGCTTGACACCACCCTCAGCTGACATCTTGAGGCAAAAGTCTTTGGTATCTTGCAGGTAACGCAGCACCCGTTTAATACCATTCCAGGCCTGTACACTTGGACTCGAAGCCTCTCTACTGAGCAGATTGATAGCGAACGCTATATCTGGTCTGCTCCACTGTGACAGATACAGTAGACTACCCAGAGCTGATTGAAAGAGTTCAGCATTTTCGAACACAGCGTGTTCTACTTGCTGACATTCTTTCACGTATCCAACTTCCATGGGAGTTTTGACACCTGCACACTCAGACATTCTGAACTTCTCAAGCAACTGCTCAATCTTACCTTTCTGGCTGAGCAAGAAACTTCCATCTTTCGTTCTAGTTATCCCTGCGCCTAGATACGATTTGACATCTCCAAGCTGCTTGAGCTTGAACCGCTTTCCAAGCTAGCAAACTTCTCCACTTGTTTACCTGTCTGTGCTATGTATAAAATATCATCAACAAAAATCTGAGCAGCTTGCTGTGTCTCACCTGAACCTTTAAGGTAGAGACAGCTGTCAGCAACACTTCTCCTGAAACCTAGCTCTTCTAAGGCTTCATTCAGACACATATTCCAGTTTCTGGCAGATTGGCGTAATCCATAGATGGATTTGTGCAACTGCCACACGATGCCTGGCCCACTGACCTCAAAACCTGGAGGAGGAAGCATGTACAACTCCTCCTGGAGGTCTGAGTTCAGATAAGCAACATCCACATCAAAATGGCTCACCTTCCAATCTCTCTGTGCAGCAAAAGCTGAAAGCATCCTCAGAGTCTTGGCCCTCGAGGTCAGCGAATAGACCTCCGTGAAGTGGACCCCTTTCCTCTGAGTGAATTCACGAGCCACTAATCTAGCTTTGTACTGTGGTTCTCCAGCTTCTGTGGGTTTAAGGTGATAAACCCACCTGCAACTCACAGCTTGCTTGCCAGCCGGCAATTGTGTGAGTGAGAACACACCAAGAGACTCCATTGAGTTCATTTCCTTCTGCATCGCCTCTCGCCATTTGCTAGCTTCTTCCTGAGGCAACTTCTGAACATCCTCAAAGGATTCAGGTTCACATCTAGCCACACCTACCCACACGCTAGTGGCCTCGTACCTTTCTGGTGGCTTTCCCTTGGTTGACCTTGCTGACCTTCTCAGCGTGAACTCTGGAACTGCGCCTGATTCACTTGGGCCAGCCACACCATCCCCTGTGCCAGAAACCTCCCCCTCTGACCTGCTGCGCCTTTTAGGCCTCACAGCTGGTTCTGCAGGCGAGGATGGCTCACTCCTGGGCTCAGACTTGACAGAGACCTGTGGAGGGGTCTTGGGACTTCCCTTTGGAGAGGTTTGGAGCCTCTCCCTTGGAGACCCCGGCTCTGGAGTCTGTGGCTGTGGACTGTGCACCTCAGCAACAGGTTCAGTTTCATCCTCCTCCTCTTCCTCATCTGAGTCAAACAGAACATCCGGGTTCCCGTGAAGACGTTTCCACCCACTCTGCTCGCAAAACTCAGCACTGCCGCTAATAAGCAGCTTAGACTGGTTGCCAGTAGGGTATGTGAAACGCTACGCCTTTGAGCCTGGCTCATAGCCAACAAAGATCATTTTCCTAGATCTTGGTTCACCCTTTCTGCGAGTGACCTTTGGAATGAGGACCCAAGCCTCACAGCCAAACACATGCAAGAAATCCACTTTAGGCTTCTTCCCATGCAGCAGAAAATAGGGCGTGTCTCCCACACTTGAATTGAACACCCTGTTCTGTAAAAAACATGCAGTCTTATAACTCTCAGCCCAAAAGCGCTGTGGCAGACCTGAGTCTGCAAGCATAGCATTCACTGCTTCCTGGAGCGTGCAGTGTTTTCTCTCTGCAATTCCGTTCTGTTGCAGACTGTAGGGGGCAGTCAATCGATGACTGATACCTTTCTGCCTGAAGAAAGATTGCAGCGCAGAACCTGTGAACTCCGCCCCCGATCAGATTGAAAGGAAACCACCCTGGCGGAGAAACGCAGCTCTACCGCTGTGATCCAATCCCTGATCAGTGCAGCCGCCTCCCACTTGTGTTTAAGTGTAAACAGCCAGGTGTGTGTCAAAAAATCATCAATCAGAACCAGCACATGCTTCGATCCATTTAAAGAAGCTACCTGCATCGGCCCACATAAATCTGCATGAACCAGCTCAAAGGGTTTGCTGGTCCTCCTTTCTGACCTGGGATATGTGCATGTTGTAATCTTTGATTGCTTACAAGCTTGACAATCTAAGTATTTATCACATGCTTTGAACCCACACCCAATTGTGTTCTCAGTGGCTTTCTTAGTATATGACCACCCTGCATGCCCAAAGCGTCTGTGCCAGAGGTGTAAACAATCATGGTGTGGTGGTACATTTGCACACTGCACTTGTGCTTCTTCAGGGGACTCTGCAACAGCCACATTTGCAACAGGCATCTGCACCAGAAAAAGCCTGTCCTTCCCCTCAACGCTGTGGAGCTTCTTCCCATCCCTGTAGAAATAACACATATTGTTAGTAAACAACACATCAAAACCGTCAGCAATCAGAGCTGATACACTTAAAAGAGAATGAGCAAGCTCGGGCACCACAAAAGCTTGCACCTCATGATCTATAAAAGGACGGTATAAAAAACCAGTCTCAGTTAACTGTCTCCTAGAGCCATCAGCCATCGAGACAAAACGTCCAGTTTTAACTTTCTTGCAATTTCTCAGGAGCCCACTAGATGGCACTAGGCTGTGGGTGGCTCCTGTATTGATTACAAGAGACAACGTGGCTCTCTGGCTGTCTTCCAAGGTTGCCATGGCAACGTTCTCCCCCCGACGGGGGCCTTCGCATTTTCCCAGAGACACCATCGCAGCTGTGAGATGATAAGACGATTTGTCCTTGTTTTTCTCCTGGCCTGCTCCTTTCCCACGTCTCTGCTGGGAACCAGCCCTAGAACCGCCGCTTATCTGCTTTGTTGACATTCCTTTCCGGCCAGTGTCCTTGCCTTCCTGGGCCTCTAGCGGACAATTGCGGACCAGATGTGTATTGCTACCACACCGATAGCATCTTTTGGAGGCGAAAGCTGCCCCCCCACTCCTTCTTGGGGTGCAGCCTGTGCCCTCCTTCCCAGCCCTCTGCCGCTTCGATTCTTCGTCAATTAGATGCCCGCTAATATATTCCATCGTTAAATCGTTCGGCGGCATCGTTTCCATCGTTAGAACCAAGTTCTCATAACTCCTGTCCAAAGAGCTCAAAAGCGTATAAGCCTTAAGTTCGTCTGGGAAGGGTACATTGAGCTGACGCAGCTTGCTGAAGATAGTCAGCATCTGAGCAATGTGATCCCTTATCGGTTCCCCTGGGGACAGCCTCTTCTCAAACAGAGAGCGTATCACATGGATCTTTGCCCCAGCTATGGTCCTTTGATGTATTCTAGTCAAAGCGGACCAGATCTGATGACAAGTACGTAAGCCATCAATATGAGGGAGTTGCAACGCTTCGATCGCCATCACCACATGAGACATAGTCTTTTTATCTTTCTTCACCACCACTGCAGCCCTCTCCACCTCTGGAGCTGCAGCACCGGGCTGGGCAAGAACTGGATCGGCCTGCGTACATTCCCATAGCTGCTTCCCTTCCAGCCAGTAGTACATGCGCTTACTCCAGTCTTTTCAATTGGCCCCATTGAGCCTTTCAAAGGGGATATTGTAGCTCTCATGGCCTTGCTGTGGCTGAGCAGCAGCCATCTTCCTCCCCCCGGGGCTTAAGCATACTCACGTGCTGCCAGCTAGCTGGTCCTTCAAAGCAGCAGCCTTCTCTTGGCTTCGCTCTCCACCAGCGTCTCCCACTGCCCTTCTGGCAGGAGCTCAAAGCAGCTTACAGATGGCAGCCTTCTTCCCTCCTCACACTTGGCAGGAAACACAGAAGACCCATAACCTTTTGCCAATAATCCTGCCGTCCAGTCAGCGCTCCCCTGCGTAGCTCTGCTGGGGCTGACCTGGGCAAGAAAACAGAGTTGCAGCGGTCCTGCAGTCCATGTGAGATAGAGGGATAAATCAGTCCAGAGACAGTTCGTTGCTATCTCTAAAAACGTTTTATTTACAAGCCATAAATCAGTCTCATTCCATCGGAGCTTTCCGGCATCTTTCCCGTGCTAAAGCACACACAGTCTCTCTGCTGCGTCTTTCAGTCTAAAGTGAAACCAACTCACACAGACACAGACGGACAAAGCGTCTGACGTATGGCCCTGCGTCAGGCCCCTCCCCAGATACAGGGCACCAAGGAGTTTTAACCCTGTAAACTCCAAACTCCACATACGTTGTATCTAGTTTTCGTTGGATTAACAGGGTAACAAGGTTTCGATTGACTCAGTCCATTGTTCTCGCAGCGGGAGCTGTCATCACCTTGTCAGCGCTCAGTGGAGCGTGCAAAACAGCTCGAGCTGAGCTGCCTCTGCAGAGCCATGGCATTGCTGCGATTGGCTGAAGGGCTACATTCAACACAATCGGATTGGCTAGGGCGCATCCTCATGCAAATACATTGTTCATTCATAAAATACATCGATTGTGTAAAGCATCGGGATACGGGGTCAGAAATGGTGCTTTATTCTTGGGGTTTTGGAGAGATCTATGAGAGATCTTCGAAATATGTGGTTTCCAAATCCTTTATGGACTTTTTTCTTATCATACCATAGATATGCATGCCAACCAAATCTATTATCATAACCTTCCAAATCTAACAATTCTGTATTTTCTATTTTCATCCATTCCTTCAACCAACAGAGGCACGATGCTTCATAATACAATTTCAAGTCCGGCAGGGCGAAGCCTCCTCTTTCTTTAGCATCTGTTAATAACTTAAATTGTATTCTTGGCTTCTTACCCTGCCAGATATACCTTGAAATTATCTTTTGCCATTCTTTAAATATTGCTGCCCCTTTGATTATTGGAATTATCTGAAACAAAAATAACATCTTTGGTAGCACATTCATCTTTATCGTTGAAATCCTTCCCCAAAATGATAACTTCAACCTTCCCCATACCTCTAGATCTCTTTTGATACTATTTCACATTTGTGTATAATTGTTTTGAAATAAATCAATATTTTTGGGAGTTAACCAAATTCCTAAATATTTAACTTTCTTAACCACTTCTGTACCCGTTTGTTGCTGCAATGTTTCAACCAATTCCTGTTCCATATTTTTGGCAGTTATCTTAGTTTTCTTTTTATTCAGTTAAAACCTGCCACTTGACCGAACTGTTCTATTTCCTCTAATACTTCTTTAATACTTAATGATGGTTCTTCAATTGTTAATACCAAGTCATCAGCAAAGGCTTTTACCTTATACAGTGGTACCTCGCAAGACGAATGCCTCGCAAGACGAAAAACTCGCAAGACGAAAGAGTTTTTCGTTTTTTGAGTTGCTTCGCAAGACGAATTTCCCTATGGGCTTGCTTCGCAAGACGAAAACATCTTGCAAGTTTGTTTCCTTTTGGATTTTCAGTGCATTCCTATGGGAAACCGTGCTTCGCAAGACGAAAAATTCGCAAGACAAAAAAACTCGCAGAACGAATTAATTTCGTCTTGCGAGGCACCACTGTATTCATTTCAACTGACTGTCACACCCTTTATTAACTCATTTCTTCTTATTGATCTTAAAAAAACTTCCAGTACCGATATGAATAATAATGGTGAAAGGGGACACCCTTGTCTTGTGCCTTTAGTAATTACAATATTCTCTTTTTTAAAAAATATAATTTTTATTAACAGGCCAATCAAATCACATTAATTCCAAATCATATTAAATCCAAATTATACAGCCGGATTTTTAAAATTTTTGTTGGGGGTACCCATACTTCAAGTTTCAAAAGGGGTCAAAACATCACTCTTGCTGCTGCCTTGATCAAACAGTTCTATCCAGTTCTGTCCAGATAGTCTTTTTGTTATTTTCTTCATCTTCTTGTTGTTATCATATATTCCTTTCTTTGTGATCTCTGATAATCTTCACAAGCGGGTGAAAGACAAACATCTCCTGTGTGGGTTTTACACTCTCCAAAAATCATATCACATAAAGGACAGAAGCCATTTCCACACCTCCGTTGAAAACATTCCCACAGTCTGTCCGTTGATACACAGGCTTGCAAATCTATATCTCAGAGGGCCCTGCCAGGTCAAGATTACGTTCCGATAACCATACATTCACATTCCAATGACCCTGGTCCTCCTCCCTCTCGTCCTCCTTAGTCAAGCCTGCTTCACGAAACTCCATTTTTAACTGCGTCATAAAACTTTCCTTTCATTCCCCGGTATTTCCACCAGACCTCTCCTCAATCAATAATTCATTCCCACACAGTTCTTAGTCTCCTGCTTGTGATTAATAATAGCAACGATTCTTCTCTCTATCTGTCTGGAGGGGAGGGTTATTGGTACTCACATAAGGCAAAAAAAGAAAAGTTTTTTCCTCCCCTCCCTTTCCGTTTCACTCCAACATACCAATCTCTTGATGTTGATTCTTCATTTGATTTATTTTCACGCCCGTCGCTCCGCTGACAGAGATCCCATTAATCAGCAGTCTTTACTCCCAATCTTCACTTGATGTATGTGCATTAGCTTCTCCAATTATGTATTTCCAATTAAATATTTCGAGCTAATGCGAACCAGTGCGCTAATTGGAGACAGCGTCAGGAAGAGCCGACTTCACTCGAGGGCTTCGTGCCAAGTGTCCACACCCCCTTCTTTCGAATCCGGGGGTGAATTATGGACAACGCTGGCAAGGCAGTCCCCCCATCCCCTTGGGGGGGGGGGCAAGGAAGGCTGCATACTTCCCATAGCAGCCTCTTAATTACCTCATGTGGGTCGGAGAGATGTTATTGTCGGCCATCTTCCAATGCGCCCCCTGGTGGCCCCCCGTAATTACAATATTCTCTGTTGTTATATTATTTACAATTAATCTTGCTCTTTGCTCTGTATATATAGCTTTTAGTCCATTTAGGAAGAATTGACCCATACCCATAAATTCCAAATTTTTTAACATAAATTCCCAAGATATATTATCAAAGGCATTTTCCGCATCCACAAAAATTAACATTGCTTGTTTATCATTCCTGGCTGTCAGATATTCAATTATATTAACTATATTTCTTATATTACACTGGGCAACAATTTTTTACTTTTTGAATGTTGTCTAGATTTCTACAAATGATTTAGAGTATTGATGCACTGCTGAATCAGGAAATGGCATCCGTTTCTCTCCATCAGGTCAGGTTTTTGTGCTATGTTGATTTGAAAAAAATCAGATCTTGTGACAAAATCGATTACATTTTGTGGCATTATCAGCTGATTTTTGTCAACACCTATCATCCTAAATATGTTTTTAAGAGAAAAAAATGTTTTTCCAACAACATATATTAATTACCTGATAGAAACATTGATTACTGAAAACTGAATGGTGGGCATTGATAAAGGTAAGTACACGTAAATTGCATGTTGCTTCACCATTTTTCAAACTTCAGGGCTTGAACTTCCGTTTCTTGGAACTCCTGGAATGCTCAGCGGCAGGGAGGTCTCTCTTCAGAGTCCAACAGTAGTCAGCCATCATGACTGCGTCCCAGCGATCCTGATACCTGGTTTCCATCTCTCTCATGTCCTGATGGAATCTCTCCCCCTGCTCGTCACTCATTGAACCCAGGTTCTCAGGAAACCGGTCCATATGTGAAAATAGGTAGTGCATCTTGATGCTCATGTTGCAGCCCAGGTTTCTGAAAGCAGTCAGCATGTTGTTGACAAGTTCTGCGTAGTTTCTGACCTTATTGTTCCCAAGAAAGTTCTTCACTACCAGAACAAATGCCTTCCACGCTTCCAGTTCCACTTCGTTCATTGAGTTTCCGAACTCTGGATCTCTGATGAGCTGACGGATCTGAGGACCGTCAAAGATGCCAGCTTTCAACTTCTCCATGGTCAATCCTGGAAAAGCCTGGCACAAGTAAGTGAAGCAGTCACCATCCTTGTCCAGAGCCTTGGTGAACTGCTTGATTAAGCCGAGCTTGATGTGCAGCGGTGGGAAGAGTATTCTGTCTCTGTCCACCAGAGGGTCGTTGATGACGTTCCTTTTTTTGCAAGGCACCAATTCCTCCCGCACAGGCCAGTCCTTCTTCGTGTAATGCTGAGCACGGTCCCTACTATCCCACATGCACAGAAAACATGGATACTTGGTGAAGCCAGACTGTTGTCCCAACAAAAAGTTCACCATCTTCAGGTCAACACAAATAAACCACTTATGCTGATCATAACCAATTTTCTCCAGCACATACTTCACCGCTTCATAGTTCTCCTTCAGTGTACTCTAGTGAGCCAGGGGTATAGAGGCAAACTGGTTGCCGTTGTGTAGCAGAACACATTTCAGTGATCGCTTGCTGCTGTCAATGAACAGTCTCCAATCTTTGGGTTCGTACTGTGGCACTCCAAGCTTGAGTAGAAGCTGCGCAATATCTGCACAGTACACCAAGTCCTTCTCTTCCGAGAAAAAACGGAGGTACTCTTGATGCCTATTGCGGAAGAAGCTGATGCAAGCACTGTCAGAGAGGAGGTTTTTTTCCTTCAATCTGGATGCCAACAGTTCGGCAGAGTCCTTTGACAAGCTGAGGTCGCGAACTAGATCATTCAACTCCTTTTGGGAAAATGGATGTGGAGCATCATCTTCAAGAACCACTTCTTCTTCTTCATGTCCTTCAACACTGGAGGCATCTTCGTCACTAATATCAGGAAGTTATCTGAAGATAGGCACTGGAATTTCATCACAATGAGCTACAGGATGACGTGCTGATTGAAGATCAGGATACTTGAGGCTGCTCCGGTTCTTTCTGTTGATCCCAGTCACATCAACAGCGCAGAAGTAGCAGTCAGTGACATGGTTTGTCGGCTCCCTCCAAACCATGGGAATTCCAAAGTTCAGACTCCTCTTGCCATTGGTCCACCCACGTAGAGTCTTGGTGCATGCCTTGCATACCATGTGTGGCACCCAAGCTTTATCCTGGTCACCAAGTTTAATACCAAAATAAGCATGGTAAGCACGCCTTATGAAACTTGTGCACCAATTTATGGAAGATTTCAAGGTTTTATGACTTCAAACTGATCCCTTTTCGACATAATCACCCAGAACTATCGGACCCGAATACTTCTTGTCATTAAAATAATCATTTCCAATCAAAACAATTATTCGACATGGCATTTTACCCCCACCAACTTCTTCTAAAATGCTCCACACAAGCGTACATGTGAACAAAAACGTAAAAAAAACGACATGTGGCCATAGCTCAAAAACTTGACCTGATTGAGCAAAACCAATGTGATTTTTGGATTCAGCACATCAGATTCGTCCTAAATCAACTGAAAAAAATGCAGACAACAAATTTGTTGTTGACCAGTGTTATCTTTCATCTGTCTGCCAGGTAGAAAACCTGCTTGGTCTTTGTGTATAATTTCTTTCAATATTTTTTTCATCCTGCTCGCTAATATGCTTGCAAATAGTTTATAATCATTATTTAACAGCGAAATCGGCCTATAATTTTTTATTTGCGTTACATCTGAGTCCTGCTTCGGAATAAACGTAATATATGCTTCTTTCCATGTTTCTGGTAATTCTCCCTTCTTTAAAATATTATTCATAACTTCTTTCAACAGCACGAGTAGGATGTGTTTCATTTCTTTGTAATATCTTGCAGTGAATCCAACCTTGTCAATTCCTTTATAGCATCTTTAATTTCCTCTACCTCAATTGGGTCATTCAGTCTGTCTTTTTTATCAGTCGGGATTTTCTGCACTGCCTTTTTCCTCAAAAATTCCTCTATTTTTTAAACATTACTCTTCTCAGTTCTTATTGGACTTCTGCCTGTCCAGTGCGCTTCCCTGAGCCAAAAACACTGCTTTCTCTCAGTGCAATCTTCTGGGTAAAACTTCAGCTGAGGCAGAAGTAATAGCAGAAATGCAGCGGTGTTGCTGTCGCGGGAGAATAGAGAGTGAAACAGTCCAGAGACAGATTCTTCTTATCTAGAGGCTTTTTTATCTACAAGCTGTAAATTATACCGTCAGAGCTTGCACACATCTTTTCTCAAAGCTCAAACACACTCTGACTCGACTCTGACTGAAAACGAAACTAGAATCACAGATCAAAGAAACAGGGACGTGACATCCTGACTGACTCCTTATAGAAAAAACCCTCCCTCAGACACGAAGCACGAAACTCTATAAGTTAACCCTATAATCACCAAACTCTACAGTTCTTTTATATAAATGTCTATAAAAATCCACAAACCCTTTTCTGATTCCTTTCAGATTATCTATTTCATTACCTTCTATAATGATTTTATTAATTGTATTCTGTTCCTTTCTTTTCCTAATTTGCCATGCCAGCCATTTTCCAGACTTATTTGCGAATTCAAAATGTTTCTGTTTAATTCTTTTGATATTCCATTCTACTTCTTTATTTATTATCATTGCAAATTGGGTTTGTAATATTTTAATATTTTGCTTTATTTTCAAATTGTTTGGTTTTTTAATCAAATTCTTCTCATTTTCCATTATTTGTTTTAAGATTTCTTTTCTCCCTTTCCCCCTAAATTTATTTTTAATCGTATTCTGCTGAATAAAGAAACCTCGCATCACAGCTTTGCTGGCATCCCTTACTGTGCTCATTTTCATACCCTTGTTACAATTGTTCACAAAATAGTCTGTCAAGTTCTTTTGTGCTTTTTCTATTATTTTCTGATCGTCAAAAAGATTCTCATTTATTCTCCATCGAAAGGATTTTTCTTCAATTCCTTTTATTACACACTTTATCGCATTATGATCCGAAAGTACCATTGGTTGTATCTCAATTTTTAAAGCTCTTGATGTTAATTCACTAGAAATCCATACCTGATCGATTCTTGACATTGACTGATTTGCTTCTGAATGAAAAGTAAATTGTTTTTCTAATGGGTGTCTTAATCTCCAGATATCTATCAAATTACAATTCTCAGTCATAGAGAAAAAAGTCTTAGGCAATTTCCCTTCCTTAACCTTCCCACTTGTTCTTAGTCTATCCATTTCCATTGACACCACTCCATTCATATCACCCATTATTATAATCTTCTGATCCATAAAATCAAATAACTTTTCCTCCAAGTCTTTATAGAAGTCAGTTCTGTTTCCATTTGGTGCATATACCCCAACTATTATCAATTTTTCGCCTTGCCATTTGACTTGAACTGCAATAATCCTACCTTCCTCATCTTTAATAATCTGATGAGCTTCCAGCTTGTTTTTTATATACAATTTTTATATACAAAAAAACTCTTCTTGCTTCTGTCTGATGAAATAAATTCGTTTCCTATTTTTTTATTAATTAATACTTTTCTGAGTCTCCTTGCCCCATGAGTCTCTTGCAAGCAAATAATGTCCAAATTCTTCCTCTTCAAAAAATGTTCAATTTTATTGCATTTTTTCTTATTGTTCATCCCATTAATATTCCAGGTCCATAATTTCAGCGCCATCTTGTACTCTTTTTATAATAAAAATAAAATAAAATCTTAAATTTGTTCTTCTTCTTCTTCCTTTTCCTCCTCCTCTTCTTCTTACTCTTCCTCTTCTTCTTCGTCCCCTTCTCCTTGATCCTTTTTATGATCCTTCTCCCCTTCTCCCGATCCCGCCAGACCTCCAGCCCCTGCTCCCGCTCCTGCTCCAGCTACCTCTTCTTCTCCCCTTCCCAGTTCCTTATAACTTTTCAAAAACTTCTGTGTTTCGTCTGGATTTGTAAATTTAAACTTCTTCCCTTTGTAAAAAAAAAGGAGATCCCTTCTGGGAATTCCCATTTGAATTCAATTTGATTTTTCCTCAAAGTCTGTGTCAATGGTTTGTAAGGGTCCCGTTTTTTCAATAAACGAAGTGGAATGTCCTTAAAAATAATTATGAAGTTTCCATCAATGCTCAGCCTTTTTTCTCTATTCTTCTGTAATATTAAATTCCTCATTTCTCTATCTTTAAAAATAATTAAACAATCACCTGGGAATTTCTTTGCTTTAGTAGATCTCATTTTAATTAGAAATGCGTTTTGAACTGTTTTAACAACTTCATCCACTTCCATACCTAACCATTGAGCGATTTCTGATGTCAGTTTCTCCCTTATCTTCTCTCCTTGTACCTCAGGCACCGATCTCAGTCTCAAATTCATCTCTCTTTGTCTCAAAACATTCATAGCAATCGCATCCCATATTCCTTCTTGCGTTTTATTGATTTCCAAAACCTCCACTTTGATTCTCTCCTCCTCCTTCTTTACCTCCCTCATCTCCAATTTTGTTCTTTTCATTCCTTCCTCTAAGCTTTGTGTTCTTTTTGTCATATCCTTCCTTTATCCCTTCAATTCATTAACTGTCACATCAATTGTTTTGTCCATCTGCTCCAACCTTGTCTCTAAGTTTTTCTCACTTTGTTTAATGTCTTTCTTTATTTCTGCAAACATCTTTAATATGTCTCCTTTAAACTCCATTTCCTGCTTAGATCCTCTTCTTTCCCCATGTGTCGCTTCTTCACCCACTTTTTTCTGTGTGTGAGACATTTTCTTAACTTAATAAATCCCAATCCAAATTTATAATATCCATAAATTTAAAAAAAAATTAAAACTTCTTGCCACTTGTTTGGCTAATCCAACCAGTGTAATTGTAATCCATCAAACAAAAGGTTTCTTGCCACTTGTTTGGCTAATCCAACCAATGTAATTGTAATCCATCAAACAAAAGGTTTCTTGCCACTTGTTTGGCTAATCCAACCAATGTAATTGTAATCCGTCAAGCAAAAGGGGAACAGTCCAAAGAGAGGAATATAAAGAAAAAAGAGAATTCAACAAAAAATTTCTGCCTCTTAACAGGCTAATCCACTTTTGATCCAATTGTAATCCTTATTTTTATAAATAAAAATTGTAAATAAAATTTATAATCCAAATTTAAAGCCACAATTTAAAATAAAGGCTACAAAACCCAAAAAGGGTTGCAAAATCCCAAAAAATAAAAATAGGGAAAGAAAAATTTACTAATAATATACTAGTAATAAAAAGGGGAGAAAAGAGAAAAGAAGGGGAAAAAAGAGCAAGCAGGCTGCCAGGGAACTGCAGGCAGCGAGGGAGGAAAGAAAGGGAGGATATAGAGAAAGATCCCCTCTGATTAGCAGTTTTTTGTCCTCAGAGGAGAGAGAAGAGGGGAGTGAGTCTGAGTGGGAGGGGCTACTTCTGAGAGAGAGTGCTCCTCGTCACAGGGAAAGAAGGAAGGGGTTGGGCAAATGGTTGTGCTGGGGGGAGCGAGGGAGAAAGAACGCCAGTCAGAGCAACGCGTCATGACGTTCGGATCACTTTGTTTATTCTGAATGTAATTGAGTCGAGAGGCAATAAAGAGTGTAATTTATGGCCGGCTGCCTGGAATGCTTTCTCTGCTGAGCACAGCAACACAAAGCAGCTGGAAAAGCTGACAGTTTGCTCCGACTCCACACCAGTTGATGAGCGCTTGAGAAGGGAGGCTCAAAAGAAAGGGGGGGGGAATGGAACGTTGTGTTGAGCAGCTGGAGAAGGAGAGAACTGATTTATTGGCTAAATCTGAAGAATTGCGGATTCGTTTGGAGGAAAGTAGAGCCAGATCTGCCGGAGCTTCTGGAGGTCCCCTGACAGGGTCTTTGCAGCTGGTAAGCAAATTTACTGGGGACCCCAGACAGTATATGGGTTTCAAAATGGACATGCAGTATGCCCTGGAGCTGCAAGGAGCTGCCTTTGCTGGGGATGCTGAAAGAGTGGGGTACCTTATAGGCCATTTGACCGGAGCAGCGCGAGATTATGTCCGCCCACTGATTGCTGCCAATAATGATGCGCTGAGGGACCTAAAACAATTCTGGCAGGCTATGGCCGTTATGTTTTCGTTTGAATCGGAGAAGGATGTTACCCAGCAGCAATTGTTGGCTCTCCAGCAGGGAAACTTAACTGTGAGGGCGTACTGGTCCCAATTTGCGATGCTAGTTCACAAGCTTGATTGGAACTTAACCTCAAAGCCTGTGCAAGCCTTATTTAAGGCTGGACTTAATTCTGATGTGAAGGATGAGCTTGCCAGGGGCCCCCGTCACAAGGACTTGGATTCCCTCATTAACGCTGCTCTGGCGGTGGGCAGCAGGCAAGAGCTGAGGCAGTTCGAGAAGGCTGAGAGCAAAGGCCGGCGTTTCCATGGTGATCGCATTCCTGAAATGCCAAGAGAGGGAGAGCAAGGTCACTCTCGCTCGGAGCTGATGGAAATTGACTCTCCCCGCGCGCGGGAAGATTCAAAGGCCCAACGGCCGGGTCACAAGGTGGCAAAAGACTGGCAGGCTGCCAAGAAATGTTTTATCTGCCAGAAACCAGGGCACTTTGCCAGAGTGTGTCCGGAACGTCGCAACTGGCAGGGAATGGTGGGGGCTTCCTCCCAGGGAGGAGAGGGGGGAGTCCAGATGCAGGGAAACGCCAGGGCCTGGCTGGGAATGGAACGGGGCAGCAGCCAGGCAGCAATGGGACCGAGCCAGAGCCCTGACCAGGACACCCCCAACCAGGCATAATCGTGAGGGTGTTGCTGGATCTCCCCAATGGCCATGCTGTGGAGGTCCATGCCCTGCTGGACTCAGGTACGAGTGCGAATTTCTTCAGCAGAGACTTCGCTGCACACCACCAATTGCATTTACTACCTTTGGACTTTTCGCTACAAGTGACCACCATTGATGGGTGGGAACTCCTGGGAGGGGAAGTGACCCATCAGACCCCCCCCATGAGAATGAGGATTTCGAAACATTCTGAGACTATTGCCTTCCATGTGGCCACGCTGGCGGGTCCGCCCATCATTCTCGGCATGACCTGGTTGGCCTTGCACGATCTGGTGGTCTCCTGGCATCAGCGTAACCTGACGTTTGGATTGGCGCATTGCTTGGAGAACTGTTTGGGAGTAAAGGAGCAGCGAGTTGGGAGTGCCAGAGTGGCAGCTACACGCGCGGGAGAGAAAGGCTGCATCCCTCCAGAATATATGGACTTGGAGGAAGTTTTCAGTGAAAGAGAGGCAGACACGCTGCCGCCGTAGAGGTCTTACGATTGTCAGATTAACTTGGTCCCGGGGGCCAAGTTACCGGCAGGAAAACTATACTCTATGTCAGATCAGGAGATGGAGGACTTGAGAGCCTTTATCGACAAGAACTTAAGGAGAGGTTTCATCAGGGAGTCCAGGGCAGTGGGCGGAAGCCCCGTGGTCTTTGTGGACAAGAAGGCCACACGGGAGAGGAGGCTAGTAGAGGATTTCAGGTGAATTAACGCCCAGACGGTCCCCATGGCGTTCTCCATGCCAAGAATCGATGACGTATTGGCGCGGGCGAGAAAGGGGAAGGTTTTTACGAAGCTGGATCTGAGAGGAGCGTACAATCTCATCAGGGTGTGAGAGGGTGACGAGTGGAAGACCACAATGTTCACACCATTAGGAGCATTTGAATATCTCGTGATGCCCTTCGGTTTGCAGTGTGGTAGCCCGTGCTTTCAAGCCTTCATGCACCACGTGTTGGGACCTTTACTCTATAGGAACTGCGCTGCATTCTTGGATGATATCCTTATCTACTCTCCAGACGAAGAACAGCACGTGAAGGATGTGTGGGAAGTTCTTTTTTATTTTTAATGATATTTATTAAAATTTCAAAAGAAAAAGATCACATTAATAAGAAAATTAAGAATAAAAAGAAAAACACAAAATACAAAGTACAAAAAAGAAAAAACAGTTAAAAACAATTCCATCTTTTCATCACTTCTTTTACGTTTACTTGTTTCCCGGACCTCCTCATACCTCCCTCTTTTGTATTCCAGTTCAGTTTGTTAGTCCAGCAATTCCTTTCCCTCCTTTTTAATCCTGATCTTTAATCTTGATGTATTATAACATTAAATTTTTACCTATTAAAAACCAATTTTTCCAATTCTTTTAACCATTACTGCTAGAAACCACTTAACTTCAATCCGTCACCATTCTAACATTCATGAATTTTACAATATTACTGTAAATAGTCTTTAAACGTTTTCCAATCTTCCCTCACCGACTCTTCTCCCTGGTCTCGGATTCTGCCAGTCATTTCCGCCAATTCCATATAGTCCATCATTTTCATCTGCCATTCCTCCAGTGTGGGTAGATCTTGTGTCTTCCAATACTTTGCAATAAGTATTCTTGCTGCTGTTGTAGCATACTTAAAGAAAATTCTGTCCTTCTTTAACACCGATTGGTCGACTATGCCCAGGAGAAAGGCCTCTGGTTTCTTCAAGAAGGTATATTTAAATACCTTTTTTAATTCATTATAAATCATCTCCCAGAAAACCTTAATCCTTGGGCACGTCCACCAAAGGTGAATGAATGTACCTTCAGTTTCTTTACATTTCCAACATTTATTATCGGGCAGATGGTAGATTTTTGCAAGCTTGACTGGGGTTATGTACCACTTGTATATCATTTTCATAATATTCTCTCTTAGGGCATTACATGCTGTAAACTTCATACCTGTGGTCCATAACTGTTCCCAGTCAGCAAACATAATATTATGTCCAACATCTTGTGCCCATTTAATCATAGCAGATTTCACCGTTTCATCCTGAGTATTCCATTTCAGCAGCAAGTTATACATTCTTGACAAATTCTTAGTTTTGGGTTCTAACAGTTCTGTTTCTAATTTTGATTTTTCCACCTGGAAGCCAATTTTCTTGTCCAAATTGTATGCCTCCATTATCTGATAATAATGAAGCCAATCTCGCACTTTATTTTTTAGTTTTTCAAAACTCTGCAGTAACAAAGTTGTATCTCAGATGCAGAGTTAGCTGACAAAAAGTACTTTCAGCGACAGCGCAGTTTCCAATACGGCAGAACCCGTTCCAGGATTTTAAGCGGTGGTTTTTGTCTCCTCTTCCTCTCTTTTTTCAGGGAAATAACGTTCAAACCTTCTCCCCCCTCCTCCCCTGCAATCAAGGGGGGGAAATCACAGTTTTGATGCTCAAATTATAATCCTTTTCCAACGTCTTTTAAAGCGTCCGCTTTCAAGTTCAATGCTTTACTCCGTTTACAAGAGCGGGAGGCAGACTTCCTTTTTATACCTCTCCGCTTCGGTACCGAATTGTTCAAAAGTTTTGTAAAGTTCCTTTAATTGGAAAGTTAACCTACTCACGGATCGTTGTTTCAAAGCCAAATTGTCCCAGGAAAAAGGCAGCGCTCTCCGGCAACAGCTGCGTGGCTTCACTCCACAGAAGAAGCAGACGACTCACAGCACAGCGCCACTTCCCCGCTCAGCTCCGGAGCCCGTTGCCGGGTTCCTTTGCTGATTGGGGGGGCGCAAAAGGCGCCCGCCGAGTCCCACGGTCACAGGCTTCACCCGCCTGTGATTTTTGAAGGGTCCCCGCTGCGCCGTAGCGGTGCAGACCCTATTTCCGTGGAGCCAGTTCCCTCCAGATCAGAGGGAATCCGCCATTACCGATGGCGCCACCCCGGAAGTCTCCGACGTGTGGGAAGTTCTAACTAGGCTCAAGGAACATCGCCTGTGGGTGAAACTGGAGAAGTGTCAGTTTCACGCGAGAGAGGTCGAGTTCCTGGGTTACAGGCTGTCGGACAAGGGTCTGGCAATGGACCCGGAGAAGGTCAAGGCGGTGGTGGAGTGGAAAAGTCCGAAAACAAGGAAGGATGTTCAGCGGTTCCTGGGCTTCAGTAACTTCTACCGGAAGTTCATCAAGAACTTCGCACGGTTGACGACCCCCATAACGGATTGCCTCAGTGGGAAGAAGAAATTGAGTGGACGGAGGAGGCGCAGAGGGCTTTTGAGAGTCTAAAAAGGGTCTTCGCATCCGAGGAACAACTGCTGCATGTCAACCCCGAACTACCACTGCGGGTGGAGACAGATGCATCAGATCGAGCGATTGGAGCGGTCCTCATGCAGCAGAATGGGGAGGGGGAGTGGCGACCGTGTGCCTTTTTCTCTCGGAAGCTCAATAAATCGGAAGTAAACTATAGTATCTATGATAAGGAATTGCTTGCCATTGTGGCTGCGTTCAAACAATGGCGCCATTTTTTGATTGGTGCGAAGCATCAGATACAGGTGTGTACGGATCACAAGAATTTGGAGTACTGGCAGACAGCGAGAGTGATGTGCCAGAGGCAAATACGCTGGGCGCAGTTCTTTGCCAATTTCAACTTCAGGATTAGGTACGTACCGGGGGAGCAGAACGTGACGGCGGACGCTTTATCCCGTAAACCAGAGTATATGGTGGAGGAAGGACCTCCAGTAGCCAGGTTCATGTTCCCCGAGCAGAGGTGGACTTGCGGGGCGACCTTGGTGAAGGATGATGAACTGCGACGATTGATGCGGGACGATGCTTTCGCCAGAGGGAAGTTGGATGAACTTGGGCAAGGGAGAGGGGCTGAGGGAGGTTTCGAGGAGAGAGGGGGGCTTCTGTTTTATCGGGGGGCTTTGTATGTACCAGGGGAACCTCTCCGGGCCTGAATCCTCCGACAACTTCACGACAGCTCAACGGCAGGACATTTTGGGCAACATAAAACAATGTTGTTGGTCACTAGGGAATTTTGGTGGCCCAAGGTGCGGGAAGATGTGAGGGAATATGTGCGAGGGTGTGAGACCTGTCAGAGAGCCAAAGTGGAGAGGGCAGCTCCGGCAGGGTTATTGGAGCCTCTGCCAACACCGGGGAGGCCATGGGAGGTGGTATCAGTAGACTTCATCACTGACCTGCCCCGGTCCAGGGGGAAAACGGCGGTGCTGGTGGTGGTGGATCTACAAACCAAAATGTGCCATTTTGTGGCGTGTTTTCATGCGGTAACTGCGGAGGAGACCGCCAAATTGTTTGTGGAGCACGTGTTTAAGTTGCATGGGGTCCCTTCGAGGGTCATTTCGGACAGGGGAACACAATTTACCTCAAGGTTCTGGCGCAAACTCATGAGTTTGCTGCAAGTCGAGGTGAGTTTCACCACCGCCAGACATCCCGAAAGCAATGGGCAGGCAGAAAGGGCCAATGCAGTGTTACAGCAGTACTTGCGCTGTTATGTTGGGCAGAGGCAGAACGATTGGGTGGACAAATTAGCGCTGGCGGAGTTTGCATACAACAACGCTGAGAACGTGTCCACAGGGATGACTCCGTTTTTTGCTAATCACGGATGTCATCCTAGAGCTTTCCCTGGGAGGGGGGAGGAGTCGTGGAGTGTGCCAGCCGCTGAACAATTTGCGGAGGAAATGGAGGCGATTCAACAGCAACTGTGGTTGAACTTGGAAAGGGCCAAGGAGCTATACAAGAGGCAAGCAGACAAGCATCGGAAGGCAGGGGAAACCCTTCGGGTTGGGGATAAGGTGTGGTTATCGACGCAAGGTTTGCCTTGGAAAGGGGGGTGTAAGAAGCTCAAACCCAGGAGGGTGGGTCCCTTTGAGATCATACAGCAAGTCAACCCGGTGGCCTTCAGATTGAGGTTGCCAGAGAGCATGAAAATTCATCCCGTTTTTCTTTTTTTAAAAATAATATTTATTAATTTTAAAGGGTTACAAAAAGAAAAAATTAAAAAACAGCATATTAAAAAGATACAAAACATCACATCACAATAATAGAAAAAAGGGAAAAAAACAAAAAACAAAAAATGCAAAGAATCTTCCCATAACTTATCTTTCGTTTGCTTATTTCCTTGACCTCCTCACACCTCCCTTTTTTGTATTCTAGTTCAATTAGCTATTTCAGCAAATCCTTTCCATCTTTTCCAATTTTTGTCCTCTATTTTATCTTAATATAATGTAAATTTACTTTCCCTCCTTCACCATTTAGCAATCTATTTTTTCTTAATCCTTTATAGCATTTCTGCTAAAACCACATTATTTCATTCCAACATCCTTCTAACATTCCTTAATTTTACAATGTTTCTGTAAATAAACTTTAAATTTCTTCCAATCTTCTTCCACCGACTCTTCTCCCTGGTCTCGGGTTCTGCCAGTCATTTCCACCAGTTCCATGTAGTCCATCACCTTCATCTGCCATTCTTCCTGGGTGGGTAGATCTTGTGTCTTCCAATACTTCGCGATGAGTATTCTTGCTGCTGTTGTGGCATACATAAAAAAAGTTCTATCCTTTTTTGGCACCAGTTGGCCGACCATGCCCAGGAGAAAGGCCTCTGGTTTCTTCAGAAAGGTATATTTAAATACCTTTTTCATTTCATTATAAATCATCTCCCAGAATGTCTTAATCCTTGGGCACGTCCACCAAAGGTGAAAAAATGTGCCTTCAGTCTCTTTACATTTCCAACATTTATTATCGGGCAAGTGGTATATTTTTGCAAGCTTGACTGGTGTCATGTACCACCTGTAGATCATTTCATTATATTCTCTCTTAGGGCATTACATGCCATAAACTTCATACCTGTGGTCCATAACTGTTCCCAGTCAGCCATCATTATATTATGTCCGACATCTTGGGCCCATTTAATCATAGTTGATTTCACCGTTTCATCCATTTCAACAGCAAGTTATACATTCTTGACAAATTCTTAGTTTTGGGATCTAACAGTTCTGTTTCCAATTTTGATTTTTCCACCTGGAAACCATTTTTTTAATCCAAATTGTACGCCTCCATTATTTGGTAATAATGGAGCCAATCTCGCACTCTATTTTTTAGTTTTTCAAAACTCTGCAATTTTAATCTGTCTCCCTCTTGATCCAAAATTTCCCAATATTTCGGCCAATTGGCCTCCATATTGAGCTTTTTCTGAGCCTTCGCTTCCATTGGTGACAGCCACCTTGGGGTTTTATTTTCAAGCAAGTCCTTATATCTTATCCAGACATTAAACAGTGCTTTTCTGACAATATGGTTTTTAAACGCTTTATGTGCTTTAACCTTGTCATACCACAAATATACATGCCACCCAAATACGTTGTTAAAACCTTCTAGGTCCAGTAGGTCAGTATTTTCAAGAAGCAGCCATTCTCTCAGCCAGCAAAACGCAGCCGATTCATAATAAAGTTTAAAGTCTGGCAGGGCAAATCCGCCTCTTTCTTTAGCATCGGTTAATATCTTAAATTTTATTCGAGGCTTCTTGCCCTGCCAGACAAATCTAGAAATATCTCTCTGCCACTTCTTGAAACAATCCATTTTATCCAAAATTTGCAATGTTTGGAACAGAAACAGCATCCTTGGCAATACATTCATTTTTATCGCAGCAATTCGGCCTAACAGTGATAACTTCAAGTTTGACCATATTTCTAAATCCTTTTTCACTTCCAACCAACATTTTTCATAGTTATCCCTAAATAAATTCACATTTTTAGCAGTCATATTAACACCTAGGTATTTCACTTTCTTAACCAATGTTAATCCTGTCTCCTTCTGAAACCTCTCTCTTTCAATCCCTGTTAGATTTTTCTCTAAAACCTTAGTTTTCATCTTATTTAGCTTAAAACCCGCTACCTGACCAAATTCTTGAATCAATTCCAATACTCTTTTGGTACTAGATTCTGGCTCCTGTAATGTCAATACCAAATCATCGGCAAATGCTTTCAATTTGTACTGTTTAGCTCCGACTTGTATACCTTTAACCATTTGGTCCCTTCTAATCATGTTTAAGAGAACCTCCAAGACGGATATAAAAAGCAATGGGGAGATTGGGCAACCTTGTTGTGTTCCTTTCTCTATCTTAAATTCTTCCGTCACCACATTATTTACAATATTTTAGCTTTTTGTTCTGAGTAAATTGCACCTATACCATTTCCAAAACCTTGGCCAACCCCCATCCCCTGTAAATTCTTCTTCATAAAACTCCAGGAAATATTGTCAAAGGCTTTCTCCGCGTCCACAAATATCAAAACTGCTTTAGTGTTAATATTCACTTGTAATTTTTCTAAAATATTAATTATATTCCTCGTATTGTCAGACAAGTGTCTGCCCAGGAGAAAGCCCGCTTGATCTTTATAAATTTCTTCTACTAGTACCTTTTTTAATCTTTTAGCCAAAATGTCTGAAAAATTTTGTAATCCACATTAAGCAAAGATATGGGGCGGTAATTCTTAAGCTGTGTCTTCTCGAACTCTGTTTTCGGTATAAGTGTGATGTATGCTTCCTTCCACGACTCTGGTGCCCTTTTCCCTTCCAATATTTCATTACAAACTTCTTTTAATGGCTTTACTAACCATTCTTTCAGAGATCTATAATATCTTGAAGTCAAACCGTCCGGTCCTGGAGACTTGCCCAATTGCATATTCTGGATGGCCCCTTCTACCTCCTGCTCCGTTATTTTGTTGTTCAACATTAGTCTGTTTTCTTGAGAGATTTTTTGTAGTCCCTTTGTTTTCAAAAATCGGTCAATGTCCATTTCTTTCTGTGTAGCCTGTGTATATAATTGTTTAAAGTACCTCTGAAAACACTTTCTAATCTCCACTGGGTTCTGTATATTTTTCCCTTCCACTTCCAAATTTGTAATAGTATTAAGTTTTTGTCTTTTTTTCATTTGCCAAGCCAGCAGTTTCCCACATTTGTTTGCCGATTCAAATGTCTTTTGTCTCATCTGTTTAATTTTCCATTCTATTTCCTGGTTCATCATTTTCATATATTGTACTTGATATAACTTTATCTCTTTCAAGATCTCCTGCGACTTTGGTTTCACTCTCAATTTTTTCTCTCCTTCCTTTATTTTCTCCAAAATCTTGTCTTTTTTCTCATTTTGAACTCTCTTCTTAATTGCATTCTGTTGTATCAAAAATCCTCTCATAACCGCTTTACTTGCGTCCCAGATTACTCTTTTTTCGGTAGTGGTATTCATATTAATCTCAAAATAATCTCTCAAGGTTTTTTGGGCCTTCTTAGTCACTTCTTCGTTCCTAAACAAAGTGTCATTCATCCTCCATCTAAAGGAACCAGTTGGTGTTAGTTTCATTTCCATCTTCACAGCATTATGATCGGAGTAAGTTTTAGGACAAATTTCCACTATTCTAATCTTTGGAGCCAACCCTCTAGTTACCCAAATTTGGTCAATTCTTGTCCATGTCATTTTGGCCTCAGAGAAGAAAGTTCCCTCTCTTCCCAAAGGGTTCTTCATTCTCCAAATATCAACTAAATCCATATTGTCAGTCATATCAAAAAAGGTTTTTGGTAGTCTACCATCCTTAGTAACTACCTGTCTCAATGCCTTGTCCATATTTGTAGACACCACTCCATTCATGTCCCCCATCAAAATCATATTGTAATCCATATAGTCCATCAGAGTCTCATGTAACTTCTTATAGAATTCCGATTTCCCCTCATTTGGTGCGTAAATGCCTACTATCAAATATCTCTCCTTGTGATTGAATTTCAATTGCAACAAATCTTCCTTGGTCATCTGTAAATATAAATTTCGGTGATAGGCTCTCCTTTGCATAAAGGACTACTCCTCTTTTTTTGACTTTGTCTGATGAAATAAATTCTTGGCCCAATCTTTTGTTACTCAATATCTTCCTGTGTAGCCTTGTCACATGCGTTTCTTGCAAACAAATCAAGTCCAATTGTTCTTTTTTCAATAAATGAAAGACTCTCTGCCTTTTTTCCGGGGAGTTCAGTCCATTTACATCATTCCAGCTAAATACTTGCAGTGCCATGATGTAATTACTCTGATTTTCCTCCAACTGCACCCAGTGCCTGCTCTTCTTCTGTTGGTGGTGTCGGCGCCGCTAGACGATCCAGTCCAAAAGGTAGTGTTGCAGTGTCCACTATTCCTTTTTTTTGGTGGTCTTCTGTCCAATGCTCTTTGCTCTGGTCCTCTGTCTGGTGATCTTCTGTCCGATGCTCTTGACTCTTTTCCAAGTTCCTTCTGCAGATCTCCCTCGTAATTATTCAAAAACTTTGCTTTATCTTCTACTGATCTTATTTTTATTTTCCTTCCTTTAAAGCTGAAGGATAGGCCTTGGGGAAATTCCCACCTAAAGATAATTTGATTCCTTCTCAGCAGGGCAGCCAGATCTCTGTAGTTGGACCTAAGGTCCAAAAGATGTTTCAGGATATCTTTAAATATTTCCACTCTTGACTGTTTTATTACCAATGTCTTCTGGTAATGCCAACCCAAAATTCTATCTCTCTCTTCTTTGGATCTGAGGGTAATCAAACAGTCTCTTATTCTTACCAGACTTAACACGGACACTGGCACCAGAGCCTGCAATAAACCCAGATGCCAACTTTGCTGCCACATACACCTGGACAACACCATTACTGGCCCCAACAACATCACACATACCATCTCGGGACTATTCAATTGCTCATCATCTAACATTGTGTATGGCATCAAATGCCAACAGTGTCCTTCAGCTCTCTATATTGGACAAACAGGCCAAACCTTACGCCAAAGAATAAATGGACATAAATCTGACATCAAGAATCACAAAACAGAGAAACCAGTAGGAGAACACTTCAATCTCCCAGGACATTCTATACAAGATCTCAAAGTAACTGTTTTACTACAAAGGAATTTCAGAAATAGACTGGAAAGAGAAGCTGCTGAATTGCAACTCATTACCAAACTTAAAACCATAGAGAGACCTGGTTTGAACAAAGACATCGGATTCTTATCCCATTATACATGACTAAGCCATTTCTCACCTTCTCACCCCTTGCCTTTTCCTGTAAGACCTATTACAGTCGTTAAGAGTCGTCAGCAGGCTCATCCCAGCTATCTGCCAATCTCCCATTCCCACCACCCTTCTGAGTAATACCCCTCCCCACCTTCTCACTATATAGAAGGATCTGGCAACTTCTGTTTCAGTGTATCTGAAGAAGTGTGCTTGCACACGAAAGCTCATACCAAGAACTAACTTAGTTGGTCTTAAAGGTGCTACTGGAAGGATTTTTTTTTTATTTTGACTATGGCAGACCAACACGGCTACCTATCTGTAACTAGTCTCTTATTCTGTTCTTCTCTTTCTTCCCCCCTCTTCCCAATCTAAAGGCCCTCACAATTTTAAATTCCTCTTGTTCCAAATCCAGCTCCCAAATTCTGCAAGTTCCTGCGTGAGAAAGTCTATCAAACTGTCCTTTTCCAGTTCAGGTACAGCTCTGATCCTCAAATTTGTCTGTTTCTCCTTCAGCTCAATCATAGAAAGCGTCAGCTTATGGTCATGAAGTTGCTTCTGCAGATCTGGAACTCTCTCTGTTTCTAATTGTGTCACCTTAAATTCCACCGAAGTGACTTTTTCCTTAACTTCCTCTGCAGTCTGTCGTGTCGAGTTAGATTCCTGTATCAGTTTCTCAATAGTTTCTGTGTTAGCATTCACCTTTTGTCCCAGACTATTTATGCTTTCTGTATTTGCATCAATTTTAGTAACTGCAGCATCCACTTTTGCATTTGTGGCATCCACTTTTGCATTTGTAGCATCCACTTTTGCATTTGTAGTATCTACTTTCTTGTTGAGTTGTTCCAAAGATTCATTTATCTTACTCAATGCAAGTGCAAGGGCTTCTTCTGTTGACATTCCTTTTGATTTTGGTTGTGTTGGTACAACCACAGATGAGGCAGATGAGGCAGAGGGGCCAGATGTTGACGCTCTTCGTTGCCAAGGCTTCCCAGACCTTGTTGTTTTGTCTGGGAATGATGGATCTACTTTTTCTTTCCCATCTGCCATAACACTCTTTTTTTTTTTTAAAGCAAAAAGATTAAACCCAAGGTCAGTCCCACAGTCCCACAGCTTTATCTTAACAGTGGAAAATTCCCCTGAACCAAGTCTTGTAACAGTTTCAAAGACTTCCTCTAGGGGGAAACAGTTAATATCTGTTCTTGCATTAATCCAAAACAACACCTTTTAAAGCACAACTCAAACGAGAAAGTTAGTTTCCATTTTCAGTTACTTTTCTCCTTTTTAAGATCAGAAGTGGGCAGCTAGAAACAATGTATCTCTCTTGCTCAGCTAACTGTCAGCGAATGGTCTACTCACAGTCAAGACGCATTTCAAAATACAGCAGTCTTATTGTCCTATCGGCAGCCCGTTCCCAGGTTCTGAGTGGTGGAATTTTAGCTTCCTTCCCTCTCTCTCTTGCAGGTATATTTAGTCAAACTTCCCCCCTCTTCTCCTGCTTCCAAAGGGGGGGGGGGATTCACTTTCTTTTTAATGTTGAGGATTTAGTCTTTTCCAATCGATTTTCCGAGATTTTAGCTTGCAGTCTCTTTGCTTTGATCTATTTACAAAACCGGAAGGCGGACTTCCTGTTTGAGCCTCCCCACTTCAGTGCCAAATTAAATCCTTTTTTCCCTTTAAAATCTTCCAATTTATCCTACTCACGGGTAGTTGCTTTTAAAATCCAATTGTCCACAGGAAAAAGTCAGCGCTCTCTGGCAACGGCTGTGCGGCTTCGCTCCGTGGAAAAAGCAGTCGATTCACAGCACCGCGCCACTCACCCCGCTTCGCTCTGGAGCCCCGAAATTGGGGTTCCCCACGAGTAGGGGGGCGCAAAAGGTGCCCGCCGAATCCCACGTTCACAGGCTTCACCCGCCTGTGATTTTTGAAGGGTCTCCACCTTCGCCGTGACGGCCAGACCCGGTTCCTACAGAGCAAATTCCTCCTGGTCAGAGGAATTCCGCCATTGCCGATGGCGCTGACCCCGGAAGTCGAAAATTCATCCCGTTTTTCACCGGTCGCTATTGTCGGCCTACCGGCAGGGCAGACAGAAAGGGGAGGTGCCACCGCCCAAAGTCGAGGAAAGGGAACGGGGACACCAGATAGAGGAAATACTGGATTTGCGTTGGAATGGGAATCAGCTGGAGTATCTTGTTGCTTGGGAGGGGGCTCCCAGTTCTGACAACACGTGGGTGCCGTCAGGTTGGGTCACTGTGGAAGGTTTAGTGGAGGACTTGCACGAGCTATTTCCCCACAAGCCCCAACCCTCGGGGAGGTTTTCTGAGCAGGTGTTTGGGCCGACGGACGATGAAGAGGATTTCGAAGGATTCCCAGCGTCGGACCAAGAGGAAACACAGTGGAGGGAAGGAGTGCGCGAAGTTCGTCCGTGTCCATCAGGTGTTGGGGGTTGGGGTAACGTTTTTGATGATACCGAAGAGGAGGAGGAGATTTTCCTGGGATTTACCCCCGAGAGGCATGAGGAGGATGCAGCGGGTGAGGCAGCCTCTCAGGAAGAGGAGGAGAGGGGGGCCTTTGAGGAGGGGGTGGATGTCAGGGAACTGCAGGCAGCGAGGGAGGAAAGAAAGGGAGGATATAGAGAAAGATCCCCTCTGATTAGCAGTTTTTCGTCCTCAGAGGATAGAGAAGAGGGGAGTGAGTCTGAGCGGGAGGGGCTACTTCTGAGAGAGAGTGCTCCTCGTCACAGGGAAAGAAGGAAGGGGTTGGGCAAATGGTTGTGCTGGGGGGAGCGAGGGAGAAAGAACGCCAGTCGGAGCAAAGCGTCATGACGCTCGGATCACTTTGTTTATTCTGCCTGTAATTGAGTCGAGAGGCAAAAAAGAGTGTAATTTATGGCCGGCTGCCTGGAATGCTTTCTCTGCTGAGCGCAGCAACACAAAGCAGCTGGAAAAGCTGACACAGACAAAAGAGAAGGTAAGTTATAAATCAACTCAGAAGACAAAGAGGGGGAAATAGGCAGAAAAGGGAAAAAGTAGCCACCTAAAAGCACGGTTGAAGGGAAAAAGTAAAAAAATGTATACCACATAGGTTCCAGAAAAATTAAAACGGATCACAAGGGAATTATAGTTTTCAGTGCAGAAAGAAGTGCACGACCTTTTCAGGGCAACCTCCGAAGGGGTAGGTCGGCATATAGAATTAAAGAGAAAGAAAGACCACACACAACCCTTGTCTGGACAAACTCCGATGAACTAGGGTTGGTGTTGAGATTGAGGAGACAGATAATGAAAGGAGGCAGTTTCAGGGCTTCAAGGCAAGGAAAGAAGTAAGAATTTTTTTGAGAAATGTAGGTTGCTGTGGTTATAGAATCCCACCCCACTACCCATGTCTCCTGCTTATACTTTTCCGGGAGCCTGTGGGTTCTGGTCACGGTAAAGCAAGAAAAGGGGGGCCACCCTTAGGTTACCCTTATGCTGTTCATATAATCAGTTATCAGTAATCAATATATTCACACATGCTCACACATAACAGGGCTTACAGTGATTTTTATAATCCATTTTGAATCAAGAAAGCTTTTGCCTAAGCTAACTGCAAACTGCTTGGAACCGCAAGTCCAGAACCGACCTTTCACCTAGAAACATCCTTGTACCCTAAAGGAAAAGGGAAGCCATGAATCAGAAGACACTGGTACAAACTCCCCCTCAAATCCAGGCTAAAATGGTCCACAAAACAGGAAGGGCCAAACCACAGAGAGGCTCCCTACATGAGGCAGAATGCATAGGGAGAGGTAGGCCAGGAGATTCCCTCCCTGAGTCTCATTTCCCTGTTCTGTCAGAACTAAGGAACAGGTCAGACTGTGCATCATTGTGCAGACAATGGAAAGCAGAAGTTAGGGAGTGAACTCTGCGCACGGCCAGGAGCCGGGAGCATGGCAAGAAGCGCGCTAATTGGTTATTTTTCGCTGGCGTTCGTGACTGTCTTATGATTGTCTCATGATCTGTGATTTGCTCAGGTATAAAATCTCAGGACTTGTATGCATCGGGGTCCCAGTCTTTTGGAAAAGATTCCAACTGGGTACCTTATTGCTCAGCAATAAAACCTCACCTTCTTTTCTCCAAAAGCTGTGTCTGTCTGGTCCTTATTCCACCCTAAGTGGATACCACTATATTTTCACGTGCTTCATTGGCAAGCCTGAGGAGAGACAAGAAAAACCAAAAAGAAGAAAATGGAAAACACACAAACACACACACACACACAGCCGGCTGGATCACCATTGCTTTTCCTGGTTGGTCCCGCCAAGAATTCCAGTTATAGCCAGGACTCAGGGTCCGCCGGGGAAGGATGAGGCCGGGTGCGCTTGAGCTCTCTGTCCTCGACAACCCAAAAATCCCAGTAAAACTGGAAAAATTCTCCTGGCTGGTTCGCCAAAAATGAAATAGGAAAATTAATTCCCTATAAAGGGGTTGCATCCTCGTAGGGAGGACCAAAACCCTCGGAAGAGCACTGTTGGTTAGGCTCCGCTCCGGTCGGGAAATGATAGAGACCAACACCAGGATTCAGGAAAGCAAAGTCTGATCTTTATTGAAAGAACAGGAAAAAACTGTTGCAACAGGGTCCCCCCCCTCACGTAACAAAGGCGGAGTGAGAACCTCTAACAAAAGAGCTGCCTCGACTTTTATACCTTTTGGTTTCCATACAGATCAATGACACAGAAGAACAGCAAGGGTGGTGGGAAGCAACATGAATGGCGTGAAGAGAGGATTAACATAAGGTAAGTAGGATGTTGTGAGACCTTGGCTGGTGTTAATGGAGGTGTCATTTTTGCTGGAGGGCTGAAATAATATGTGTTGAGCTTCTTCTCATTTATCTTGAATCCAGTTAATGGCTTTTTCCTTTATCTACAGGAAAAAAACTCCAGAGCTGCTGATAATCAGTATGCAAATCGTGAGGCTGGATATTCGGGAAATGGCTTCAGTGTTGGTGTGAAATCCTGTTCTGCATAGCTATCAATTTGGGTGTGATAGTCTTATGTTTGCATACTTATTGGAAAATAAAACTAATTTATTTTAGAGCTTGTATTTGTGTGTATTCATGGTATCATTTGTAGACCCAGTAGATGGCAGTGTGGTGTGGAGAGTGTTTTTGGCAGCTCCTGAAAGGATAGAGGGTGGAATGTTTACCGTTCAAAGGCACTATAAGCAATATATATGTATACACATTTTCCTAGCTACGTTTTCACATAAAAGTATGCACTCGAATACATTTGAATCAAATACATTTGGAACAAGTGGTTGTTACATTTAAGGAACATTCTCCAGGTAATGAGATTGGGGGGAAATACAAAAACCCATTCGGATACATTTGGATACATTTAGAAAAGTACAGCATTTTGAGGAAAAATACATTTGAGTAGAAAAATACATTCAGATACATTCTGAAAGTCAATGAGAAAGAGACTTCCAGTCGGTTGTGAAGCTGAGCGCAAGCGGGATTCAGCACCTAGGAGAGAATGCGGCTTTTCGGGGGGGAAAGGCGGGTATTGCAAGGGTGCCGCAACCCCCCAAAAACCTCAGGAGGAAGATTCTGGGGGCAGGTTCCCAGCAAAGCCGAGAAGCGGTTTCTTTGCCCTCAGGAAAGCTCCTTTTAGGAGTGAGAAGAACGGCGAAATCGAGATGCCAGCATGGGACACCATTTTCTACCACGAAAAGCGCAGCCTCAAGCTTACCCGGCACAGCGATCGATTCTAAAACAGTTAAAAATCTGGATCTGTAAATGAGAGAGAGAAATTAAAAACTGTAAATGAGAGAGAGAAATTTCAGGAAGAGACAGGATTAACATTGGTTAAGAAAGTGAAATATTTAGGGGTTAATATGACTGCTAAAAATGTAAATTTATTTAAGGATAATTATGAAAAATGTTGGATTGAAGTGAAAAAAGATTTAGAAATATGGTCAAATTTGAAGTTATCATTATTAGGCCGAATTGCAGTGATAAAAATGAATGTGCTGCCAAAGATGTTGTTCTTGTTTCAAACATTACAAATTTTGGATAAGATGCATTGTTTTAAGAAGTGGCAGAAAGATATTTCCAGATTTGTCTGGCAGGGCAAGAAGCCTCGAATAAAATTTAAGATATTAACTGATGCTAAAGAAAGAGGTGGATTTGCCCTGCCAGACCTAAAACTCTATTATGAATCAGCTGCTTTTTGTTGGCTGAGAGAATGGCTGCTACTTGAAGACACTGATGTGTTGGACCTAGAAGGTTTTAACAACATATTTGGTTGGCATGCATATCTGTGGTATGATAAGGTGAAAGCACATAAAGCGTTTAAAAAACATATTGTTAGGAAAGCATTGTTTAATGTATGGATAAGATATAAAGATTTGCTAGAAAAGAAAACCCCGAGATGGTTGTCACCAATGGAAGCGAAGGCACAGAAAAAACTCAATATGGAGGCCAAATGGCCGAAATATTGGGAAATTCTGGACAAGAGGGAGACAGATTAAAATTGCAGTGTTTTGAAAAACTAAAAAATAGAGTGCGAGATTGGCTCCATTATTACCAAATAATGGAGGCGTACAATTTGGACAAAAAAGTTGGTTTCCAGGTGGAAAAATCAAAATTGGAAACAGAACTGTTAGATTCCAAAATTAAGAATTTGTCAAAAATGTATAACTTGCTGTTGAAATGGAATACTCAGGATGAAACGGTGAAATCAGCTATGATTAAATGGGCACAAGATGTCGGACATAATATAATGATGGCTGACTGGGAACAGTTATGGACCACAGGTATGAAATTTACGGCATGTAATGCTCTAAGAGAAAACTTAATGAAAATGATTTATAGGTGGTACATGACACCAGTCAAGCTTGCAAAAATTTACCATTTGCCCGAAAATAAATGTTGGAAATGTAATGAGATTGAAGGCACATTCTTTCACCTTTGGTGGACATGCCCAAGGATTAAGACATTCTGGGAGATGATTTATAATGAAATGAAAAAGGTATTTAAATTTACCTTTCTGAAGAAACCAGAGGCCTTTCTCCTGGGCATGGTCGGCCAACTGGTGCCAAAGAAGGATAGAACTTTTTTTATGTATGCTACAACAGCAGCAAGAATACTCATTGTGAAGTATTGGAAGACACAAGATTTACCCACCCGGGATGAATGGCAGATGAAGTTGATGGACTACATGGAATTGGCGGAAATGACTGGCAGAATCTGAGACCAGGGAGAAGAGTCGGTGGAAGAAGATTGGAAAAAGTTTAAAGACTATTTACAGAAATATTGTAAAATTCATGAACGTTAGAAAAATGTTGGAATGAAGTTATACGGCTTCAGTAGAAATGTTATAAGGAATTAAGTATAAATAGATTAATAGAGAATTAAAGGGAAAATAAGGTTAAAATGTGTTAAGATAATTATAAGATGGAAAGCAGAGGAAGATGGAAAGGAATTGCTGAAACAACTAAATAGAAGTGGAATACAAAAAGGGAGGGGTGAGGAGGTCATGGAAATAAGTGAATGAAGGATTGAAATTATTCGATGTGTTTTAAATTGTTTCTGTCTTGTTTTCTTAGTTTAAATTGTTTGTGTTTTGTTTTCCTAGTTTAAATTGTGTTTGTTAGTTTAGTGTTAGGTATTGTTTTTGTACTGTATTGTTTATTTTCTTTTTCTATGTATGTTCAATTTGTTGGAAAGTAATAAATATTATTTTAAAAAAATGAAAAATGAAAAATAATAATCTGGATCTAATTGGCGGAAAAGAAATTCTAATTTAAAGAAATAACAATTTGGAAGCAGTGGGGTGGTAAAAAGGAGGTCAGCCCCGACTGGGATCTATTTTATATGCAAGAAGTACCTACGGAACAACAAAACAGTGAGTTGTCCTACAGTGGGATTTTTATTTTATTTTAATATAAGTACATTACTTAATTTAAGACTGTATATAAAATAAAGAAGGGGGTTTAAACCCCTATTAGAGGGTGATTTTGCCTCTTTTTTTTGAGAATCTCTGGGACTGCAGGAAGAGAATCTTCCGGGAAGCTTTTACTTTCACTTTAGAAGAACTGCGTAGTCATTTTAAGAAGCCTCGTGGTGAAAATATATCTATATCTATATCTATATATATATATATATATATATATATATGCCACAAAGCAGCGTGACGGGGAGCTGCTAAGCCTAGACTGGATGAGATATATTTTTTATGTATTTTAGTACTTACTTTTATTTTTTCATTTTTTCTTTATTTCCTGAAGAAGAGCCGAGCAGAGAGCAGATATTGTTTGTCCCCCCCCCCCCCCTGTTTCTGGCATAGTTGAAGAATGGACTGTGGGACTAGAAGGATGTCAAATCGTCATGCTACCTTATTTTAGTGCCAGACTGTGTTCTTTGTGATTAAAAAGTACCGGACTTAGATTGGTTTTGTTTTTGTTTTTTTGTAACCTGCTGGCTCTGCTGGTCTTGTGAAGTGGATTAAGTGGTTTAATTTTTCTTTTATCTTTTTTTCTGATTATTTTTATTTTTTGAATTTTTGAATTCCCCCCCTTTATTTTTATTTTTTCCCACTTTCCTCTCTCTTTCCTTGGAGCAGTGGATATTGTAAGGGTTCCAAGGGGTTGCTCGAGAGCAAGCAGGCAAATACCTCCCTGCTCGGCTGTGAAGCCTTGCTTTTGATGCAAAATAAACTTTATCTGTCCACAGCGCCACTCTCCCGTGGCTGGCTCATTCACTGGCAGAATCTGTGAGTGGGCGGGGCTTAAACTTTCCCCAGCAAAGTAATTTCTTGACACCCAGTCTGCGCCTCCCCTCTCAGCACGAAACCTTACTGCACAAGGAGGGCGTGGGTAACAGAGGACCTCTCCCCTCCCTGCTTTGCCCAGGCAAGGTGTCCTGGCACCGCCTCGCCTCCTCCGAGCCCTGCAGCTCCTCTCCACTGGAGGCGTGGTTACTCTCCCCCGCTGAGGAGGAGCTGCTTCCCACGATCTTTGGGGGCTCTCTGTAATCCATCCGGCTTTTCCTCTCTCCCTCCTGAACCAATGGCAGTTCCCTGACAGATATATATGGTTTTTGATTCGTTGGAGCTTTGATTTTGGTCGGACGGCAAGTGGCAGAAGAAATATTTTTAAATTTTGGTTTTTCCTTTTGTCTCGCTCACCTATTTCTTTTTGCCTGTTTTTTGGATTTCCTTTTTAGTTATTCCACTCTGGTTCTGTATTGGATTGGCCAAACAAGTGGCAGAAATCGGGACTGGAAATTTTTAGTTTAAAGGAATTGGGTGTTTTATAAGACTGTCATATAATTATTATATTAGATTGGCCAACCAAGAGGCAGAAGGTTTATCAATTGAAAATTTAAGGGTCATATCTAGTGGTGAGACAAAGAATAGCAAAAGGACAGAGTGAAAACAATGAAGAAAACACAGGAAAAAGTAGGGGAAGGCGGGACATCAGTGGAAAGAAGAGGATCAAAGCAGGAAACTGATATTAAACAAAGTGAAAAGAATTTGGAGACAAGATTAGATTTGATGGATAAAAAAATATGATATGACAGTTAGTGAACTGAAGGGACAGATGAAGGAAATAACAAAAAGAACACAAAACCTGGAAGAAGGAACGAAACGAACAAAACAAGAAGTGAGAGATATGAAGAAAGAGGAAGAAAGAGTTAAGGGAGAAGTCTCAGAAATTAATAAAACACAGGAAGAACTGTGGAATGTGATTGCTATGAATGAATTGAGGAAAAGAGAACTTAATTTGAGGTTTAGATCTGTGCCTGAGGTACAAGGAGAGAACATCTTGGAGAAATTAACAGCAGAATGGCTAAGCATGGAAGTGGAAGATGTTGGAAAGACAATACAGAATTCTTTTAGAATTAAAACAAGGACTTTCAAAGCAAAGAAATTTCCAGGTGATTGTTTGATCATATTTAAAGATAGGGAGATGAGAAACTTGATTTTGCAGAAAAACAGAGAAAAAAGGCTTTGCATTGATGGATCGTTTACAATCATCTTTAAGGACGTCCCACTTCGGCTGTTGAAAAAACGTGACCAATACAAATTTCTGACACAGATACTAAGAAAAAATGGAATTGAATTTAAGTGGGAATTTCCAGAAGGGATCTCCTTTTAGTATAAGGAGAAAAAGTTTAAATTTACAAATGTTAATGAAACGCATAAATTTTTGAGAGGATACAAAGAGTTGGGAAAAGTAGATGAAGTAGCAGAAGCAGGAGCAGCAGGACCGGCAGGTCTGGGAGAAGAAGGCAAAGATAGTATTGAAGGAGGAGGAGGAGGAGGAGGAGGTCAGGTTTAAGACTTTTACTCTTTTATTTTTAAAGAGAACGCAAAACGGCACTGAAAATATGGACATGGAATGTTAATGGCATTAAGGACAAAAAGAAAAGAAATAAAATTGGACATCTCCTTAAAAAAAAGAATTTGGACATTATTTGTTTACAAGAAACTCATGTGGCTAGGAAACATAGAAGAGTATTGATTAATAAAAAATTGGGAAATGAATTTATTTCATCAGACAGAAGCAAGAAAAGAGGAGTGCTTTTGTATATAAAAAATAAATTTGAAGCTCGGCAAATCTTCAAGGATGAAGAAGGTAGAGTAAGTCACATGGCAGGGCAAAAAACTGATAATTGTCGGAGTGTATGCACCAAATGGAAGTAAGACTGAATTTTACAAGGATTTAGAAGAAAAACTATTTGAATTTGTGGATCAGAAAATTATAATAATGGGAGACATGAACGGAGTGGTATCGATGGAAATGGATAGGCTGAGGACAAGAGGAAAATCGAAAGAAAGGAAATTACCTAAGACATTTTTTCCATGATTGAGAACTGTAATTTAGTGGATGATTGGAGACTAAGTGTGATGGGACGATGAGCTGCTTGTGTGTAAAATCCAAGTCCCTCAGAGTTTGGTCAAGTTTGCAAACCTCTGTCTGTAACGGAGCCCCTTAAACATGGCTCCGTCAGTCGCTGGCAGATTCCGACAGTGGTTGCTTTCGGAATCGCTTCCAACATAAAAGCTCCTTAACGGAAACACGTCTTCTGGACTCTCTGCGTGACAGTTTCCGGCGAGGAGTGGGTGTCCCTACAGGAGGTCCTGAAACCTCCCCACTGTTTTCGCTGGAAGTGTCTCTGAGCCATCCCTCCAGCTCACTTTCCCTCAGCTCACCTCCTCTCCCCCTACTGGTTCCCTCTTCAGCTGCTGAGTCTCTCCCAACCTGTGTGAGCCCTTTCACCTCCCTTCCTTCCGATGGCAGTTCCCTGACATCCACCTCCCCTCCAGGGCCCCCTTCACCCCCTCCCGCCCCCTCCTCTACGGGCGGTGAGGAGGCAAAACCCCGGAATGAACTTCCTTCATCTTCCGATGTCTCGAACACTTCTCTCCACCTGTTGCGGTTCCTGGTCTCGAAGTACTCCTCCTCCTCAGAGTCCATCTCCCCTTCCCCTTCCGAGTCCGGGAATCCTTCCAACTCCTCCTCCTCATCGGTGGTCCCAAAGTATTCCCTCCGGAACCTCTCCACAGGCTGAGGTTTCCTTGGGAACCTTTGATGGAACGTTTCTATCAATACCTCGTCATTGATATCTTCTGCCATTACCCAAGTGTTTTCTGACACCGGTTCTCCTTCCCACGCTACCAAATACTCCACCTGATCCCCCTTCCACCTGGCGTCGAGGATTTCTGCCACATGGCTGCTGCATTCCCTTTCTTCTATGACCGGTCCCCGAGTGGCCATCCCTTCTCGTCCCCCCTCATACGGTGACACTAACGACCTGTGAAATACTGGGTGCAGTTTCATGTGGTTGGGTAACCGGAGCCTGAAAGCCACTGGGTTGACCTGTTGAATGACCTCAAAGGGACCCAATCTCCTGGGTCTTAATTTCTTACAACCTCCTTTGAACGGCAACCCTTGGGTTGACAGCCACACCCTATCTCCCACCCTTATGGTTTCACCTTCCCTTCGGTTCTTGTCTGCCTGCCTCTTGTATTCTTCCTTCGCCCTTTCTAAGTTGAGTTGGAGCTGACGATGGATTGCTTCCATTTCTTCTACAAAATGCTCGGCTGCCGGGACGCTCCATCTCTCCCCTTCTCCCCCAGGGAAAGCCCTGGGATGACACCCATAATTAGCCAAGAAGGGGCTCACCCCTGTGGACACATTCTCGGCATTGTTGTAGGCAAATTCCGCCAGCGCCAACTTTTCTACCCAGTCATTCTCTCTGTCATTGACATAACACCTCAGGTATTGCTGGAGGACACCGTTTGCTCTTTCCGCCTGCCCGTTGGTTTCAGGGTGCCGGGCAGTCGAAAAGTTGACCTCCACCTGCAGTAAGCTCATGAGCTTCCTCCAGAACCTGGAAGTAAATTGTTTTCCTCGGTCTGAGACCACCCTCAATGGCACTCCGTGCAACCTAAAAATGTGTTCTACAAATAACTTCGCTGTCTCTTCCGCCGTGACTGCATGCGAGCAGGCTACAAAGTGGCACATCTTCGTTAGTAGGTCTACCACCACCATGATGGCTGTTTTCCCCTTGGACTTCGGCAGATCAGTCATAAAATCTATCGACACTGCCTCCCAAGGTCGTTCTGGGGTTGGTAAGGGTTCTAATAGCCCCGCCGGCGCCCGCCTCTCCCCTTTGGCTCGCTGGCATTGCTCGCACCCTCTTACATACTCCCGTACATCTTCCCTCACCTTAGGCCACCAAAATTCCCTGGTGACCAACCACATGGTTTTGTGTTGTCCAAAATGCCCCGCCGTGGGGCTGTCGTGCAACTGCTTGAGTACCCTCCCCCTTAAGTCTCCTTCAGGGATATACAGTGCCCCTTTGTAATACAAAGCTCCATTTCTTTCCTCGAAACCCCCTGGTTCCTCTCCCTCACCCCTAAGACCTCTGAGCTTATTCTGGGCGTATTCATCATTCTCTGTTTCCTCTACCAGTTCTCTTTGCCCCACCAATGCCGCCCCACACACCCAGCGGTCCTCTGGGATGACATGTCTCTCTTCGGGTGCCCCCTCCCCTTCCAAATATTCAGGTTTGCGTGAGAGAGCGTCCGCCCTGACATTTTCTGGACCTGGCACATAACAAATTTCAAAGTGGAATTTGGAGAACTCCTGGGCCCATCTCACTTGCCGTTGGTTGAGCACTCGTGCCGTTCTCCAATACTCTAAGTTCTTGTGGTCCGTGCACACTTGCACCTTATGTTGTGCCCCAATTAATAAATGCCTCCATCTCCTGAACGCTTCATGAATGGCTAGTAGTTCTCGGTCATACACCGTGTAGTTCCTCTCAGATTTGTTCAGCTTTCGCGAAAAAAAGGCACACGGTCTCCACTCCGACTCCTCCTTGCCAGACTGCAGAAGCACCGCCCCCACAGCCCGGTCTGATGCGTCCGTTTCCACTCGCATCGGTTTTTGTAAATCCACATGCAGGAGCTGTTCTTCTGAAGCGAACGCCCTTTTCAGCTCCTCAAAAGCTCGCTCCGCCTCCGCCGTCCAAACGAATTTCCTCTTACTGCTGAGACAGTCCGTAATGGGCGCCGTCAAGTGGGCAAAATTTCTGATGAACTTCCGATAGAAGTTTCCAAATCCAAGGAATCTTTGCACATCCTTCCTTGTTTTCGGTGTTTTCCATTCCAGTACCGCTTGGACCTTGCCAGGATCCATGGCCAATCCCTTGTCCGACAAGCGGTACCCCAGGAATTCCACCTCCTTGGCATGAAACTGACACTTCTCTAGCTTCACCCACAGCTGATTGGCTTGCAGTCTGCCCAACACTTCCCTGACGTCTTTTACATGCTGCTCCTCAGTCTCTGAATATACTAACACGTCATCTAAGAAGGCCACACAATTCTTGTAAAGCAAAGGCCCCAGGACGTGGTTCATAAACGATTGAAAGCACGCGGAGCCTGCTTGTAGGCCGAAGGGCATAACTAAATATTCAAATGCCCCCAAAGGGGTGAACATGGTGGTTTTCCATTCATCCCCCTTCCTTATTCGTATCAGGTTGTACGCCCCCCTCAGGTCCAGTTTAGTAAAAATCTTTCCCTTCCTGACCCTTGTCAAAATGTCATCAATTCTGGGCATCGGGAAAGTCACTGGTTCTGACACTGCATTTAAGGCCCTGAAGTCCACTACAAGTCTAGGTTTGTCCATGTGTTTTTTATCCACAAAAAACACTGGGCTGCCCCCCACCGCCCTGGACTCTCTGATGAACCCTCTCTTCAGGTTCTTGTCAATGAACTCCCTTAGCTCCTGCATCTCTCTGTCTGACATGGCGTACAGCTTGCCTACAGGGAGCTGTGCCCCAGGGAGTAAATTGATTTGACAGTCAAAGGGTCTATGTGGGGGTAGTTTGTCTGCCTCCCTCTCGCTGAAGACGTTGCTCAGGTCGGCGTATTGTTGGGGAACCTTCCCCTTCTCCGTTACTTCCATCCCTGCTAGAGTGGCTCTGGCCCCTCCTTGAGCCTCCCGCTCTTTGCAGTGTTCTAGACAATGTGCTGACCCAAAGGAGACCACTCTCTGATGCCAGCCCACTAGCGGATCATGTAACGCTAGCCAGCTCATCCCCAAAATAATGGGAGCTCCTCCCAAGGTAGCCACATTAAACGCTATTAGCTCAGTGTGTCTTGCTACCCTCATTATCATTGGGACGGTCTGCTGGCTGACTTCTCCTCCCAGCAGCTCCCTTCCATCGATCGTGGTCACCTGCAAAGGGTTACTTAAAGGGATAGTCTGTATCTGGTGCTTAGCAGCAAACTCCTTACTCATGAAATTGCAGGAGCTACCTGAGTCCAATAGCGCCTTTATCTTTAGTGGGTGTCCGTTAGGCAGCTCTAGTAACACCTCTATCACTAGGGCGGGTTTAGGAGGTTCCGGCGTGGGCACTTTCACTGCTCTTTGGCCTGGCTGCTGTGCCCCGACGGTGGCAGCCAGGCGTTGGCTTTTACTTGCTCCGGTACCTTTTCCTCCCTCTCCCCAACAGCTCCCGCCATTCCTTGCCATTCCTTTCTTTGGGGGCAGACTCTGGCAAAATGACCTGGCTGTTGGCAGAGATAACATTTCTTGGCGCCCTTCCCCTCCTTCTTCCGCTCTTCACTGGGCTTTGAAACTGCGCGTGCTGTTCCAATTTCCATCGGCTCTCCCGGCGGGAACGGTGGCTCTGGAATCTCTGGAATGCGAAGCTCCCTCCAACGTTCCCCCTTCCCTTCCCACCTCTCCAAGGCTCTCGCCTCTTGGCGCGCTCCTATGGTCAGCGCTGATTTGGTCAGCTGGTCCATAGACTCCGCCCTGGGCGCCCGGGAAAGTTCGTCTTTCACAGCCGAAGAAAGCCCTTCTTCAAAGAGCATTTGAATGGGTTCCGCCGATAGATCCCACCCCAATTTATGGATCAACATGGTAAACTCAGTCCAGTACTCACGAACAGATCGGCTCCCCTGTTTGCACGCCATTAACTGTCTGCGTACCACTCCCTGCTCAATATCGCTGGAAAACATCAGATCCATGGCACGAAAAAACTTCCTCGTGTCCTTCAGGATGTCATTATTCGTTGCCATCAGGGGCCTCACCCAGTCTTTCGCCCCCTTTTCGAGATGCCCAATTACAAAAGCCACCCGCGATTCCTCGTCGGGAAAGTCATCAAACTGCAGATTAAGGGCATATTGCATCTCTGTCCTAAAGGCATGATAGTCCTTGGGCTCCCCCCCAAACTTCTGTACCAATCCTGGCAACTTTCTGGCGAGCGGGGTGGTTTTCCCCTTCTCTGCATCTTGAGCCCTCCTCTCCTCAAGCCTCGCCGTCTGCAGCGCTAGCTGGACCTCCAACGCCCGGTACCTTTCTTCCAGGCTTGGACCCGCTCCAGCTCCTGCTTCTCCGGTTCCGGCTGGGTTGCTCATGATGCCTTCTCCTGCACAAGCTGCTCACGGAGACTGTCGGAATGCTGTGATGGGACGATGAGCTGCTTGTGTGTAAAATCCAAGTCCCTCAGAGTTTGGTCAAGTTTGCAAACCTCTGTCTGTAACGGAGCCCCTTAAACATGGCTCCGTCAGTCGCTGGCAGATTCCGACAGTGGTTGCTTTCGGAATCGCTTCCAACATAAAAGCTCCTTAACGGAAACACGTCTTCTGGACTCTCTGCGTGACAGTTTCCGGCGAGGAGTGGGTGTCCCTACAGGAGGTCCTGAAACCTCCCCACTGTTTTCGCTGGAAGTGTCTCTGAGCCATCCCTCCAGCTCACTTTCCCTCAGCTCACCTCCTCTCCCCCTACTGGTTCCCTCTTCAGCTGCTGAGTCTCTCCCAACCTGTGTGAGCCCTTTCACCTCCCTTCCTTCCGATGGCAGTTCCCTGACACTAAGACTAATAGAAAAACAATTTACTTATTTCTCAGAACCAAATCAATCAATGTCAAGAACAGACTATGTTTGGATAACCAGAGAATTAACACCAAGAGTGACAAAAATAGAAATACAACCAAAAATACTTTCAGATCACAATGCAATAAAATGTGAGATAAAAGAAATAGAGGAAAAAACCTTTCAATGGAGGTTAAATGAAAACTTACTGGATGACCAAAAAATAAAGGAGAAAGCACAGAAGATGCTGACGGAATACTTTGTGAATAACAGTAATAAAGGAACAAAAATGAGTGTGGTTTGGGATGCTAGCAAAGCAGTTATGTGAGGCTTCTTCGTTTCAATTTCAAGAAAAAGGAAAGAAATATTAAAACAAATAATGGAAAATGAGAAGAAGCTAGTTAAAAATCCAAACAATGTGAAAATAAATCAGAATATTAAAATATTACAAAGCCAATTTGCAATGATAATAAATCAAGAAGTTGAGTGGAATATTAAAAGACTGAGACAGAAAAACTTTGAATATGCTAATAAATCTGGAAAATGGTTGGCATGGCAAATTAAAAAAAGGAAGGAACAGAGTATAATTAATAAGATCACAGTGGAAGGAAAAGAAATCGATAATCCGAAAGAAATTAGGAAAGAATTTGTGAAATTTTATAGACAATTATATAAAACAGCTGGGGAAAATGATGGAAAGAAGATAGAGGATTTCTTGAGACAGAAAGGGGTGCAACAAATTCTGACAGAAAAGAAAGACCGACTGAATGACCTAATTGAAATAGAGGAAATTAAGGCTGCTATAAAAGAATTGAAAAGTGGAAAGACAGCGGGACCGGATGGATTTACAGCAAAATATTACAAAGAAATGATACACACCCTACTTGTACCATTGAAAGAAGTGATGAATAATATATTAAGAAAAGGAGAATTACCAGAAACATGGAAAGATGCATATATTACATTAATACCAAAACAAGATTCGGATTTAATGCAAGTAAAGAATTACAGACCGATTTTGCTGTTAAATGATTATAAGTTATTTGCAAGTATATTGGCAAATAGATTGAAAAAGATATTGAATGAGATAATTCATAAGGACCAAGCAGGTTTTTTACCTGGCAGACAGATTGTCAGCTTTGTTCTGGAGCTGACAGAGGCTGGGAATCTAAGCAAGCCGAGGGAGATAAGGACACTGGAATGAGGACTGGAATGTGAGAGGGAGGAGGGGCAGCCGAGTGGCAGAGCTTCAGAGAGCAGAGAGCAAGCAGAAGATAAAAAAGCTCTAAACACCAATCTTAGCTCAGAGACAGAAGGGGAGAGACCGGGAATAGCTAGCCCAAAGACTTGAAGGCGGGAAAAGGTCAGTGAGAGGAGGGAAAAAGAACGGAAGCGGAAGGGTTTTTTCCACTGTTGGAAGAATAGGAAGGGGCGGAGTTTAGACTTGGAACTGCGAACTTGGAGTCAGACATGGAGTGAAGGAGCTCCGGAGTGATTTATGTGTTTGAGCAATAAACCTGAGATAATTACTGCCGGTGTCTCGCTTCTGTGGGAGAGCCAAGCCATTACACAGATAAAAGACAACATAAGAAATATAGTTAATATAATTGAATATCTGACTGCCAGAAATGAAAAGCAAGCGAAGTTAATCTTTGTCGATGCGGAAAAGGCCTTTGATAATCTATCTTGGGAATTTATTTTAAAGAATTTGGAATTAATGGATACTGGACAATTCTTCTTAAAAGGAATAAAAGCTATATATTCAGAACAAAGAGCAAAATTGATTGTGAATAATATAGTAACAGAAAGTATTGAAATTACTAAAGGTACAAGACAATGGTGTCCATTATCACCACTATTATTCATATCGGTACTGGAAGTCTTTCTAAGGACAATAAGAAGAAATGAAATAATAAAGGGAAAGAAGTATTAGAGGAGATAGAACAGTTTGGGCAAGTGGCAGGTTTTAAACTGAACAAAAAGAAAACTAAAATGATAGTTAAAAATATGAAACAGGACCTGGTGGAAGTGTTGCAGCAACAAATTAGTATAGAAGCAGTAAAAAAAGTTAAATATTTAGGAATTTGGTTAACTTCCAAAAATATTGATCTCTTTCAAAATAATTATACATTGGTGTGGAATGGAATTAAAAGAGACTTGGAAATATGGGGAAGGATGAAATTGTCGTTTTGGGGAAGGGTTTCTGCTATTAAAATGAATGTGATACCAAAGATGTTATTTTTATTTCAGTCAATTCCAATAATCAAGGGGGCAACAATTTTCAAAGAATGGCAAAAAACAATTTCAAGATATATCTGGCAGGGAAAGAAGCTGAGAATACAGTATAAGTTGTTAACAGAAGTTAAAGAAAGAGGAGGCTTCGCCCTGCCAGATTTGAAATTATATTATGAAGCATCTTGTCTCTGTTGCTTAAAGGAATGGATGGTATTAGAAAATACAGATCTGTTAGCTTTAGAAGGTTGTGATAATAGATTTGGTTGGCACGCATATTTATGGTATAATAAAGCAAAAGTCCTTAAAGGATATGGAAACCACATATTTCAAAGATCTCTAATAGAAATATGGGATAGATATAAAAATCTATTAGAACAAAAAGTACCTCATTGGTTATCCCCATTAGAAGCAATGAGTGTGAAAAAGATCAATATGCGTGGAAATTGGATAACTTATGGGAGATTAATACAAAAAGAAGGAAGTAAATGGAAGATGAAACCATATGAGGAAGTTAAAGAATATGTAAATGATTGGCTACACTATCATCAGGTTAATGAAATGTTTAAACAGGACTTTAATCAAAAAGGATTTGATGAAAATAAATCAAAGTTTTAAGTTGAGATAGTAAGTAATAAATATAAAATTTTTGTCTAAAATGTACAAATTGCTGCTTGAATGGCATTTGAAGGATGAGGAGGTAAACTCAGTTATGATTCATTGGGCTAAAGTTATTGGGTATAATATGCAGCTGAACGATTGGGGAAAATTATGGAAGGAAGGTTTAAAATTTACTGCATGCAATGCTTTAAAAGAAAATGTGATGAAAATGATGTATAGATGGTATATTACACCCGTTAAATTGGCTAAAATGTATAAGGTAAGCAATAAATGTTGGAAATGTAAAGAAAAAGAAGGAACATTTTATATGTGGTGGTGTGAGGGATGTGTTTGCTGCCAAGCTAGTTAGGAGATAACATTCCAGGCATCGAGCCACTTCTGTCCGGTAGATTTATTACTGCAAAATCCAAGCCCACGCCAGAGCTCCAAACAACACGTCCGTGTTGCTCAGTCAGTTGCCGCTTCTGAATTTTCGTGACATTGTGTTCTAGACCAGCATGCCCAGCGAGACAGGGAACGCCTCTTACTTCCTCTCTTCTGACAATAGCTAGTTCCTGGAACAGACTGGCCACTCCCTATTTCAGTCTCCGATTCAGAGGACTGGCTGGAAAAGGGCTGCTTGGGCTCTCGGTAAGTGTTCCCATGCCCCCCCCTTCTCTGTCTGCCTCCCTTTCCCTGACATCCACCCCCTCCTCAAAGGCCCCCTCCCCTCCCGGAGCCTCGACTGTCTCCATTTCTTCTCCATCCGGGGTGGCGGATGGAAAACCTGTAAAACTACCCTCCTCCTCATCCGTTACTTCAAAAACCTCCCTCAAGTCCCCCATTCCTCGTGTTCCCCAATATTCTTCTTCTTCTTCTTCTTCTTCTTCTTCTTCTTCTTCTTCTTCTTCTTCTTCTTCCTCCTCCTCCTCCTCCTCCGATGGTGGGAACCCCTCGAACTCCTCTTCATTGTCCGTTGTCTCAAACACCTGTTGCAAAGACCTACCCCGGGGCTTGGGCTTGTCAGGGAAAAAAATTGTGAAACTCCTCCACTAGGTCCCCTTCTGTGATGCAGCTTTCTGCAGGTGTTCTCTGAGCTTGGGGCCCCTTCCCACGCCACCAGGTACTGTAACTGCCCCCATGCCAGCGAGAATCCAGTATTTCCGTCACCTCGTTGCACTGCTCCCGTTCCTCCATTGCAGGTGGTGGGGGTTCCCCACCCCCACCATCCTGCCTCCTCCTCCCCCCTGTAGGGGGAGAGCAGTGACCGGTGAAACACTGGATGGATTCTCATGCTCTCTGGCAACCGCAGCTTAAAGGCCACTGGGTTGATTTGCTGGATTACCTCAAATGGCCCCACCCTCCTGGGCTTGAGCTTCTTGCAACCTCCTTTCCAGGGCAAGCCTTGCGTGGACAACCACACCTTATCCCCAACCCGGACCACTTCCCCCGGCCGCCGATGCTTGTCGGCCTGCCTCTTGTAAACCTCCTTGGCCCTTTCCAAGTTCAACTGCAGCTGCAGGTGGATCGCCTCCATTTCCTCCGCAAAGCGTTCCGCTGCGGGCACACTCCATGACTCCTCCCCCCTCCCTGGGAATGCCCTTGGGTGACAACCGTGGTTAGCAAAAAACGGAGTCATTCCCGTGGAAACATTCTCCGCGTTGTTGTTGGCAAACTCAGCCAGAGCAAGTTTGTCCAGCCACTCGCTGGGTCTCTGACTAACATAACACCGCAAATACTGTTGCAAAACAGCATTTGCTCTCTCCGCCTGCCCATTGGTCTCCGGGTGCCTGGCTGTGGTAAAACTCACCTCCACCTGCAACAAACTCATGAGTCTGCGCCAAAAACGCGAGGTGAACTGAGTCCCCCTATCTGAGACCACCTGCGTGGGTACCCGTGTAACCTAAACACGTGCTCAACGAACAGCTTGGCTGTTTCTTCTGCCGTCACGGCATGCGAGCAGGCCACAAAATGGCACATTTTTGTTAGAAGATCCACCACCACCATGATCTCTGTTTTTCCCCTGGACCTGGGCAGATCAGTGATGAAGTCCACCGCCACCGCCACCACCTCCCATGGCCTACCCGGTGTGGGTAAAGGTTCCAGCAAACCAGCGGGTGCCGCCCCTTCCCCTTTGGCCCTCTGGCAGGTGTCACATCCTCTCACGTACTCCTTAACATCTTCCCTCACCTTGGGCCACCAAAATTCCCTGGCGACCAGCAACATGGTTTTGTGCTGCCCAAAGAGCCCCGCCGTGCAGCTATCGTGGAGCTGTTTGAGCACTCTGTTCCTAAGGTTTCCCCCCGGGACATACAAAGCTCCCCTACAGTACAGGACCCCCCCTTTACTTTGAAACCTCCCTCGGAACCTCCCCTTTGCCTTAACTCCCCCATCTTTTGCCTGGCAAAGTCATCCTCTCTGAGCAGCCCCATCAGTTCATCGTCCTTGACCAACGCCCCCCCCCCACACATCCACTTGCTCTCGGGGAACATTAGTCTTGCCACCGTCCAGCGAAACTTCTTCTTGGCACTAAGACAGTCCGTTATGGGCGCCGTCAGTTTCGCGAAACCTTTGATGAATTTCCTATAGAAATTGCTGAAACCCAGGAAACGCTGAACATCCTTCCTGGTCTTAGGGCTCTCCCATTCCACCACCGCCTTCACCTTCTCCGGATCCATGGCCAGACCCTTGTCTGACAGCCGGTAACCCAGGAACTCGACCTCTTTCGCGTGGAACTGACACTTCTCCAGCTTCACTCACAATCGATGCTCCTTAAGTTTGCTCAGGACCTCCCATACGTCCTTGACGTGCTGTTTCTCATTGTCTGAGTACACCAGTACATCGTCCAGGAAACAGACGCAGTTCCGGTACAGCAAAGGCCCTAGCACGTGGTGCATGAAGGCTTGGAAACAGGGACTGCCGCACTGTAATCTGAAAGGCATAACGAGATACTCAAATGCCCCCAGCGGGATGAACATGGTGGTTTTCCACTCATCGCCCTCTCGCACTCTGATGAGATTGTACGCCCCCTGGAGGTCCAACTTGGTGAAAATCTTCCCCTTTCGCACCCTGGCTAGAACATCGTCAATCCTGGGCATTGGGAAGGCCACCGGTTCCGTCAGGCTGTTCAGGATTCTGAAATCCACGACCAAGCGGCGTTCGTTAGTCGATTTCTTGTCCACGAAGAACACAGGGCTCCCACCAGCCGCCTTGGATTCTCTGATGAATCCCCTCCTCAGATTTTTCTCAATAAAGTCCTTTAGGTTCTCAATTTCCCCTTCCGACATGGCGTAGGTCTGTCCCACAGGCAGCGTGGCCCCAGGCTTCAGGTTGATCTGACAGTCATATGGCCGATGAGGTGGCAACGCATCAGCCTCCTTTTCACTGAACACCTCCTGCAGGTCCTTGTAGCACGACGGTATCTCGGTAGCTCCTGCTCCGCATGCTGCTGCCATCCTGGCCTCCGTCAGCCGGTGTTGCTCTAGGCCCAGGCAGTTCTCCATGCAGTGCGTCGAACCAAAAGTGAGGGACCGTTGGTGCCATGAAACCACCGGGTCGTGCAGAGCCAACCAACTCATGCCCAATATGATCGGCGGACCCGCCAAGGTGGCCACGTGGAAGGCGATGACCTTGGAGTGGGTGGACACCCGCATCCTCATGGGAGGCGTTTGATGTGTGACTTCACCCCCCAACAGTTCTCTCCCATCAATGGTAGTAACTTGCAACGGAAAATCCAAAGGCCTCAGGTTCAGTTGGTGCCGGGCCGCAAACTCCTTGCTAAAAAAGGAGGCAGAAGCACCTGAGTCCACTAAAGCGAATTCCTCCACCGTCTGGCCATTGGGAAGCTCTAGAAGAAGAAGAAGAAGAGTTTGGATTTGATATCCCGCCTTTCACTCCCCTTCAGGAGTCTCAAAGCGGCTAACATTCTCCCTTCCCTTCCTCCCCCACAACAAACACTCTGTGAGGTGAGTGGGGCTGAGAGACTTCAAAGAAGTGTGACTGGCCCAAGGTCACCCAGCAGCTGCATGTGGAGGAGCGGAGACACGAACCCGGTTACCCAGATTACGTGACTACTGCTCTTAACCACTACACCACACTGCCTCTAGAATCACTTTCAACATTATGCTTGCTTTGGGGTGTCCAAGCCGGGGACTTTCGCTGTTGCTTGTGCCTGGCTGTCGCCCCGGTTCATCACCAGCCAGGCCTCCTCGTTTCCCGACATCTTAGGAGCCTCTGCCTCAGTCTGTTGAGCAGCCCCAACCATTCCCTGCCAGTTACGACGCTCAGGACACACTCTGGCAAAGTGCCCTGCTTTCTGACAGACAAAACATTTCTTGGCCGCTTGCCAGTCTTTTTTCTCCTTCCCGCCCGGCCGTTGCATTTTCAAACTTTCCCGCGCGCGGGCAGCGTCTATCTCCATCGGCTCTGGCATTTGCTGACCTTCTGAGGCAGCTGCCGGCATTTCAGGAATGCGGTTACCATGGTAACTCCTTTCCTTCCCTTGTCTCAACCCCACCACAAGTGCAGCCTTCGTTAACCCATCCATGTCCTTAGGGCGTGGACCCCTGGCCAGTTCGTCTTTAATTTCCGAGTTCAAGCCCCCCTTAAATAGAGCTTGTACTGGCTGTGACTCCAATTCCCAGCCCAGCTTGTGTATAAGCATGGCGAACTCGGACCAATAATCGCGCGCCATGGATTTCCCCTGCTTCAAAGCTAACAACTCCTCCTGTGTTTTGTCAATTAAACTTTCATCTGAGTAGATAAAGTCCATAGCCTGCCAGAATTTGGGCAGATTCTTGAGCGCTTCATTCCCCGATGCAATTAACGGCCTCACCCAGCTCTTGGCAGAGCCCGATAGGTGACTAATTACGTGGGAAACTTTCTGCGCGTCATCCTCAAACTGAGCGCTGTGCAGTTCCAAAAAATAACCCATTTCAGTTTTAAAATCCAGATAAGTCCCAGGGTCTCCACAGAATTTTTCAACCCACGCAGACCTGCCCCCTGCCCCTGGCCCACCTGCGGTCTTTTGCTGTGCTGCTCTGGATTCCATAAGCTGAGCCTGCAAGTCTGAAGCACGAGCCTGAAGAGCCGCATTTTGCTTTCTCAAGTCTGCCAATTCCTTTTCCATAGTGGGGCCGTCTGCTTTCTGTCACTAGCTTCCTGCAGCAGTAAATTGAGAAGCGGCAAGCTGTGAGGGATGTGTTTGCTGCCAAGCTAGTTAGGAGATAACATTCCAGGCATCGAGCCACTTCTGTCCGGTAGATTTATTACTGCAAAATCCAAGCCCACGCCGGAGCTCCAAAACAACACCTCCATGTTGCTCAGTCAGTTGCCGCTTCTGAATTTTCGTGACGTTGCTTTCTAGACCAGCATGCCCAGCGAGACAGGGAACGCCTCTTACTTCCTCTCTTCTGAAAATAGCTAGTTCCTGGAACAGACTGGCCACTCCCTATTTCAGTCTCCGATTCAGAGGACTGGCTGAAAAAGGGCTGCTTGGGCTCTCGGTAAGTTTTCCTATGCCCCCCCTTCTCTGTCTGCCTCCCTTTCCCTGACAGGTGGGAATGTAAAAAGGTGAAAAACTTCTGGGAAATGATATATAATGAGATGAAAAAAATGTTGAAATATACATTTATTAAGAAACCATAAGCATTTTTACTGGGCATTGTAAGAGATGATATAAACAGAAAGGACTGTAAGCTGTTTTTATATGCAATGACGGCAGCAAGAATATTATTGGCACAAAAATGGAAGGAAGAAGAATTACCGATGAAAGAAGATTGGAGGATGAAATTGATGGACTATGCAGAACTAGACAAACTAACAGGAAGAATTCGAAACGGGCGGGACCAGAAATTCACAGAAGATTGGTGTAAATTTACGGACTATTTGAAAAGTAATTGTGATGACCAGATTACATTTGTAGGTTTGCAAGAAGTTTTGTGAGGTGAATAATTTAAATTATTGCATAATTGGATAAAAAGGAAGATGTTAGTTAAGATAAGGCAATATGAATTTAAGAAATGCAGAAGAAAGGATAAAAATGGGGGATCATCAGAGGGGCTGGTGGAAGTCCAAAAAGATTGTATAAAATGTGAAATTTTGTGGAATGTATAACAATTAATTTGTTCAAAAATTAATAAAAATTATTTTTAAAAAAGAAAGTCAATGAGAAAGATACAGCAAAAAGGATACAATTTGATACAGCGAAAAACGATCCATTCCCCAAGGCACCGTTGACCTTCTTGTAGGGTGTTAAGGCAGAATACGATCTATTTGATATTGGTAGGGTCCTTCTCCTTCATTCCCCTCTCTGACCCTGACTCTCTTACGACACAGGGACCATCCCAGAGTGTGGGCACAACTTCTGCAGGTCCGGCCTGATCCAGTGCAGCGGGGCAAAAAGGAGGCTGGCTTCCTGTCCTCAAGGCCGAGTTGGAGTCCAGAGAAGGAGCCTCATCCGCAATCGGCAATTGGCTACCTTTGTCAAAGTAGCCAAGACTCTCAGTCTTCAAGAGGGAAAGGAGGGAGGAGGAAAAGGAGGAGTCTGTGAGAAGCACCAGGAGCCCCTGAAACTCTTTTGCAAGGAGGATGAAGCCCCCATCTGTGTGGTTTGTGACAGATCCAAGAAGCACAAATACCACGAGGGGGAGAAATAGCTGTGTATTCTTCTTGGGAGGTTATCTTTTTAATTCTCAGATCCAAAGTAGGCATGGCACTACAAATGTAAATTGCACATACACAACTAAGGACATATCTCCTTTGCCTAGCAGGATGCCTCCTCAATACCCTGCCAAGCAGATAGCAGCAAGGGATCAGCAGCAAGGGGGTGGGGACTGGTGGCCAGTGTTATAAGGAAAAAACTGCTCCTTTTCCCTTATGGGGTACCTAAGAGCCCATATAGAGTCCTGTTGTACCTTCTCTATCGGTAGGAGAAAATAACAGAGGCCAACCAGAGAATATTGAGAAGCAAAGCAGCTAGTAAGCCAGATCTTTATTAACTGTTGCAACAGGGTGCTCACCCCCCCCCCCCACGCAGGAGGGAAGAGGAGACCCCGAACCATGCGCGCAAGTCCTTATATAGACATTTGAAATTGCCCACCCTGGAACCCAAGACCACCCCTCCATACATCATACATACATCAGAGAAGGGGCGGTCTACAACAGAATCCTGTCTGGCAGGAAACCTGTTGATGGGTTTACCTGGCTGTTCATGGGTTTACCTGGATATTCTTTTGTGATGATAACTACTTTCGGTATTTATGTATGTGTTTATATCTTAGACCTTCTAATTCTCCTAACACCAGGAATTGACCAGATGGTGCAGGATGCCCCACCCCCAAGTATCTGTTGGAAGCAGATTTAGGAGTGGGGGGTGGAAGCACCTACTGGTGGGGACCACACTTCTTCTGGGGATGCTTCCTCCTCCTCCTCCTCTTCCCACTTCTCCCTGGGGCCTCAAGATGAGAAATCAGGCTGGAAGTCTCTTCGGAGAAGACAAAGGAGCAAGCATGGCTGCCTTTCCTCTTCTCCAGACCAGTTAGTTGGACTAGAAACCTTTCCCATCCCAGTTCTGCAGTGGTTTTCAAGCAGTGTGCTGTGGCAGCTGGGGTGCCTTGAATGATGGTCAGGGGTGCCGCGGGAGACACTGGCCTCTGTCCCTCTTTCCTTCCCTCCCTCCTCGGATGCCATCTCTGCCTCCCCAAGGCTTGCCCAGCTGTTCTCCCCCCCAAGAATGGTGCCTCTGGGGCTGGCCAGGGGGTGTGGGCTGCCAGGAGCTGAGGCGGCCTCAGAGGAAGCAAGCAAACTGGCGAGGGGCCCTTGCTGTTGGGAATGGACAGGCAAGTCCCAGGCCCCTGGGGGGCAGCGGGGGCAGCTCAGAGACCAAGAGGAGGATTCCTAAGGAGAGGGGAGAGGAGAGGAGGCTGAGAGAGCACTCCGCAAGGGAGGCTGTTCGAGAAAGGGGGAGGGGAGGCAAGCTCGGCAAGCAAGGGGGGACCTAACTGGTCTCCTGAGCCCCATAGGGGTGCCGCAGAAAGAAGGGAGTTGGTCCAGGGAGCCATGGACCCAAAAGGGTTGAAAACCTCTGTACTTTTATTTCCTCCAGTAAATTATTTTGCTATTATAGCAAGGCCACTGGACCCAAGAAGCCAGTATAATATTCATCTCCTCTCTTTGTGTCTCAATCAAAGCTGAGTTTTCCCTTTTCTTGTCAGGGAGAGATCTGTCTCCACCTGGAGATTCGGAGGAAAGAGAGAGGGGAAATTCTGGCCTATCAAGCAGATCTGGACAAGGAAAGCAAAGACCTCCTTGTAAGTGTCACTCTTGTTACTAGTGAGGGAACAAGCACTTCAAGAAGCAAGTCGGGACTGAGGAGGGATGGAGAAATCTGCCCATTTCAACTTCTCCCCATTTCTCCTTTTTCCATTTCGGTTTGTTATTTATTTATTATTCTGAAAATGAATCAGATGCTAGGGTGGCTACCTTCTCGTATCACTATTTTGATACATGCTTTACCCTCATAAATACATTTTTTTGTGAACATTACCTGGCTGGGTCAACCTTGGAAAATTCAGAGGTGTGAATTTCAGAAGATTGCTCTGTTTCGGTCTCCATATTTTTCCAAAAATTGCGAATTAGGTAAGTTCACCTTTGAATGCATCTAAGTGGAGTTTATTTCCCATTGTTGTTTATTATGTGAAAAGCAGTCAACGAGAAGCCTGAGGATCTGTGAGCTGAGACGGTGGAAACAGTTCAATTCAAATCCTAATTCTCTTGCTGATGTTTTGAAGGCTGACCATCTTCCTCACTCAGACCTCCTCAGAAATGGAGAGGCTGATGACTGTGGAGAAGTTCAGACAACTGCGCCAGTTCCTGGAAGAAGAAGAAGAAGAAAAGCGTCTGCTGAATCATGTGGAAGAGGTGGAGAAGGAGATCGCAGGGAGAAGGGATGAGCAGCTGGCCATACTCTCCAGGAAACTCTCCTCTCTTGAGAGGATCATCCAGGTGATGGAGGTGTTGGGATACTGCCAGGGAGACAAAGTCCATCATGGCCCCACAAGTCGTCTCCGGACGTCCATCGATCACCCGTAGACACGCAGTATCAGCAATTAGCGACACGAGCTCCAGAAATAGCCTGCCACATTCCAGAGCCGATGCACGCTCTATCAGCAGATAATGCACAGCGAAAGATGCACGCAAGAGAGTATTATTTACAAGTTTATTCAGCGTTGGTCAGAACAAAGAAAAACATGACTGCCTGCTTCAGTGTCTCTGACACAGAGAGAGAGAAACGAAAGCAAAGACACAACAGAAACATCCTGTGAACAGGAAATACGCAGACTCTGTGACTCACAAAGCCTGCTCCCTTTTAAGGTGGAACGGAAATATCCTAACTATTGGAATTCTGCCTGGGTCAGAGGAATGTGCCACATCGTAGGCACCGGCAGATATTCCTGACGACCTCCCCGCGTCTTCACTCTGCTGATAAGCAGGCGAGGTCCGGCGATTCTTCTCAGATGTATGAGAGGAACACACCCTCCTTCCTCTCTCCCCTTTGGTGTCCCCAGGGAGGGGAAAGAAGCAGACAGAAAACTATTTACATCATTTATTTCTGCCTCTTACATCAGTACAGAGAATCATGTCTGCACTCAACAACAGCAAGAAGAAAACTCCTCCCAAGTACATCCAGTACGGGTCATATGACACACACACACTGAGCTAACATCCGGTGCTCAGTACAGAATGGACTGCCCCTTTGTTCCCATGGCAACAGTCACAAACATCCTGTCTGGCTTTCCAGCCACAAGCAGCTGGCTGAGCTGCTAGAGCCTTTGCTTGCTGCAGCATTGGTGCTTTATGGTAACATACTCCCCCTAAAGTATCAATGTGTGCCGCGAGCAAAGCGTCATCCAGAGAAGAAAACAAACAGTTGTTATATTTATAACATTCCCCTGTTGTTTCAGTTCCACCCTTGGAACTACCCGCCACTGGTTTAACCAATGTACCTCTCTGGTTGTGTGACTTCGCATTACCTTGGTTAACAACTCTCTGTTGTGCCTTTGTCTCTGACTCAGACACAGCTTCAATCTGTCCTTGGTCGTTTACAATAGCAACATATGCAAGGTTAGCAAACTCCTTTGAATACCTCTTGGGTGGTACACCCTTCGTTGCTCTCTCAGACCTGCGTATGAGGTTCTGATCCTCTGTGCTCACTGGTTCAACCTTTGGACTCTGTTGAGAACCAGTAGCAATCAGTGGTTCTTCCTTCATCTGTGAAGGTCTATCCATTGTGTGAGATTTTCTCTCAATGACTGTTACAACTGAACTCTCTGAGCTCTCACTGTCATCATCATCAGTACCACTGTAATCTGTGACATCAGAAAAATCATCATCATCATCTGAATCGTTACCTGTGGGAAATGTCTGTACTACCCGCTCTTGCTTTGGAGCACTCTCTAGGAACTTTGTGAGAATCACCTGACCAGATTCAGACAAAATTACTCTGTAGAGACCCTTTTCATAACCCACAAAAATGCCTCTGGCATTCTTTACTCCACCTGGAGCTTCTGTTCTCACATGAGACCCGAAAACCTTAAAATAGGCAACAGAAGGTTTTCTATTGAACAGCTTCTCAAAAGGAGAACATCCCAACTCTGTTGAGACCTTTCTCAACCACACATGAAGATAGGACGCTAGTGATTCGGCCCAATATTCATGTGGCAAATGTGAACTCAGCAATTGCGCATTCATCCCCTTTTGCAATTCTTTGTTCACTCTCACACAGACCCCCCTGTTCCACGCTTCGTGCGAAACAGCCACTTTGTGGTCTATCCCTTTTCCATCCAGGAACTTCTGAAACTTCTGTAACAGAAAAATCTGCTTCTCATCTGTGAAAAGACAATCAATGTTAGCATCATGCATATTTTTAACCTTGTCACAAAACTCCTGAAACTTTTTTAAAGTTTCTTGCGGTTTCTCCATCATATAAACCCAAGAATAATTAGTGAAACAATCCACACACACAAGGTAAAATCGTGCACCGCCTCTAGATGGTTCTAGAGGACCAATCACATCAGCATACACCCGCTGAAATGCTCTGTCGACCTTCTTGGTGAGCTTCCTGGTGCTCGCACTGGTCACACCTGCAAGAGAGATTTCGTTAGAAACAGAAGAATTACATTTCATGTAATCACTTTGATCAAAAGTCAACAAATACAGTCCATCTTTCTCTTTGGCAGTAAGAAACAGTTCTCCATCTTTGTAGATCTTGCAGCTTTTAGCATCATAGGACAGTTTCAGTCCTTTCTTTGCAATCTGCGACACACTCAGCAGATTAAATCTCAGTTCTGGAATCAGGTAAACATTACTTATAGTCAAGTTCAGACTCTCAAGATACACAGTCCCAAATTCCAGTCGCTTCCAACTCTTGACCGTTGGCCTGTTTCACAGTGAAGCTTTGCTTCTTCAACGTCGAAAACAGTCCTCTGTGCGGGCACATGTGAACCGTTGCGCCCGTGTCAATTATGAACGAGTTCCCAACATCTGGCGTGGTTCCTTTCGCCATCATAGCCTTTGCAGGTTTCACCTGGCACTTGGTACGGCTTTTGCCTGACGCCTCAGGCTTCGTAGAACTGCTCTTTGCTCCTCTTGACTGTCGCGGCTTCTTACAGTTTCGCTGTAGATGCCCAGCCTGTCCACAATTGTAGCATCGGACAGCACTCAATGCTACACCATGCTTCCCAGTAGCATCATCAGTGGGGGAATTAGAACTCTGTTCTTCCCTCCCCCTGTCTTTTTCTTCCAGTGCAGCAAGTCTGTCGTGTTCATTCAGGACCACAGCACAAACTCTCTCCGCGGTCAGCTGCGCGGCCGGTAGGGAACCAAGCTGACTGGCAACAACCTTGTAGGTGCGGCTAAGGCTGTTTATCATCATGAAGCAAAACACTTCCTCCTGAAGACGGAAATTGCGTTCCACCATCTGTTGACGCAGAAACTTCATTTCTGTCAGGTGCGCTTGAACATCTCCATCAGGCGCAAGTCTCAGATTGGTCAATTTCTCAAAATACAGCAACGCTGAAGAACCAGCATCTCTCTGATGCGTTGTACGCAGCGTGTCCCATACCTCTTTCGCATTTTCTAAATGCTGAACATGCACCAACTGATCATCTGAGACACACAGAATTATAGCAGTCCTGGCCCTTACGTTCTGTGACTCCCAACCTCTGGTTGGTGCTGCAGGGATGGGGTTTTCAATTACATCAAAAAGCCTCTGATTCTGCAGCAGGGCCTTCATCTTTACAGACCAAGATGAATAATTGTCATTGGTTAAGGGAGGTGGGCAAGGCAAACCTCCCCCTTTCTTGGCATCCATCTTGAAGCCAAGCCTCCAGCTCAGACTGTGAAACAAACTGTAAAATCCAACAGTTGTTTTTTTCTTTCTCACGCAGGAAACTGCAAATTGTTTACGCTCTTTGCACCTGGCAGCTAAACTCAGGCTGCTATCGAAAAGTCCCTTCCAAGAGCTCGTAAACCTTGTAGCCAAAACATTCTCTGGTTTTGTTTCGCTTTCCCAGGCTTACACGCAGAGTCCAGCCCCTTTGCCAGTAACTTTCCAGGACCGTTACCTAGCAACAATGCATTTCAATAGGACTTCTTATCTACCACAAAAATTTGTGGAATGCAGGCTTCAGCCTTCAAGCTGCAGGCCTCTTCCTCCGGAGCTTTTGTTTTCTTTGAAACGCAGCTCCGTGAACCAGGGAATTAATCTTCCTGCGTTCACACTTTTAGCCCGAAATGCAGCATACCTTGAACTTTGTTGCTCTGGAAAACACCTCTTCTTTCCACCAGCTGTCTGTGGAGCCTCTAGCTTCTTTCAGACGCTTCTCTTCCTCCTTGGAGCAGAGGAGGACAATCCACCAGCCTCTCATGCAGATGTTCGATGAATCGCAACCATCCGAAGGCTGCCACTATTGGAATTCTGCCTGGGTCAGAGGAATGTGCCACATCGTAGGCACCGGCAGATATTCCTGACGACCTCCCCGCGTCTTCACTCTGCTGATAAGCAGGCGAGGTCCGGCGATTCTTCTCAGATGTATGAGAGGAACACACCCTCCTTCCTCTCTCCCCTTTGGTGTCCCCAGGGAGGGGAAAGAAGCAGACAGAAAACTATTTACATCATTTATTTCTGCCTCTTACATCAGTACAGAGAATCATGTCTGCACTCAACAACAGCAAGAAGAAAACTCCTCCCAAGTACATCCAGTACGGGTCATATGACACACACACACTGAGCTAACATCCGGTGCTCAGTACAGAATGGACTGCCCCTTTGTTCCCATGGCAACAGTCACAAACATCCTGTCTGGCTTTCCAGCCACAAGCAGCTGGCTGAGCTGCTAGAGCCTTTGCTTGCTGCAGCATTGGTGCTTTATGGTAACACTAACATCCTCCCCCTTTCCGTGTAACCTGTAGTACCTGTGGTTCAACCCAATTGCAACCTCTGTACATAAACCTTAAGTTGTTCTCTGTTAACAACCTTAGACAACAGATCAGCAGGAATTTCATTTCCTGGCATGTAGGACACCTGAATAAGTCCTTTCTGAATACACTCTCTTGCACGATGTAACTTAATCTGCAAGTACTTGGTTCTTTGCTTGCAACTCTCTGAGTTCAACAAAGCCAAACAGGATCTATTGTCTTGATACACTTGTATAGGACATTTCACAGAAACTCTGATGTCCTTAAACAGTTGCATCAACCATTCACAATCCATGAGTGAAAATGACAGAGCATTGAGTTCTGCTTCACAGGAATTTAGGCATACTGTCGTCTGCTTCTTGCACAGCCAGTCAAACAGACAGTGGTTGTACATGTAGCCTACTCCAGAAGTGCTTGTACCATCCGTGGTGTCACTTCCAAAACTTGCATCTGCAAAGATTTCAAGACCTCCAGTCTTCTGACTGGTGAACCTCAGCCTGTAGTGCAAAGTCCCTTTCAAATAGCGGGCTATGCGCTTCAGAGCTTTCCAATCCTGAACAGATAGTGCTTACAGCTATGTCAGGTCTTGAACATCTAGCAATGAAATTCAACTTGCCTAGAATGCATCTGTACAGCGTAATGTCAGAAAACGCTTCAGCAGTACTATCTACCTGGTAACCTGTCACCATCGCTGTGTCTGCTTGGTTTGCATCAACCAAATTCAACCTGGTTAATACATCAGCAATTTTCTGTGTTTGGTGTACCAGAAAATTACCTGCTTGGTCCCTCTCCACCTGCAGAGAAAGATAGTTGAATAACTCACCAATATCCTTCATGTCAAAGTGCTCCTTCAGTTGAGCTAGGGTGCTTTGGTACAAAGCCTGATTCTTCCAAAACATCAGAAGATCATCAACAAAACATAAACAATACAGTTTGTTTTGCTCCTCCTCCTTGACAAACACACATGAATCAGCTTTGCCCTGGTGAAAACCTAGAGAAAGCAATGTCTCAGTGAGCTTTGTGTTCCAACACCTGGCACTCTGCTTGAGACCATATAAGGATTTCCGCAGTTTACAGACCATTCCCTTCTGTATCTGCATCCCGTCAGGTGGAAGCATAAACAGCTCCTCCTCCAGAATCCCGTACAAAAAAGCTGTATTAATGTCATGATGGGAAACATGCAGTTTCTCCTCTGCAGCAATCTTGAGCATCAGCCGAATGCTCTCATACTTGACGGTGGGTGAGCAGGTCTCGTGGTAATCCTGTCCTGGTATCTGTGAAAAACCTCTGGCAACCAATCTGGCTTTGTGTCTGACAACCTTGCCATTCTGGTCTGTTTTGGCCTTGAAGACCCATTTGCTGCCAACCAGTCTCATTCCTGGGACTACCGGTACCAGTTCCCAAGTTTGGTTCCTGTTCAAGGAATCAACTTCAGCCTTCATGGCATTAAGCCAAGGCTCAGCATCTTTAGAGGTTAACTCCTGAACCTCTTTGAAGCTTGAAGGTTCCCACACCTTCTCTGAGCTACTAAGAACAGCAGTTGCTGTCTTAGCAAACTCATCAGCAAATCTCTTTGCAGGTTTGCCCTTCGTTGCTCTTTCAGATCTGCGTACTAGACGCAAGTCTTCTGGACTCATCTCCTCCTTCTTAGGAGAGAAGTGACCAATGGTGAACAGTGGTTCTTCCAGATCATTGTCAGACGCATCAGATGGTCTGACTGAGGCCTTTGCGCTCTTGTAGTCTGCTGTGTCATCACTGTTGCTGACATCAGCAGCAGCGCCGCCGAATGAAATGGAATCCGAACTCTGATCATCATCATCATCCTCAGCTTCCTCTTCTGCTTTCTTCACATCACCTTCATCCTCCTCTGGGTAACTCTGGAAAATTCCCACATTTCCCCCCCCCCTCTTAGGATTGTACTCAACACTCTTTATGAACTTAATGGACTTAGAGTCAGTCATCCATACCCTGTATGCATCTTTTTCGTACCCCATGAACAAACCATGTGCCCCACGCTTCCCAAGCTTGTTGCTCTGTGGGGTGTGTACCCACATGTCAGAACCAAAGATTCTCATGTGCTTGACGCAAGGTTTCTTACCAAACATCTTCTCATAGGGGGTACAACCAATAGGTGATGACAGTCTGCGATTAAAAGTGTAAACAAAATTCGACAGAGCCTCCCCCCAATACTTATCAGGGAGATTGGCATCATGCAACAAGGTTTTTAGGCCTTGAAGCAACATTTGATTTGCTCGCTCCGCAAGTCCATTCATCCATGGCGATTTAGGCGTTGACAAGTCATGCTGGATTCCCTTCTCAGTCAGGAAAGCTTCAAACTGCTGAGAAGTGAACTCCCCGCCCCGATCAGTAAAGAGACAGCCGATACGTTTACCGTGAACATTCTCCAACCAAGCACAGAATGCCTTGAACTTCGGAAACGCTTGCGATTTCTGCTCGAGCATAAACACATGAATGTACCTGGAAAAAGAATCAATCAGAACCATGAAGTACCTTGCTCCACCCAAAGAGGGCGCAAGTGGACCAACCAGGTCTGCGTGGACTAGCTGGTAGGGTTTGGAAGCCTGCCTGCTAGACTCCTTGCCTTTTTTTTTTTTTGCCTTCTCTTTTTTTTAATAAGGTATTTATTAAGGTTTTTTTAAAATATTACAATAAAAAATGAAAAAGAAAAAAAATACAAAGTAAAAATGATTAAAAACACTCAGCTTTTCCATTGCTTATTTTCCTTTAGCTTGTTTCCCGGACCTCCTCATACCTCCCTTTTTTGTATTCCAGTTCAGTTTGTTGGTTCAGCAAATCCTTACCCTCTTTATTTATCCTAATCTTTGGTCTTAAAATAGTAACGTTAGATTTTTACCTCTTAACAACCCCTTTTTCATATTCCCTTAAAGCATTACAGCTAGAAACCACTTAATTTCTATCCAACATCGTTCTAACATTCATTCATTTTACAATATTTCTGTAGATAATCTTTGAACTTCTTCCAATCTTCTTCCACCGACTCTTCTCCCTGGTCTCGGATTCTGCCAGTCATTTCTGCCAGTTCCATATAGTCCATCAGCTTCATCTGCCATTCTTCCAGAGTGGGTAGATCTTGTGTCTTCCAATACTTTGCAATGAGTATTCTTGCTGCTGTTGTGGCATACATGAAAAAGGTTCTATCCTTCTTTGGCACCAATTGACCGACTATGCCCAGGAGAAAGGCCTCTGGTTTCTTCAAGAAGGTATATTTAAATACCTTTTTCAGTTCATTATATATCATTTCCCAGAAAGCCTTAATCCTTGGGCACGTCCACCAAAGGTGAAAGAATGTACCTTCAGTTTCCTTACATTTCCAACATTTGTTATCGGGCAAGTGATAAATTTCTGCAAGCTTGACTGGGGTCATGTACCACCTGTAGATCATTTTCATAATATTCTCTCTTTGGGCATTACATGCCATAAACTTCATACCTGTGGTCCATAACTGTTCCCAGTCAGCCATCATAATGTTATATCCAACATCTTGTGCCCATTTAATCATAGCAGATTTCACCATTTCATCCTGAGTATTCCATTTCAACAGCAAGTTATACATCTTTGACAAAATCTTAGTTTTGGGTTCTAACAATTCTGTTTCTAATTTTGATTTTTCCAACTGGAAGCCGATTTTCTTGTCCAAACTGTATGCCTCCATTATCTGATAATAATGAAGCCAGTCTCGCACTTTGTTTTTTAATTTCTCAAAACTCTGCAATTTCAGTCTATCTCCATCTTGTTCCAAAATTTCCCAATATTTCGGCCATTTGGCCTCCATATTGAGCTTTTTCTGAGCTTTTGCTTCCATCGGTGACAGCCACCTTGGAGTGACTCCTTGCCTTTTGGAGCAACCTTCAACTTGTTCTCTGCACAAGATACACATTTCATGTGAAACTTACAGGGTTTGATGTTCAAACCCTGAACCAATCCTGGCATCTTGGCCAGTGCCTGCCAAGACATGTGACAAAATCTTCTGTGTGCTTCATGAATGCATCCTGCATGAAGAATTTTGTTAGTTTGTGCAACACAACAAGAATCAACATTAGACACAACAGCACCATTGTCATCATAAGTTATACAGAACAAGCCATCTATAAACTTTGCATGCAAAATGTCCTCTTTGCCTTTCCTGATGACACAGACGCTCCTCTTGAAGGAAATCTCAAAGCCACGCCCAGTCAGCTGTGGGACACTGAGCAAATTGTCTGCAGCACCTGGAACATAAAGTACATCTTTGATGGTTGTGTGCAGACTTGCCAGTCTCACAGTCCCTTCTCCTGCGATTCGCAATGTCTTTCCGTCAGCCAGGTGGATCTCACCATCTTGAGGTTTGAATGAGATAAAGAGATGCCGGTCTTTTGCCAAATGGCGGGTGCATCCAGAATCTATAATAAATCTGGCCTTGGCCTTTGGAGCAGCTTTTGCAGCAAGCAAAACCTTGTTTTCCACCGGCGTGGGCTTTTGCTGCTTGCCCCCCCCCCCCCGCTCCTGGGCATCAAACTTGCCTTTAGCCTTTGGTGAACCTGTGCCAGCAAACAAAACCTTGTTTTCCACTGGCGTGGGCTCTTCACCCCCCTTCTGCTTCGGGTCATCTGCAGGCATCGGTCTCTGTTTACCTCTGGCCTTCCAGCCTCTGCAAAGGCGATGACCTTTGTTCTCACGAGAAACAGAGCTCTCAGCTGCCGACTCCTTGGCTCCCCCTGGAGGCTGGAATGCTGCCTGGGATGACATCACAGTCAGCTCCCCCTGCAGCTTGCAACCGGTGCCCTCAGCATCCCTGCATTCACTCGCATTCTGGGAAACAGCCAGGACCTCCAATGCAGTCAAACTATGGGCTGGGATGACTGGCAGATGGGCTATCTTCAAAGCATTCCACATCTTACGTGCAGTGGTGTTGCCAGCTAACGTTTTAATTTCCTCCAGAGAGACGGACAAGACTATTATGTCTATGGCCTTTGAATCTTGGGCCCTCCATCTATCTGTCAGAGGAACTGGAGGGGCTTCAGACACAGTATGCCACACTCCAAACTGACGCAGCAAACTTTCACACCATTTTGCCCAGGTCTCATAATTGTGCCGATTTAACTTTGGGCACTCAGCAGCTTCAGAAGCTTGTAAAAACTCCATTCCAGCTCTTCACTTGAGCCGTGATTCACAAAACAAAACTAAACAAAAACGAAAAAACACACATCTACAGAAAAAAAACCATATCATTACGTACATTTACACATATTGACTTCCTTCCATTGTTCTAAGACCTCAAAAAAATTACTCTTACTATATTGTTGTGTCTGGTTAGATTACTTCCATCTTTGTACTTTTTTTTTTTATACACCTTTTTTTTTCTTTAACCCTGTAAAGCATCATTCATTACATACCAATATACTTACTCCAGAACAATGTTTTTTCATATACTCTTTAGCACAACCCCATTCTTTTAATAATTTCTGGTCCGATTGTCCCCTTATGAATGCTGTGAGTCTTGCCAGATTTATGTATTCACAAAATTTAATTTGCCAATCTTTCACTGATGGGATTTTCCTCCCTTTCCAGTTTTTTGCTATAAGCATCCTGGCAGCTGTTGTTGCATAAAGGAATACTTTCCTTTGATTTTCGGGGATATCATTTGTAATTAAACCTAAAAGGAATGCCTCCGGTTTTTTACTGAAAGATGTTTTAAACATCTTTTTGAGTTCTTCGTAAATTTCGTTCCAGAATTGTTTAATAGGTCGGCATTCCCACCACATGTGAAACATTGTTCCTATTTCTTTTTTACATCTCCAACAGGTATTCGATTTTAATTTGTAAATTTTAGCCAATTTTACCGGAGTTAAGTACCATTGGTACACCATTTTCATAAAATTTTCTCTTATTATATAATATGCCGTGAACTTAATATCATATTTCCATAATTTCTCCCATTGTTCCAGCCGAATCACATATCCTATATCATGTGCCCATTTAATCATAACTTCTTTTACTTCTTCATCCTTTAATTCCCATTCTAATAATAAATTATACATTTTGGATATATTCTTTTTTGAGTTTTGTAATAATACTTTTTGTAATTTTGATTCCTCTTTTTCAAATCCTATTATTTTATCCTGATTAAATATTTGTGCAATTTGGTGGTATTGTAACCATGTATTGGGTCACCTCTTCATATGGTCTTAATTTTAATTGGCCCTGTTCTTCCTTTAGGAGCTGCTGGTATGTCGCCATTCTTCCTATAGTATTTTTCTTTTTAACCGATATTACTTCTAACGGTGAGACCCACCATGGGGTTTTCGGTTCTAACAACCTTCTATATCTCGCCCAGACCTTGTATAATGCATTTCTAATTACGTGGTTTAGAAATGCTTTATGTACTGCCACTTTGTTATAAATTAGATAGGCATGCCAACCATATCTGTTGATCCATCCCTCCAAGTCCAAAATGTCACTGTTATCCAATTTGATCCAATCCTTGATCCAAGTAAAGCATGCCGCATCGTGATATAGTCTCAGGTCTGGGAGTCCGAAACCTCCCCGCTCTTTTATGTCGGTTAATAATTTATGTTTCATCCGTGGCTTTTTGCCTTGCCATATAAACTTTGTTAGGTCCGTTTTCCATTTTTTAAAACAATCATCTTTACCTATTATGGGAATCATTTGAAAAAGGAACAAGAGTTTTGGTAAAATATTCATTTTAATAGCCGAAATTCTACCCCAGAGTGTTAAATTCAATCTTGTCCAAGTTTCCATTTCTCTTTTTGTTTCTTCCCAATTTTTTTTATAATTATCTTCAAACAAATTTATATTTTTCATTGTTATTTGTATTCCTAAATATTTCACTTTTTTTACAATTTGTAATCCAAATTTTTCTACCAGTTCCTTTTTCTCTTGATCTCCCATGTTTTTTACCATTAGTTTCATATTTTCTTTATTCAAAGCAAAACCTGAGACCCTTCCAAAGTTTCCCATTTTTTCTAGAGCCTTTGCTATGCTTTCCTTTGGGTTTTCCACCATTGAGACTAAATCATCTGCAAATGCTCTTATTTTGTATATTTTCTCTCCTAGGGATATTCCATTTATTTCTTGATCCAGTCTGATTTCTTGATTTAATATTTCCAAAACCAAAATAAATAATAATGGTGAAAGTGGGCACCGTTGTCTGGTGCCCTTCTGTATTTTAAAATAATCAGTCGTGTCATTATTTATTATTATATTTGCTTCTTGTTGTTCATAAATTGCTTTTAGCCCTCTTGTAATTTGGTCTCCCATGTCCATCTGGTCTAATAATATTTTTAGAAATTTCCATGATACTTTGTCAAATGCCTTTTCCGCGTCCACAAAAACAAAGGCTACCTTCTTACTCGGTTTCATGTCTAAATACTCGATCATATCAATCACTGTTCTTATATTATCACTCATTTTCCTGCCCGGCAAGAACCCTGCCTGCTCTTTATTTATGCAATCCTGCAAAACTGTCTTTAATCTTATTGCCAATATTTGTGCATAGATCTTGTAATCATTATTTAGTAATGATATTGGTCTATAATTGGTTATAAACTCTTTATTTCGTCCTTGTTTTGGGATTACTACTATGTGAGCCTGTTCCCAGGTGTTGGGAATCTTCCCGTCTTCTAGTATTCTATTTAAGAGTGTCTTCATAGGTGATAATAATGGTTCCTCTAATTTTTTGTAATGTATTGCGGTAAGACCATCTGGACCTGGGGATTTTCCCAGTTTCATCTTAATTATCGCTTGATGAAGCTCTGTCGTGGTTATTGGGGAGTTTAGATCTTGAATCTTTTCTTTCTTAATTTTAGGTATATCCTTTCCACACAAATACTCTTTTATTTCATCCTCTGTCTCATTTCCTGCTTTATATAGCTTATTATAATATTTTATAAAGCACTTTTTAACTTCTTCAGGATTATCTAAAGTTCTCCCTTCTTCCACTATTTTATCAATCAGTTTTTCCTTTTGTCTTTTTTTCAATTGCCAGGCTAGCATCTTTCCGGGTTTATTTGCAAATTCGAACGACCTTTGTTTCATCCATTTAATATTGTCCTCAATTTCGCTATTTAATATTGCTGAAGCCTGGGTTTGTAATATTTTTAGTTTTTGGTTTATTAATTCATTTTTTGGTTGTTTTGTTAATAATTTTTCATTTCTTCCTATTTCTTTCCTTATTTGTTCTAGTTTTTGCTCTCTGTTTCTTTTCCTTATTGCACTTTGTTGTATGTAAAAGCCTCTTATGAAAGCTTTACTTGCATCCCATATTGTCCTGATGTCTGTATCCTGTTCTTTATTTAATTCAAAAAATTCTTTCATTAGTTCTTGCGCTTTTTTCACAATCTTTTCGTCATTTAATATTCTTTCATTAAGCCTCCATCTTTTATTAGTTTTCTTGTATTCCTTTAATTCTAATGTGACTGGGTTGTGATCTGTAATAATTTTGGTCTGTATTTCTGCTTTTTTAATTTTAGTTGTTAAGTTATTTGATACCCATATGCTGTCAATTCTGCCGGCTAATTTTTTTACTTCCGAGAAATGTGTATACTGTCTTTCTCCTGGGTTTTTATATCTCCATGTGTCAATCAAATTTAAGTTTTCTACCATCTGAAAGAAGGTATCTGGGAGTCTGCCTTTTTTTGATTTTCTTTCTCTCTGTGTCCTATCTAATTCTATTGATGTGACACCATTTAGGTCTCCCATCAGAATAATTTCCTCTTCTATAAATTCCAGTAAATTAGCTTCTACTTTCCTGAAGAATTCTGTTTTGTTACCATTCGGTGCATAAACTCCTACTATAATTAAATGTTCTTTACCTTTTGTTATTTTTACCTTTTTTTGGGGGGGGGGGAGAAAAAAAAGTTTATTTATTTTTAAAAATAAAAAAATAAACTTTTTTTCTCTCCCCCCCCCCCAAAAAAAGTGTCCCTGGATTCTTTGAAAAAAATCTGGTAACCTTACCTTAAATCCTAACCTTCTAATTCCAAGTGTCTTCTTTCTCAATATCACCCATTTTGTTAACCGCACCAAGCAACAAGCTGTAAAATACAAGTTTAAAACACAAGCTTTCCTTTGCATCTCGCAGAACTTTAAATGTAATTCGTGGTTTTTTCCACCTGTCCTACAAACTTCCACCAGCACCATGCGCTTCTCCTTCTGCAAGCAGCGCCACCCGAATTCGCACCTGGGATGAGCCGCTTGTCACACTAAACTGAGCCGTCTGAGAAAGGCTGGGGCGGGTGGCAAGTGGGAGGGGGGAAGTCGTGCGCTTCTGTCCCGTGAGAAAAGAGCTGAACCTCCCAGGAGGCAGCCTGCTTGCAGACAAGGGGCAGGGACAGAAGGCAGAGATAGCACCTGGCCTTGGGGTGCCCGCCCTCCGACGCCTCTGCCCGTGCACTTTGCTGCATGGCTTTTGCCTGAAAGGGTCCTGGGTGCTCGTCATTAAGGTGGCTGCTAATTGTGTTGATGGCACTGGGCTCTGTCTCTCCAGTTGCGCTTCCTTGGTTCAGAGGTGGAATATAGCAGCTGGGCTGGGCTGCCTCAAAGCCCATCAAGGCCACAGGCTGCCAGCATGACTCATCCCGGCTTTCTCATCTGAGGGAAAAGGGTGCGTGATCTTAAACGCTGGCCTTGGCAACTTGATTGAGCTACCTTGGGCCAGAGGGTTATTCTGAAGATACACTCAGGAAAACACCCGAGGCCATGGACATGGGGAGGGAGACCAGGCTGGAAGGAGCGAAGAGGGGGCATGAAGAAGAAGAACGAGGAGAATGGGGTCTGGAAAGAGGGGTGGGGAGCGATCCCACCCCCAGCCACTCAAGGATGGGAAGTGCGTCCCAGGGGAAGCGGGATTCAGGCGGAGGACGACGACGGGTTGGGTGGGGGTTGCCAGGAGCAGCACGATGTCCCTCAAACCCCCGGGTTCCACTCTCCAGGCAGGCGCCCAACGTAGCCAGCTGGCAAGGGCTCTTTCTTACTACAGCCTTGGTGTGCAGATCTTGGGTTCAGCCTGTGGAAATGTTCAGGGATGCAGGAGAGGATATATTGTCTGATTATATCCTTTTCCAACTTGTGTTAACAAGTTCACAATTTAGCAGAGTAACATTCCCCTTTTTAAACTTGCAGCGGATGCGTTTGCTCAGGCTCGCTAAAGCCTCTATAATAACTGTTCTGGTATTTTCCCCTTATTCCCTCATAAAAGATAAGACACGACACAGTCTTCTATAAAGTATAAAAAGTTTTACTCACATATCATTCTGTTCACAATAGGATCCCAGAAGGCAGACTTAGCTTAGAAAAGTAACATACACTTGGAAACTATTCCATAAGGAGACAGTCCCTTTGTCATTTCTTGGCTGGAAGCCAAGAGAGCATCTTTGGCTAAGCAGATGTTGCTTCTTCGATGCATGTAGTCAAAAAGAGAGAGATGGACTTCCGGAGGCGGCGCCATCAGCAATGGCGGATTCCCTCTAGTTCTGAGGGAGTAGCTCCGCGGAAATCGGGTCTTGCCGCTACGGCGAAGCGGGGACCCCTTTGAAATCACAGGCGGGTAAAGCCTGTGACCGTGGGACTCGGCGGGCACCTTTAGCGCCCCCCCAATCTGCGAGGGAACCATGTAAGGGGCTCCAGAGCAAAACGGGGAGTCTGGCGCGGTGCTGAGAGTCAACTGCTTCTTCCGTGGAGTGAAGCCGCACAGCTGTTGCCGGAGAGCGCTGACCTTTTTCCTGTGACAATTCGGCTACTAAACAATTACCCGTGAGTAGGTCAAGTTTAAAGATCGGGGAATTTAAGGAAAAAAAGGATTAATTTGGCACTGAAGCGGGAAGGCGTAAACAGGAATTCTGCCTTCCGTTTTCTGTATACAGATCAAAGCAAAGACTGTCTAAGCTAAGACCTGGAGAGTTGCGTTAAAAGGACTTAAATCCTAACGGCAAATCAAAAGAACTCCCTCCCTGAACTGCAGGAGAGGGGAGGGAAGAGGGGAAAGTATTTTTTGCCTGTAAAAAAAAAAGGAAAAAAAGGAGAGAAAAGGGAATAAAGACCACTATTTAATCCTTGGGAACGGACTGCCAGGATCAATAGAATTGCTGTATTGAGAGTCGCACTGTTTATGGACAATGTAACTTTTTGACAGTTAACTCTGCAAGTGAGATACTTTTATTCTGAAGGGCTTCTTTGGACTTGAAACTGTTGCTTATTTTGTTGAAGGGGGACTTTGGAAAGTTGGAAAAGAAACTTTATTGTAATACCATTGACTGTTACTGTGTCCCCCTAGTGGAACACTGAAATTGCTACAACTAGCTGGGGAATTTTCCACTTCTAACTGGCCAGGGAAATTTCCACTGCAAAACAAGCTTTGGCCGTGGGACTGACCTTGATCCTCAGATAAAGTGTTATGGCAAACTTGGCTCAGGAAAAAACAACAAGATCGGGCAAGGTTAGACTGCAGCAGACCAGTGCAGTATTGCAGCAACGCAGAGCATCTGCATCCGGCCCTTCTGCACCACAAGGGGAAGATCCTGCACAAGCTGGGTCAAAAGGAATGGCATCTGAAGAGGGATTTACTTCAGTATTAAGTAAAATCTATGAAACCTTGGAAAAATTAAGCAAAGAAGTTACTGAAGCAACAACTAAAATTGATCAAAATACCACTAGCATTAATAACTTGGGGCAGAAGGTGAACTCAAACACAGAATCTATTGAAAAACTGCTGCAAGAATCTACTTCGAATCGAAAGACAGCTGAGGAAGCAAAGGAAAAAGCATCGGCTGTAGAGGAAAAGATAACACCGATATGTAAGCAGCTTGAGGACCACCGGCCGCTTTTGTCTATGATTGAACTGAAGGAGAAACAGACTAATTTGAGGATCAGGGCGGTACCTGAACTTGAAAAAGACAGCCTAAGTGATTTTCTTACACAGGAATTTGCAGACTTCTGGAACTTGGAAGATAAGCAAGACTTCAAGATAGTAAGTGCTTTTAGACTTGGAAGAGGAGGGAGAAAGAACAGGGTGAGAGACTGTTTGATTACCCTCCGAACAAAAGAAGAGAGAGATAAAATATTGAATCTGCATTTCCAGCAGACTTTGGAGATACAAGAATCAAGAGTGAAGATTTTTAAGGACATTCCGAAATATTTATTGGCTCTTAGGGCTAACTACGGAGAGTTGGTGGCCCTGCTGAGAGGAAACAGAATTGTTTTCAGGTGGGAGTTTCCCCAAGGCCTTTCTTTTACCTTTAAAGGGAAAAAAATCAAAATAAGATCAGTGGAAGATAAAGAAATTTTTTTGAGAGAACACGGAGAAAACCTACAAAAGGAAGCTGAAGAAGAAGAGCCAAGAGTACTAAAACCAGGAATACTAGACTTAGTCTCACTACCTTTGGGATTGGACAAACTAGAGAAAGTGACACCACCGACAGAACAAGAACAATTACTTGGCGCAGTTGGAGGAGAAGCAAAATAACGACATCATGTCTCTGCAACTATTAAGCTGGAACATTCATGGTTTTAATTCCCGGAGAAAAGGAAAAAAGTTTTTCATTTGTTGAAAAAGGAACAATTGGACTTGATTTGTTTACAGGAAACTCACGTGATAAGGCTACACAGGAAAGTATTGATTAACAAAAGATTGGGCCAAGAGTTTATTTCATCGGATAAGGTTAAAAAGAGAGGAGTTGTAATTTATGCTAAAGAGAGCCTATCACCGAAATTCATTTTTAAAGATGACCAAGGAAGATTCGTGGCAATTGAAATTCAAATTCAAGGAGAGAAATTCTTGATAGTAGGAGTTTATGCACCAAACGAGGGGAAATCTGAATTTTTTAAGAAGTTGCATGAGACATTGTTGGACTACATGGAGTATAACATCATTATGATGGGAGACAGGAATGGAGTGGTGTCCACAAATATGGATAAGTCACAAAGACAGGTAGTCACGAAAGACGGCAGACTGCCAAAAACCTTTTTTGACATGACTGACAACATGGACTTGATTGACATTTGGAGAACTAAGAACCCCCTGGGTAGAGAGGGAACTTTCTTCTCTGAAGCCAAAATGACATGGACAAGAATTGACCAAATTTGGATAACTAGAGGATTGGCTCCTAAAATTCGAAAAGCGGAAATTTGTCCTAAAACTTGCTCCGACCATAATACTGTGAGAATGGAGATGAAATTAACACCAATTGGTTCCTTTAGATGGAGGATGAATGACACCTTGTTTAGAGATGTAGAGGTTACCAAGAAGGCCCAAAAAATCTTGAGAGACTATTTTGAGATAAATTTGAATACCACGGTTGAAAAAAGAGTAATCTGGGACGCAAGCAAAGCGGTCATGAGAGGGTTTCTGATTCAACAGAATGCAATAAAGAAGAGAACTCAAAATGAGAAAAAAGATAAAATTCTGGAGAAAATAAAAGAAGGAGAGAAGAAATTAAGAGCGAAACCAAAGTCGCAAGAGATTCTGAGAGAAATAAAGTTATATCAAGTACAATATATGAAAATGATAAATCAGGAAATAGAATGGAAAATTAAACAGATGAGACAAAAGACATTTGAATCGGCTAATAAATGTGGGAAACTGCTAGCCTGGCAGATGAAAAAAAGACAAAAATTAAACACCATTACAAATTTGGAAGTGGAAGGAAAGAATATACAGAATCCATTGGAGATTAGAAAGTGTTTCCAGAGATATTTTAAACAACTATATACACAAGGGCTACAGAAAGAGACTGATATAGACCAATTTTTAAGAACAAATGGATTACAAAAAAATTCTCAAGAAAATAAGTTAATGCTGAACTATAAAATAACGGAACAGGAGGTTGAAGGTGCCATCCAGAATATGCAGTTGGGCAAATCTCCAGGGCCGGACGGTTTAACCTCAAAATACTATAGATCTTTGAAAGATTGGTTAATTCAACCACTAAAGGAGGTTTGCAATGAAATTTTGGAGGGGGAAAAAGCGCCAGAGTCGTGGAAGGAAGCTTACATTACACTTATACCGAAAACTGAGTTTGAAAAAACCCAACTTAAGAATTACCGCCCCATATCCCTGCTTAATGTGGATTACAAAATTTTTGCAGATATATTGGCTAAAAGATTGAAAAAAGTTTTAGTTGAGGAGATACATAAAGACCAAGCTGGCTTTCTCCCGGGCAGACACTTGTCTGACAACACGAGAAATATAATTAACATTTTAGAGAAGCTGCAAGTGAACATTAATACTAAAGCAGTTTTGATATTTGTTGATGCGGAGAAAGCCTTTGATAATATTTCTTGGAGTTTTATGAAGAAAAATCTTCAGGGGATGGGGGTTGGTCAAGGTTTTGAAAATGGTATAGGTGCAATTTATTCAGAACAAAAGGCCAAATTGATTGTTAACAACGTGGTGACAGACGAATTTAAGATGGAGAAAGGGACACGACAAGGCTGACCAATTTCCCCTTTGCTTTTTATTTCAGTCCTGGAGGTTTTGCTAAATATGATTAGAAGGGACCATTTGATCAAAGGTATTCAGGTCGGAGCTAAACAGTACAAACTTAAAGCTTTTGCAGATGATTTAGTATTGACATTACAGGAGCCAGAATCTAGTACTAAAAGAGTATTAGAACTGATTGAGGAATTTGGTCAAGTGGCAGGATGTAAGTTGAACAAGTTAAAGACTAAGGTTCTTGAGAAAAATTTAACACCGTTTGAGAAAGAGAGGTTTCAGAAGGAGACAGGTTTAACACTAGTTAAGAAAGTAAAATACCTGGGGGTTAACATGACTGCTAAGAACTTGAATTTATTTAAAGATAACTATGAGAAATGCTGGTCAGAAGTGAAAAAGGATCTTGAAATATGGTCAAACTTGAAGCTTTCCTTGTTTGGTCGAATTGCTGTGATAAAAATGAATGTATTGCCTAGAATGTTATTTTTGTTTCAATCATTGCAAATTTTGGACAAAATGGACTGTTTCAAGAAGTGGCAGAGAGACATTTCTAGATTTGTCTGGCAGGGCAAGAAGCCCAGAATAAAATTTAAAATATTAACTGATGCAAAGGACAGAGGTGGATTTGCCCTGCCAGACCTTAAACTTTATTATGAATCAGCAGCATTTTGCTGGTTGAAAGAATGGCTGCTTCTTGAGAACACAGACATTTTGGATTTAGAAGGTTTTAATAACGTTTTTGGGTGACATGCATATTTGTGGTATGACAAGGTTAAAGCACATAAAGCATTTAAAAACCATATTGTCAGAAGAGCATTGTTTAATGTCTGGACAAGATATAAAGACTTACTTGAAAATAAAACCCCAAGGGGGCTATCACCGATGGAGGCGAAGGCTCAGAAAAAACTCAATATGGAGGCCAAATGGCCAAAATACTGGGAGATTTTGGAACAGGAGGGTGACAAACTGAAATTGCAGAGTTTCGAGAAATTAAAAGACAGAGTGCGAGATTGGCTTCATTATTATCAAATAAGGGAGGCCTACAATTTGGACAAAAAAATTGGTTTCCAGGTGGAAAAATCAAAACTGGAAACAGAACTGTTAGATCCCAAAAATAAGATATTATCAAGAATGTATAACTTGCTGTTGAAATGGAATACTCAGGATGAAACGGTTAAATCTGCTATGATTAAATGGGCTCAAGTTGTTGGACATAATATAATGTTTGCTGACTGGGAACAGTTGTGGACCACAGGTATGAAATTCACGGCATGTAATGCCTTAAGAGAGAATATTATGAAAATGATATACAGGTGGTACATGACACCAGTCAAGCTTGCAAAAGTATATCATTTGCCCGATAATAAGTGTTGGAAATGTAAAGAAAATGAAGGTACATTCTTTCACCTTTGGTGGACGTGCCCAAGGATTAAGGCCTTCTGGGAGATGATCTATAATGAATTGAAAAAGGTATTTAAGTATACCTTCTTGAAGAAACCAGAGGCCTTCCTCCTGGGCATGGCTGGCCAATTGGTGTTAAAGAAGGATAGAACTTTCTTTATGTACGCTACAACAACAGCAAGAATACTCATCGCAAAGTATTGGAAGACACAAGATCTACCCACCTTGGAATAATGGCAGATGAAAGTGATAGACTACATGGAACTGGCGGAAATGTCTGGCAGAATCCGAGACCAGGGAGAAGAGTTGGTGGAAGAAGATTGGAAGAAATTTAAAGACTATTTGCAGAAATATTGTAAAATTAATGAATGTTAAAATGATGTTGGATTGAAATGAAACGGCTTTAGCAACAAGGTTAAAAAGAATATGTAAAAATGGATTGATAACTAGATGAAAATACGAAGTTATAATATGTTAAGATATAGAATTAAGATAAAAACAAAGAGGGAAGGGATTTGCTGAATTAACCATGTGAACTGGAATACAAAAAAGGGAGGTGTGAGGAGGTCAGGAAACAAGTAAATGAAATATAAGACATGAAAATATTGATTTGTTTTTAATTGTTTTTTACTTTTCATGTATTTTGTCTTTGTATCTTTGTATCTTTTTTATTTTTCTTTTTTATTTTTTAATTCTGTAACTCTTTACTGTCTGTAAAATTTCAATAAATATCATTAAAAAAAAAACAAAAAGAGAGAGGTGGCTGCCCTGCCCTGTGCTTTTCTCGTTACCTGCAGAGGTGAGGCCACACCCACCTCTAGTCACATGCAGAGCAAGTCTGTCCCAGCCCAGAAGGAAACAGGAAGTTTACCTGCTGGCTGGACAAACATTCCTCCCCATGTGTAAACATGTGCACTCTAGGAATGTTGTACTTGACTGCTCTTGTGCTTCACATCCCACATACCCCTTCTCAGGCAATACAACATGCACAAAACGTAAATAATTTTATTCAACCACCCAGAGTCCCAGCTTGACACGTAGGTTCTGGAAACTCTCTCTAGCAGGGGCTTTGTCAGGATGTCAGCAGTCATCTCTTCGGTGCTGCAGTAAGACAGTTCCACAAGTCCATCCTGGATCATCTTGGGTATATAATGGTACTTCACCCCAATATGTTTTGTTCTCACTTGGAACTTCTCACTCTGCATCAGCTTTAGGCAACTCTGATTGTCCTCTAGCAAGCTGACAGGTCCCTTTCTCATCAACCCAAAGTCCTTGATGAGTTGATCGAGTTAGGCAACCTCTCTGCACGCTTCTGTTGCTGCAACGTATTCTGATTCCGTGGAAGACAATGCTACACAGCTCTGTTTATAACTACCCCACGCAACAGGTCCACCCCCAAACATAAAAACATGACCACTTGTTGATTTATAGTCAGTATTGTCCCCAGCCCAATCCGCACCAGTATACCCAACCAACTTAGGATTTCTGACAGCTGGTAACTTTAATTTACAATTCATAGTGCCCTTCAAATACCGCACCACCCTTTTTACACCTGCCCAATCATGCTCAGTGGGAGAATTCACCTTTCTGCTAAGAATCCCCACAGCATTTGCTAAGTCGGGTCTACATATGGTAACTAAATACAAAAGTTTACTAATCACCGACCTGTATTCACTGTTGTCTGGCAACTGCTTTGAATCCTACTGATTCTTCAAGAAGTCAGTAGCCATGGGTGTAGCAACCGGGTGTGCGTCTTGCATCTGCATGCATACAATTAGTTTGTGCATCTTTTGCCTCTGACTGAGAAGAAATGAGCCATCCTCTTCTCTTTCCACTTGGATCCCGAGGTAGTACTGGACATCTCCTAGCTCCTTGACCTCCACCTCTTTGCTAAGGTGTTTTACTATCTGTGCATAGTCTTTTTCACTTGCTGTGGCAATAATCAGGTCATCAACAAATGCTAGAATATATGAGAATTGTCCATTATTTGATTTACTGTACAAGCACTTGTCAGCATTGCATTGCTTGTATCCAAGCTGCGTCAGCATTTTATGCAACTTTTGGTTCCAGGCTCTAGCAGCCTGCTTAAGTCCGTAAAGTCCCCTTTGCAGCTTGCACACTAAATATGCCTCATGTGGTTTTACAAAACCTTTGGGCTGTTTCATATAAATTTCCTCTGAAATCTGTCTCTGAAGAAAAGTAGTAGCAATTTCAATGTGTTTCACCCTCATTTGCTTGGAGGCTGCAATGCTCAAAAGCATTCTTATGCTGCTGTACCTCATGGTTGGTGCAAAAACCTCATCGTAGTCTTCACCAAAATGTTGTGAAAATCCCTGTGCTACAAGTCTAGCTTTGTAGCGTTGCACTTCTTCTGACCCCTTCTTAACCTTAAAAGCCCATTTACTGCCAATGGCCTTCTTACCGGGAGGCAGCTCAGTGAGTGTCCTGGTCTTGTTTTGAAGCAGTGCATCCATCTCCTCCTGCGTGGCCTTCCTCCAGAGACCGGCTTCAGCAGCTGGCATCTCCTGTATCTCTTCCCATGCGGAAGGTTCCTGTGGAAGTGCTGACCCTGCAAAGTAGGACAGCCGTAATGGTGGGACACCTTTGTTGGTTCTGGATGAGCGTCTGACCTCTGGTTCTGCGACCGCATCAGCTTCCTCATCCTCCTCCAATGCTGGCATGTCCTCATCCAAGTCCTCCTCTTCATCTCTGGTGCCACCAGGGGTCTGGTCCTCTGCGTCTTCTGGTGCGTCGCCTATAACACTGGAAGGCAGATTAGTACTTTGTGGTGTTTCAAAAGTGAAGTATACAAATTCTTGAGTCCTTTCTGACTTGTTGGAAAAATCCACAACACTATTCTTGGTTCCAGTTACAGATAGGTAGCCGTGTTGGTCTGCCATAGTCAAAATAAAAAAATCCTTCCAGTAGCACCTTTAAGACCAACTAAGTTAGTTCTTGGTATGAGCTTTCGTGTGCAAGCACACTTCTTCAGGTATCTGAAGAAGTGTGCTTGCACACGAAAGCTCATACCAAGAACTAACTATTCTTGGTGTCAGCTTTGCCATGTTCATCAAAATAAACTGCATGGTGCACATTTGTCTTACCAGTTTGTAAGTCCATGATTCTGTATCCTTTGCCTCCAGAAGCGTACCCCACAAGGATACCTGCTTGTGCCTTGGAGTCAAGCTTGTGCCTGTGTTCTTTGGGGACGTGGTAGTAACACAGACTCCCAAACACACGTATGTGCCACAAATTGGGAACTTTCCCATGCCAAAGTTCAAATGGTGTGCGCTCTGCTCCTTTGGTTGGCAATCTGTTCTGCAAATAAATTGCTGTGTTTGCTGCATCTGCCCACAGCTTTTGTGGCAAGGATGCATCTCTTAGCATGCATCTTGTCATATCCAAAATGGATTTAAACTTTCTCTCTGCTATGGTGTTCTGCTGTGGTGTGTAGGGAATTGTGGTTAGGTGTGCAATTCCTTCCTTGGCCAGGAGAGCCTGCATTTCACTTGAGCAGTACTCACCTCCATTGTCGCTCATTAACACAGCTGGAGCTCTTTGGAACTTGTTCTTGGCCATGGCAATGTAGTCCTGGAACATGTCCACTGTCTCACTCTTTTCTTTGATGAAATATGCAACACAGTACTTTGAAAAATCATCAACAAATATTAGTGTGTATGTATTATTTCCCAGTGATGGAACATTCATTGGTCCACATAAGTCAGTGTGTACAATGTCAAGCACTTTGGTGCTTCTGTGTTCTGTACAACGTGGAAATGATGGTTTTACAGCCTTTTCAGTAATACAGTTTATACACTTTACTGGAGCTCTGTTGCTCTCTGTTACCTGCAAACCTCTTACAAGATCTCTTCTCTGTAGATCCAGAATAACGCTGGTGTCTATGTGTCCAAGCCTTCTGTGCCATAGGTCCAGGTCTGCCTCATCCTTCTGGCTGGAATGTGCTACTTTTGCAGACTGGTTCTCTGGAAGATCAATCTCTTTAAAAAAAAAAAAAAAAAAATTATTCATTTTTGAACATCAATTTATACAATATTAAACATCCAATCTACATAATCCCTTTTTTCCAGAACTTCCCTCAGCTTGTCTGTAAATTTTCCGTATTTATATCTTCATCACACATTTCTCATTATTGTATTGCTTTCAAACACCCTTAATTATATCTTATTTTTAAACAATATTTCTAACATTAATTTCACAGAGCTTCTTGAAAACCAACAAATGTTAATTGTTCATCACAAACATCTTTGATATACTCTGTAAATTTCTTCCAGTCCTCAGACAATCTCTGGTCACGTTGGTTCCTAATTCTCCACATCAGTTTATCCATTTCTGCGTATTCCATCATTTTCATCCTCCATTCTTCTTTCGTGGGCATTTCTTCCTGTTTCCATTTCTGTGCCATCAAAATTCTGGCTGCTGTTACTGCATACAAAACTAATTTCATATCTTTCTTACTAATTTCATCTCCCATTATTCCCAGTAAAAACGCTTCTGGTTTTTTAACAAAAGTATATTTCAACATTTTCTTTAACTCATTATAAATCATCTCCCAGAAGCCTTTTACCTTCTTACATTCCCACCATATATGGTAAAATGTTCCTTCTGTCTCCTGACACTTCCAACATATATTGCAAACTTTATACATTTTACCCAATTTTACTGGTGTTATATACCATCTATATCACATTTTCATAACATTTTCTTTAATCGTAGTACATGCTGTAAATTTTAACCCATCCTTCCATAATTTAGTCCACTTCTCAAATTCAATATTATATCCGAAATCTTTGGCCCAACTAATCATAACCGATTTAACCTCTTCATCTATTGTATTCCATTCCAACAATATTTTATACATTTTAGATAAAATTTTCACTTCACTATTCAAAATTTCTTTTTGAAATCTAGATTCTTCTTCAAAGTAACCCCTCTCTGAAAACTCTTTTTTAAACATTTCGTTTACTTGAAAATAATGCAGCCAATCATTCACATATTCCTTTACTTCTTCATATGGTTTCAATTTCCACTTGTTTCCGTCTTTTTTTAATAATTTCTCATATGTTATCCATCTTCCAGTAATATTAATCTTTTTAACACTCATAACCTCTAATGGTGATAGCCAGTGTGGAGTCTTTGGCTCCAATAAATTTTTATACCTGCTCCAAACTCCAATCAAAGATCCTCTGAAGATGTGGTTTTCAAACCCTTTATGTATTCTTTTTTTATCATACCATAAATACGCGTGCCAACCAAACCTATTATCATAACCTTCCAAGTCTAACAATTCATTATTTTCTAACTTCATCCATTCTTTTAACCAGCAAAGACAAGACGCTTCATAATATAATCTCAGGTCTGGCAGGGCAAAACCTCCTCTTTCTCTTGCATCAGTTAATAACTTAAATTTAATTCTCGGTTTCTTGCCCTGCCAGATATATCTTGATATTATTCTTTGCCATTCTTTAAATATTGTCACTCCTTTTATTATTGGAATTGTTTGAAATAAAAATAGCATTTTCGGTAGCACATTCATCTTTATTGTTGCAATCCTTCCCCAAAATGATAATTTCATTCTTCCCCACACCTCCATATCCTTTTTAACCTTATTCCATACTGGTATATAATTATCATGAAATAAATCAATACCTCTGGTGGATAATGTAATCCCTAAATATTTAACTTTCTTCACCATTTCTATCCCTGATTGTTGCTATAATCTTTTAGTTACAGCTTGTTCAATATTTTTCGTAATTATTTTGGTTTTCTTTCTGTTTAATTTAAAGCCAGCCACATCTCCAAATTGTTCTACCTCTTCCAACACTTCTTCTACACTCTTCGTAGGATCCTCAATTGTAATAACTAAGTCATCCGCAAAAGCTTTAACTTTGTACTGATTTTGTCCTACTGACACTCCTTTAATGTTCACATTATTCCTTATAGATCTTAAGAAGACCTCCAGTACCGAAATGAATAACAGCGGCGACAGTGGACACCCCTGCCTTGTACCTTTAGTTATAGCAATTTTCTCTGTTAAAACATTATTAACAATTAATCTTGCTCTTTGTTCCGAGTAGATTGATTTTATACCATTTAGGAAAGATTGGCCCATTTCCGTTAGTTCTAAATTCTTTAACATAAATTCCCAAGAAACATTGTCAAAGGCCTTTTCAGCATCCACAAATATCAACATCGCTTGTTTATCCTTCCTGTTATTCAGATACTCCATTATATTAATTATATTTCTTATATTATCTTTTATCTGTCTACCTGGAAGGAAACCTGCCTGATCTTTATGTATCATCTTATTCAAAATTCTTTTCAGTCTATTTGCTAAGATATTTGCAAATATCTTATAGTTGTTATTCAAGAATGAAATCGGCCTATAGTTCTTAACTTGTGTCAAATCCGCATCCTGTTTTGGGATAAAAGTTATATAGTTATATAGACTCCCCTGTGTGAGTGCCTGAGGGCCCTGCTCTTGCCACTTACCATCTGGCCTGGGGCGGGGCCTGAAGCCTCAAAAGGACTGCTCTGCTGCCCAGGAGGACTCCCCTGTGTGAGTGCCTGAGGGCCCTGCTCCTTCCTGCCACTTACCACCTGGCCCAGGGTGGGGCCTGACAGGCCTCACAAGGACTGCTCCTGCCACCTACTATCTGGCCCAGGGTGGGGCCTCACAAGGACGGTTGTTGCCACTGATGCTGCTACTGCCCAGGAGGACCCGGAGGGGTGCAGAGTTCTTTTTAACATGTTTTAAAATCTCCCTTTCCCTTTAGATTTTTTATATATGGGGGTGGGAGGGATGTTTGGGTGGGCTTGGGAATTTGTTAGATTTTGATGAATTTGTAATTTTTGCAGTTTTTATTTGTATTGTTTTATTGTTTTCTGGGTTGTTTTTGTTTTTTGTTTTTATTGTTTTAAGGTTTTATTGTTTTAGGCTGCGAAAGAATAACATTAATTGCCATCAATGGAGGCTACTATGAGGCTTGGGATTGCTACCGTGGAGGGGCGAGGGAGGTATGGCGGTTGGGGCAGATGTTATAGGCGAAGGGGATCGAGATATGGATATGCTCGTACCCCTTCCAATCTGCGCCTCATCCCGAGGGACGAGGGTAGGGTGAGCAAGGATTACTCACCTCCGTCACTGGTGCTGTGCAATGCCAGGTCTATAGGCAACAAAACCGCCATCCTGCGAGATTTCTTTATCTCGCAGGGGGTCGACCTGGCTTGTGTGACGGAGACCTGGGTGCGCGAAGGGGAAACAGTTACCTTACGAGAGATGGCGCCCCCGGGTTTCTCCGTCCTCCACCAGTCGCGGACTGTGGGCCAGGGGGGAGGGTTGGCATTATTAATCCGGGAAGATTGTCCTTTCAGGGCTCTACCATCGCCATCGATCCCCGGCATTGAATGTGTTGGCCTAGTGTGGGGCTCCGAGGAGAGCTTGGCTGTCTGGCTGGTGTACCAGCCACCTAGCGCACCAGCAGCCACACTGTCAGGCCTATTGGAGGCGGTGGCCGGCTGGGCCTTGGAGTTCCCTAACCTATTGGTATTGGGGGACTTCAACATCCATGCTGATGCCACTCCCTCCTCACAGGCTCTGGACCTGGTGTCTTCCATGGCGACACTAGGGCTCTCCCAGTTTGTTTCGGGCCCCACACATCAAGCAGGCCACACGCTGGATTTGATCTTTGGCATAGGTATAGATGTGATCATGTCTCCTTCGATGAAGGTGCCATGGTCTGATCACTACGCTCTGAAAGCCAGGATTGACTTTCCACCCCCACCCTGCTTAGGTGGCAAGCCGATTTGGGCTCGCCCGCAGAGGCTGATGGACCCTGATAGATTCCGCCAAGCCTTGCGGGACCTTGCTCCCCCTGGCGACTCATTGACTGAGGTTGTTGAGGGCTGGAATATCCAGCTCCTGGCAGCCATCGATGAGATCGCACCTAAGCGCCCTCTGCGACCCCGCAGAAACCGGGCTCCCTGGTTTACCGAGGAGCTCCGAAAAATGAAGCAGGACCTCAGACGGCTAGAGCAAGTATGGCGGGGTGCCCGTGACGGAGCATCAAGAACATCTTATAGGGCTTTTATGAAAACCTACGAGATGGCGGTGAAGGCTGCTAAGAAGTCTTACTTCTCGGCCTCCATTGCATCCGCTAGCTCTCGCCCGGCGCAATTATTTAGTATAATCAGGTCTTTAACGTCCCCTGAGGGACAGCCAAATTTAAATAACAATTTGACACACAGCTGTGAGGCATTTGCGAGCTTTTTTGTGGAGAAGGTGTGATGGCCTGGGATTCCGATTCGGAGGATGAAACAGAGGAATCCCAGCCTGCACAGGAGTCCCCGCCTCCAGGGCCGGCTGAACTGGGGCAAGGCCTAGATGCTGAAGAGCCTGCACCTGTGGCAGTGCATCAGGAGCTGGCCCCAGGTGAAGCCCTTCTGGCCCCAGAGGGGCTTGATGACTCAGTGGCCACAGGTGAGCCTCCTCCAGGGCCCAGTAACCCTTCGGCCTCTCCTGATCTGCAGAGGCTTAGGGCAGAGAGGAGAAGGGAACTGGTTGCCCCCAGGAGGAGTGCTCGCCTTAAGGCCAGAGGAGGCGGGGCTCCTGGGGACCGGGACCGCCCCTGGCCTTAGAAGAGGATAAAAGCCCAGTCAGCCCGGCCCCAGGTTGCGGGAGCAACGTCGTTGTTGGCTTCGGACCTTCCTGTGTTCCTGATCCCTGCTCGGCTTCCTGTTCCTGACTATCCGGTACTCCTGTTCCCTGCTCGGCCTTCTGTTCCAGCGTTCCTGTTCCCCGCCCGGCTCTCTGCATCGGACCTCACCCCTCTTCGTGTGGACTCTGCTACACTCACGGTACCTTACCCCCGGGACCAGCACAGTTTGCTCCCGCCACACCCGCACTCCCCCTTCGTAGGGGTGCGTTCGGGAAGAGCCAGAGGCCATGGCTGACCAGGCGGCTACACTGGTGGCTTTGGCCCAGGAGAACCAGGCCTTGACTCACACCGTGCAGCAGCTCAGTGACGCGGTTGTGGCACTTCAGCAACGCTTGGAAGCCCTACCGGCTCCTGGGGCCGACGCCCCGGCTCCTGGCAAGTACCCAGTGGCTTTGCCTGAGAAATTTGATGGAGCCCCGGCCAGCTTTCCCATGTTCCTGGCCCAGGCCAAGCTGTATATTCAGGGGCGAGCCCGGAACTTTCCTGACGACCGCACCAAGGTGCACTTTTTGATTAGTTTGTTAAAGGACCAGGCGGCCAAGTGGGCGTTGCCGCTACTCAGGCAAGACTCCCCCTTGCTGGCAGACTATACGGGGTTTTGCAATCGTTTGGAGGCCGCGTTCGGCAACCCCCAGAAAGGGAGTCAAGCCAACCGGGCGATTCGGCGTTTGAAACAGGGCAAGTCCACGGTGGCCGCATATACCACGGAGTTTCGGCTGTTGGCACAGGACTTGACCTGGAATGATTCGGCACTGCGGGACCAGTATCTCGAAGGGCTTTCGGACGAGGTACTGGACCAGTTGGCCACAATGGAACGCCCCACCACGCTAGACACTCTCATTCAACGGAGTCTACAAATAGACGACCGGTTGGAGGATCGTCGTCAGGCCCGGGGTCGCCGACACTTCCAGTTCACGGCACCAGCTTTTTCCGGCAGCCCCACGGTCACAACTGATTTAACGGAGGAGCCTATGCAGCTCGGGGCAGTGCGGCCACGCCTTTCCCCCGCAGAGAAGGCGCGGCGTCGGGAGGGAAATCTCTGTCTTTACTGTGGCGGAAGTGGACACTTCGCTCGGTCTTGCCCTGAGAAACGCCAGCCGCAGGGAAACCGCCAACCCCAGTAGCTGATGGCCCTAGCTACCGGGGGTCCCAAACCGCGCAGAATGGGCCTGCATCAATGGACTTGCAACATCTTATGGTTTCGGTACGTTTATACCCTCCAGGTGGGCCCTGGATCCTCACCCATGCTTTGGTAGATTCAGGGGCAACCCGCTCTTATATGGACGCTGCTTTTGCCGCCCATCATCAGGTGCCACTTCGGAACAAGCCAGTACCGGTCCAGGTGGAAGCGATTGACGGACGACTTCTGTGTTCAGGTGCCGTTACTCAGGAGACCCAGCCCCTGGTCCTGTGTTTCCAGCAGCACCGGGAGTTGCGAACTTTGGACATTGCCTCTATGCCCCGCTTCCCCCTGGTGCTCGGGATGGACTGGCTGGAAGCCCACAACGTTCAGATTCACTGGGTCAAACGGACCGTGCACTTCCCAGACCCATGTTCACATGCTCAATCCGGGACGCTGGCGGCCGCGCCCTCAGAGGAGGCAGCACCCACGCTCCCAGCCGTGTATCAGGACTACCAGGACGTGTTCGAGGAACGGGGGGCAGACCAGCTGCCGCCGCATCGGCCTTTTGACTGCGGCATAGACCTCCAACCCGGAGCGCCTTTACCAGTGAGTCGCTTATATTCTCTAACAGAGCCAGAGCGCGAGGCTTTGCAGGACTTCTTGCGCAAGAACCTGGAGCGTGGGTTCATTAGGCCTTCCACCTCGCCTACCGCGGCACCAGTGCTTTTCGTTAAGAAGAAATGTGGGGAACTCCGCCCTTGCCATGATTACCGAGCCCTGAACAAAATTACCGTCCCAGACCGATACCCCTTGCCCCTTATCTCGGAGCTGCTGGAGCGGGTGCAAGGGGCACAGGTGTTCACCAAGCTGGACCTCCGGGGGGCCTACAACTTGATTCGGATCCGAGCCGGGGATGAGTGGAAGACAGCGTTTGGGACCCGGTACGGGCAGTTCGAATATTTGGTTATGCCTTTCGGGTTGTGCAACGCGCCTGCTGTGTTCCAACGCTACATCAACCACGTGTTTCAGGACTTGTTAGACAAGTACGTGGTGGTGTATTTGGATGACATACTGATTTACTCCCGTGACCCGGCTCGCCATGAGGGACATGTCCGGACCGTGCTGCAGCGCTTGCGTGAGCACCGTTTGTACGCAAAGCTCAGCAAGTGCGAGTTCCATCAGCGGACTGTGGACTTCCTTGGTCACCGGCTCTCTCCGGATGGGGTGCAAATGGACCCGGGGAAGGTGACAGCGGTTCAAGAATGGGCGGCACCCCGGAACCGCAAGGACCTACAACGTTTCCTGGGGTTCGCCAATTACTACCGGACCTTCATCGCTGATTATGCTCATCGCACCACCCCGTTGACCCGGCTACTGCGCCCAAAGACGCCGTTTTCCTGGGACAAGGAGGCAGAGGAGGCGTTTCAGGGGTTGAAGGCCTGTTTCCAGAGGGCACCAATCTTACAACATCCTGACCCCTCTCGACCCTTTGTGGTGGAGACCGACGCCTCCAGTACGGCTCTCGGTGCCGTCTTGTCTCAACAGATTGGTCCTGAAGCGCCACTCTTACCCTGTGCCTTCTATTCCCGCCAGCTCCTACCAGCGGAGCGTAACTATACTGTGTGGGAGCGGGAACTACTGGCCATCAAGGTAGCCTTTGAGGTCTGGCGCCACCATCTTGAGGGGGCACGACATCCGGTGGAGGTGAGAACCGACCACCGGAACCTGGAGTACCTCCAGACCACCCGCAAGCTGAACCAAAGACAGATCCGGTGGGCGTTGTTCTTTTCCCGGTTCCAGTTTCGGATCCGCTACATCCCTAGCTCTCAGAATCTGAAGGCGGATGCCCTGTCCCGGAAACCTGAAGACAACGCAGACACGGTACAGCAAGCAGAACCCACCACGATCCTACCTCCGGCCGTATTCCTGGCCACCCAGGAGGCGCAGCCACTGCAGGTTCGGGTGCGGGAACAGCAGCGGGTCGACGCTTGGGCCCAGGAACGACTCCGGGAGCTGGCTGAAGGGTCCAGCCCACAGTATCCGGGGCTGGTCCTGCATCAGGGCCTCCTGCTGCACCACGGTCGTCTGTACATCCCGCCAGGGCCACTGCGGCTGGAGGTTCTCCGGATGGCCCATGATGCCCCAGCAGCGGGGCACTTTGGACGGTATCGGACCACCCATCTGGTCAGTCGTGAGTTTTGGTGGCCCCGCCTGAAGGCTGACGTGGCTCGCTACGTTGCTGGTTGTGATGTCTGCCGGCGCGCCAAGGGACCTACCGGGCGACCCCCCGGCCTACTTCAGCCATTGCCAGTTCCACCGCGCCCTTGGCACACAGTTTCGTTGGACTTTGTAGTGGACTTACCCTCGTCTCGTGGCTGTACCTGCCTTCTGGTTTTCTCCGACCATTTCACCAAGATGGTGCACTGCGCTCCCTGTCCATCTGTACCCACAGCCAAGGAAACTGCTCAGCTGTACCTTCAGCATGTCTTCCGCCTGCATGGACTACCTGAGCGCGTGGTGTCCGACCGGGGCGTTCAGTTCACATCCCGGTTCTGGCGAGCATTACACCAGACCCTCGGGACAGAGGTCTGCCTCTCGTCAGCCTACCACCCACAGACCGATGGCCAGACGGAACGGGCGAACGCGGTGCTGGAGCAGTACCTCCGGTGTTACTGCAGCTACCAGCAGGATGACTGGGTCGACCACCTGGCATTGGCGGAGTTCGCCTATAACAACGCGGTGAATGCGTCCACCCAGCAGACCCCGTTCCAGGCCAGTTATGGTTATCATCCACGGCTGTTTCCAGAGGTGCTGCCGGCATCCGCGGTCCCGGCGGTGACGGAGTGGCTTCAAGAGCTCCAGTCCCAGCAACAGCTTTTGGTGGAGCAACTGCACCAGGCCAAGGAAGCGTACAAAGCCCAGGCCGACCGCCACCGCCAGGTGGGGCCGGAACTTCGCGTCGGTGACCTGGTTTGGCTCTCCACTCGCCACCTCCACCCCTCTCGACCTTCGCGGAAGTTGGACGCCCGCTTCACCGGCCCGTTCCCTATCGTAGACCAAATCTCTCCTGTGGCATTCCGTCTCCGGTTACCCGCAACCCTGAAGGTTCACCCGGTCTTCCACAGGTCCCTTTTGAGTCCGGTGGCCCCACCCGACGAGTTCCACCCGAACCGTCCCCGACCGCAGCCAGTGTTGGTTCGGGGAGAGCCTGAGTACGAGGTGGAACGCATCCTGGACTCCCGATACCGCAGGGGAAAGCTGCAGTATCTCATTGACTGGAAGGGGTACGGACCGGAGGACCGTTCCTGGGAACCAGCGGCCAATGTCCACGCACCTGCCTGCCTCCGAGAGTTCCATGCGACGTACCCCGGCAAGCCGGGTCCGGACCCTCGGTTGAGGGGGGGGGCCTGGGAGGGGGGATGGTGTGATGGCCTGGGATTCCGATTCGGAGGATGAAACAGAGGAATCCCAGCCTGCACAGGAGTCCCCGCCTCCAGGGCCGGCTGAACTGGGGCAAGGCCTAGATGCTGAAGAGCCTGCACCTGTGGCAGTGCATCAGGAGCTGGCCCCAGGTGAAGCCCTTCTGGCCCCAGAGGGGCTTGATGACTCAGTGGCCACAGGTGAGCCTCCTCCAGGGCCCAGTAACCCTTCGGCCTCTCCTGATCTGCAGAGGCTTAGGGCAGAGAGGAGAAGGGAACTGGTTGCCCCCAGGAGGAGTGCTCGCCTTAAGGCCAGAGGAGGCGGGGCTCCTGGGGACCGGGACCGCCCCTGGCCTTAGAAGAGGATAAAAGCCCAGTCAGCCCGGCCCCAGGTTGCGGGAGCAACGTCGTTGTTGGCTTCGGACCTTCCTGTGTTCCTGATCCCTGCTCGGCTTCCTGTTCCTGACTATCCGGTACTCCTGTTCCCTGCTCGGCCTTCTGTTCCAGCGTTCCTGTTCCCCGCCCGGCTCTCTGCATCGGACCTCACCCCTCTTCGTGTGGACTCTGCTACACTCACGGTACCTTACCCCCGGGACCAGCACAGAAGGTCTTGTTGCTCCGCCATGACCTCCCTGCCAATTTGGATACAATAACGGAACTGGAGGCCCCTCGACTGTCCTCAGGTCCAGTATTGGACCATAGAATCATAGAATCATAGAATCATAGAATCATAGAATCATAGAATCATAGAGTTGGAAGAGACCACAAGGGCCATCGAGTCCAACCCCCTGCCAAGCAGGAAACACCATCAGAGCACTCCTGACATATGGTTGTCAAGCCTCTGCTTAAAGACCTCCAAAGAAGGAGACTCCACCACACTCCTTGGCAGCAAATTCCACTGTCGAACAGCTCTTACTGTCAGGAAGTTCTTCCTAATGTTTAGGTGGAATCTTCTTTCTTGTAGTTTGGATCCATTGCTCCGTGTCCGCTTCTCTGGAGCAGCAGAAAACAACCTTTCTCCCTCCTCTATGTGACATCCTTTTATATAGTTGAACATGGCTATCATATCACCCCTTAACCTCCTCTTCTCCTCCACATCGGATATCCCCAGCCGATGTGGACAGACTCCTCCAAGCTGGAAAGCCCACCACCTGTCCTCTCGACCCGTGCCCGTCTTGGCTGATTAGAGCGTGTCCAGACGAGGTGTGGGCCCTCCTGGGGGATATCATCAATTTGTCCCTTGGCACGGGGACATTCCCAGGGGAACTGAAGGAGGCAGTGGTGCGCCCGCTCTTAAAGAAAACATCATTAGATCCTTTAGATCAGGTTTAAGGTGCTGGTTTTAACCTTTAAAGCCCTATATGGCCTAGGACCCTCGTACCTACAGGACCGCCTCTCCTGGTATGTCCCACAGAGGAACCTACGGTCTTCAAACAAAAACATCTTGAAGGTCCCAGGCCACAGAGAAGTTAGGCTGGCCTCAACTAGAGCCAGGGCTTTTTCAGCCGTGGCTCCGATCTGGTGGAACACTCTGTCACAAGAGACCAGGGCCCTGCAGGACTTGACATCTTTCCGCAGGGCCTGCAAGACAGAGCTGTTCCACCAGGCCTTTGGCCAGGGCACAGCCTGATTCCCTCCCTCAGCAATCTTCGCGGAGCTCTGTCCCAATGGTTGCCAGTGGCTTGAATTAATTAATTTTATAATGAATGATTTTAGAGTGTTGTTTGTGCTGTACTTTTGTACTGTTTTATTGTTGATAGCCACCCTGAGCCCGGCTTCGGCTGGGGAGGGCGGGATATAAATAAAATTTATTATTATTATTATTATTATTATTATTATTATTATTATTATTAGGCCTCTTTCCATGTTTCCGGAATTTCAGCCCTTCTCAGTATATTATTCATCACTTCTTTTATTGGTACAAGCAGTATATGTTTCATCTCTTTATAATATCTTGCGCTGAACCCATCTGGGCCTGGTGTCTTCCCACTTTTCAATTCTTTTATAGCCATATAGATTTCCTCTGTTTCAATCAGTTCATTCAATTTGTGTCTGTTACTTTCGGTTATTTTCTGAACCTCCTTCTTCTTTAAATACTCTTCTATTTTCTTTTTATTACATCTCTCCATTTTCTTTTATAAGTCCCTGTAGAAATCCACAAATCTTTCTTTTGGATTAAGAATCTCCTGGTCTTCTATTTTGATCTTATTTATCATGTTTTGTTCCTTCCTTTTCTTAATTTGCCATGCTAACCATTTTCCTGATTTATTTGCCCATTCAAAATTCTTTTGTTTCATTCTTTTTATATTCCATTCCACCTCTTTATTAATCATCATTGCAAATTGTGTTTGAAGCAGTTTTATACTCTGTTTCACCCTTACATCCCCGGGTCTAGTAATCAATTTTCGTCCATTTTCCATAATTTGTTTCAGGACTTCTTTTTTTCCTTTTTCTCTCATTCTATTTTTAATAGCATTTTGTTGTATAAAGAAGCCTCTCATTACTGCTTTCCTAGCATCCCAGACTGTACTCATCTTAGTTCCTTTATTTACATTATTTACAAAATAGTCGGTTAGACATTTATGAGCTTTTCCCACTATCTTCTGATCATTAAAAAAATTCTCATTTATTCTCCACTGGAAGGATTTCTCCTCATAACCCTTTAATATACCTTTAATCGGATTGTGGTCTGATAAAACTCTTGGTTGGATCTCTACTTTTGTGAACCTCATAATAATTCATTAGATATCCACATCTGATCTATTCGCGACAATGATTGGTTTGCTTCCGAATGATAAGTAAATTGTTTTTCTAGTGGGTGTTTCAACCTCCAAATGTCAATCAAATTACAGTTTTCTACCATATCAAAAAAAGTCTTTGGTAATTTCCCCTCTTTTGTTCTGCTTTTCGCCCGCAGTCTATCCATTTCCATTGAAACCACCCCATTATTATTATTTTTTGATCCATGTATTCAAACAGTTTTTCTTCCAAACCTTTAAAGAATTCTGTTTTATTTCCATTCGATGCATATACTCCAATAATTATCAGTTTTTCTTCTTGCCAATTAATTTGTACAGCAATTAATCTTCCTTCCTCATCTTTAAATAATTGTTCTGCTTCAATTTTATTCTTAATATACAATACCACTCCCCTCTTTTTACTTTTACCTGATGAGATGAATTCATTTCCCAATTTCTTGTTAATTAAAAATTTCCTGTGAGTTTTTTTCACATGAGTTTCTTGTAAACAAATAATATCCAAATTCTTTTGTTTTAGATATTGTCCAATTTTATTTCGTTTTTTTAATCGTTCATTCCATTCACATTCCAAGTCCATAACTTCATCGCCATAGTGTCTGCCAATTAAATATTCTTTATTTTATATTACTTTACTTTTCCTCCTCTTCTTCTGTCTCTTCCTTTTCTTCTCGTTCCTCTACTTTTTTCCCTTTCCTTCCCTTCTTCCTTCTACCGCTTCCTTCTTCCTCCTCCAACTCCAATGAATCTTCTTCCTCTCCTCCTGCTCCTGCCCCTGCCACTTCCTCTTCCAATCCTTCTCTGGCGAGCTCTTTATATCTTCTAAAAAAATTATCCACTTCATCTGGTTTCGTCAGTCTGTGCCTCTTTCCTTTGTATGTAAATGCTACACCTTCTGGGAATTCCCACTTGAACTCTATTCGGTTTTTCTTCAAAACTTGCACCAACTGTTTATAGTAATTTCTTTTTTTCAAAAGCCTCAACGGTACATCTTTAAAAATAATTATATAATTCCCATCAATTTCCAAACGTTTTTCTCTGTTTTTTTGCAGAATTAAGTTTCTCATTTCTCTATCTTTAAAGATGATCAGGCAATCCCCTGGAAATTTCTTTGCTCTGGTAGTCTTTATTTTAATTCGAAATCCGTTTTGAATTGTCTTATCCACCTCTTCTATTTGCATGTCCATCCATTGAGCTATTTCTGCTGTCAATTTCTCTCTGATCTTTTCACCTTGCACCTCTGGCACAGACCTAAATCTCAGATTCATCTCCCTTTGCCGAAGTTCGTTCATCGCGACCGCATCCCAAAGCTCATCCTGTGTCTTATTAACCTCTGATACTTCCGCTCTTATTCTTTCTTCATCTTTTTTAAATTCTTTCATTTCTAATTTTGTTCTTTTCATCCCCTCCTCCAGATTCTGTGTTCTCTTAAAAATTTCTTTCATTTGTCCTTTTAACTCATTTACTGTTGTGTCCATTTTTTTATCCACTTGCTCCAATTTGGTTTCTACCTGATTCCTTTTAGTCTCAATGTTTGACTCAATATTTTTAATATCAGTTTTTAACTCTGCAAACATTATTAATATTTCCGCTTTCCACTCAGGTTCTTGTTTGGAACTCTTCCTATCTCCCGGTGTTGCACCTTCTCCCTTCTTCTGTGTGTAAGACATTCTTTAAACTCTTAATACCTTTGTATAATTTAAACCCTCTTATCCAATGTACAGTAAACAATAAACAGTAAAATTAGAAAATCAATCTCATATACACCATTTACTAGCTTGGCTTGAACAAACACTTTACCATTTTTAGTCACATTACATTCTCCATTTCCAAACGTAATCTGGAAACCTTTTCTGTCCAAAGCGAATATGCTGAGTAAATTGCAGCTCAGTTGTGATACATACAAAACTCTAGAAAATGTGGATTCAATAGATTCATTGTTTATATTGAATTTCAGGTTCATGGAACCTGCACCTTTTGCTTTAACAATGTTGCCATCTGCAATCTCAATTTCAGATCCTTCTTCATCATTTATCTCATTAAAATAGTCCTTTTCAAATGAAAAATGTGAACTCGCCCCAGAATCAATAATCCACTTACTACGTTTATTTTCACGATTCTGGACAGCTAAATTCCTTTCTTGCAGTAGCAAAGTGCATTCAGATTTCCCCTTCTTTCCCCCTTTTGGCTGAAAGGGGTGGGGTTTCCTTGTTCTAGGAGCTTTGCAGTTCTTTGCAATGTGCCGTTCCTTGTTGCAATTGGAGCAAACCACTTTCTTGGGCATTTCTCTGGGCTTTGTAAATTGCCTAGATGCATAATTACTGTACTTGCTTCTAGCATTTCTTACTGGAGACTCAGCTCTCCCTCTGCAATCTCCCTTAAATGACTGGTCAGGTCTTTAAAAGTTAGACCTTCTCTGTGGTCCATTATGCTAACAAATGAATTGAACTTTGGTCCTAGGGATGATAGCAAAAATGATGTCTTTGTATCTTCGTCAAAAGGCTTAGGTGTAAGATCAATCCTTTGAATAATCTCAGTAAACTTGTTGATGTGCTCTGTGAATTCTTCTTTTGAATTCATCCTCAGTCTGGTTAATTTGCACATCAAGGTTCTGCGGGAGTTCTTGGTAGATTCTCCATACATGTGCTCAATTTCACTTAAAATTTGAGATGCATCATCTTTACTATTTATTAATGATAGATGCTCATCATGAAGTCCACTCAAAATTATATGTCTGGCTTCGTTGTTTTTGTCTTTCCAAACTCTTATCTTGGCTAAATCTTCCTCAGTTGCTCCTGTAGGTTGAGGGTTCTCTACAGCATCCAAAACGTGTTTTGAATCTAGAAATGCTATTAAGCACTGCTTCCAGTGCACAAAATTGTATTCATTTAGCACAGGCATTCCTAGTTTTGCATTGTAGCCTTTTTAGACTTCGATTGGTGGGCTCTGCGTTGCTCCCGGACGGGAGGAAGGAAGTCAAATGACACCAAGGGTTGGTTCAGAGAAAGAGTTCTTTATTTCTGCTCTCCGGAGCAGCAGAAAGGCACTTGCATGGTCAGTCCACAGCAAGTCCAAAGAAATGAGAAATTTCATGTAGTATATATATCCTCCAGGCACCCTCTCCCCCCTTCCCCAGGAATCCAGCCACGTCAGCTTGTACACGCAGGCTGACATCACAGATGTTCCTGCTCCGGTACTCTTAAGCATAAAAGGGTTTTCATTCCTGTACTTCTGACCATAAAAGGGTATTCCTGTTCCTATACTCTTATCTTGGAGCAAAAGGTCACCAACTCCAAGAACACACTCTGGCGCTTTTCCCGGACTAGGTCTGTGCGTCAGAGTGTGGTAAGATAAGACCCAGACATGTCATCCCTACTCCACTGGAATAGCCAAGGTCGTCCATTGCCGTGACTGATAAAGGAGAGAGCTTTGTTTATACAGCTGTGTTCTTGTTATGCATATGCTCAACAGCTCAAGTTAATGCATTTTAGAAATGCTCTCTTGGAGAAAGAAGAAAAGGGGGGTTTTGGGTCCCGTTTCAAACTGACTGCACAGAAACCCATTCCTTCATTCCCTCCTCTTCTTTTGGACAGCCTTACAGCTCATCCCAAGGCACTGGCCGGTATTCTCGTGTCAGTGCTATAATCTGGGGCCGAATCATTCGTGACATCATTTTATGCATCATATTTTGCAGGAATTGCATTAAGCAGGATATACAGGAGCAGAAAAGAAGCAAGATTAGCAAGGGGCCTATCAACATCATTAAAAGTCCTCTAAGCCACCCAAGGTTCGGAAGCCACTCAGTCAACCAAGACATGTTCCATCCGTTCCAGGTTGGGACAGGAACATGGGCTACTTTTTCTATTTCTGCTGCCAGGTGTTGAATAGCTTCACCATGGTCAGAGATGTTAAAGCAACAGGCTCCTTCTGTCAAATTTAACGCGGCAAAAAATCCGGCGGCACCCAAAATCGGGGCCGTAACTGAGGACTCATTCCAAGGCACAGGGAGGAGGGGTATTCCTCCCAAAGTATCTGTAGGTCCCAGAGTGCAGACCGTGCAATTGATTCGGTTTGCAGAATAGGCTACCATTTCTGCCATTTGCAGCCATTTATTGTACGTGTTGTGGGCACCCCATTCTCTCATTAGCCGCTGGGTTACCTTAAGTGGTGTGGGCGCGGCGATGGCCAGAAATAAGAAGACTACCATTCCGGCCAAAACCATGTCCCCCCACAGCCCTACCTGCATCATTTGGGCACAGGGATATATCTATTTCCTAATACCTTCTTCTTCTAATACCTGGGGTACCTCCCACAAAGCTATATACAAAGCTATATATTCAAAGGGAAAGAAAAAAAAGGATAGAAAACGTCCTCTTCTAGTCCACGCTGGATTCTTCTGCCGTGCGTAGAGATGGCAGCTTCCAGGGGTGGCACCAGCAGGGCGGTCGTCTGGTGGGTGCCGAGCCGATGCGGTGAGGAGAAATGGTGAGTCGAAGGGGTTGGTGTAGATCAGTTGTAGCAGTCCAATCTGATACTGCCTGGGGTTTGCTTCATCCTTCAAATCAGGCCTGCTGGAATATATTTCATCCATTACTTTTATGCAGTCAGGTGTTGGAGGCCCATCTTCTCCCATAGGTGGTAGCGTAACTGGGTTAAGAGTCTCAGTAAATCGAAGCTGCAACTGCGGGAGCATGAGCAGTGCTTGGCACTTCATCATCTTTGCTTGGGATAGAAAAATAAGTTCCTTTCATGTCCAACAATGCTGGCACAGCATGAGGAGTGACACACATGGTTTCCTGTCCAAAGGTGAACTTGTCAGCTTTTGTAATCAGAGTGGCAGCAGCCACTACTGTTCGCATGCAGGGAGGCAAACCATAAGTTGGCTTACATCATCATAAGTAGGCATATGAGTTTTAAAACACACCTTCAAATAGTCTAATTATTTTAGCGGGATCCTCTTCAGGGAGGAGGATCCCAATTGCAAACATCCGTGCTTGTAAACGGCACATATTGCATAGTAAAGGTGCGTGGAGGCCGGTTGCCCTTGGCATTGAGCGGCTCCAAGGGGTCATACACCCGGCGGAGCGGGGCCCCCAAAAAATGGGGTTAGACAATGCAGGGTGTAATCCCACAGGAATGGGGTTTTTCTGCACCTCCCCAGTTTTTGTGTGTGTTTTTTTGTGACACTGACACAAAGGTGAAGTACATTAACAAGGTAACACAGGTGATAATCTAGCATCTGAAATCATTTCACAAACAGAAAGCTTAAAACCACATAAGTATTCGTTTGAGCTATTGTTGTCATCACAGCGAGTGTAAAGTCAGAATATTCACTGCAAAAGGGAGTTTTGTTGGGCTGCACTTGAAAGTTGATTGACCCCTCTTTTTAAAAAAAATAAACTGTAGGACATTCCGACAGTTTCTGCCTATTATTATTTATCTGCAAGTCATTTTAATCTTGATATACATATTTACGTACTTAATTGACTTGGGACAGTGGTACAGTTAAAATCAGGGCACAACAATAGGTTAAGTGCTACCTGCTGTATGGCTGAATTTTCTTATAAGAAAACATCTGATGTCAGGGAACTGCCATCGGAAGGAAGGGAAGTGAAAGGGCTCACACAGGTTGGGAGAGACTCAGCAGCTGAAGAGGGAACCAGTAGGGGGAGAGGAGCTGAGCTGAGGGAAAGGGAGCTGGAGGGATGGCTCAGAGACACTTCCAGCGAAAACAGTGGGGAGGTTTCAGGACCTCCTGTAGGGACACCCACTCCTCGCCGGAAACTGTCACGCAGAGAGTCCAGAAGACGTGTTTCCGTTAAGGAGCTTTTATGTTGGAAGCGATTCCGAAAGCAACCACTGTCGGAATCTGCCAGCGACTGACGGAGCCATGTTTAAGGGGCTCCGTTACAGACAGAGGTTTGCAAACTTGACCAAACTCTGAGGGACTAGGATTTTACACACAAGCAGCTCATCGTCCCATCACAGCATTCCGACAGTCTTCGTGAGCAGCTTGTGCAGGAGAAGGCATCATGAGCAACCCAGCTGGAACCGGAGAAGCAGGAGCTGGAGCGGGTCCAAGCCTGGAAGAAAGGTACTGGGTGTTGGAGGTCCAGCTAGCGCTGCAGACGGCGAGGCTTGAGGAGAGGAGGGCTCAGGATGCAGACAAAAAGGGGAAAGACACCCAGCTCGTCAGAAAGGTACCAGGATTGGTGCAGAAGTTTGGGGGGGAGCCCAAAGACTATCATGGCTTTCGGACAGAGATGCAATATGCCCTCAATCTGCAGTTTGATGAATTCCCTGACGAGGAATCACGAGTGGCTTTCGTGATTGGGCATCTTGAAAAGGGGGCGAGAGACTGGGTTAGACCCCTGATGGCAGCGAATAGTGACGTCCTAAAGGACACGATGAAGTTCTTTCGCGCCATGGATCTGATGTTTTCCAGCGATATTGAACAGGGAGTGGTCCGCAGACAGTTAATGGCTTGCAAACAGGGGAGCCGATCTGTCCGTGAGTACTGGACTGAGTTCACCATGTTGATCCATAAATTGGGGTGGGATCTATCGGCGGAACCCATTCAAATGCTCTTTGAAGAAGGGCTTTCTTCGGCTGTGAAAGACGAACTTTCCCGGGCGCCCAGGGCGGAGTCTATGGACCAGCTGACCAAATCAGCGCTGACCATAGGAGCGCGCCAGGAGGCGAGAGCATTGGAGAGGCGGGAAGGGAAGGGGGAACGTTGGAAGGAGTTCCGCATTCCAGACATTCCAGAGCCAACTTTCCCGCCGGCAGAGCCGATGGAAATCGGAACAGCGCGCGCGCGCGCAGTTTCAAAGCCCAGTGAGGGGGGAAAGAAGGAGGGAAAAGGCGCCCGGAAATGCTATCTCTGCCAACAGCCAGGTCACTTTGCCAGAGTCTGCCCCCAGAGGAAGGAATGGCAAGGGATGGTAGGAGCTGTGGAGGGAAGAGAGGAAGAAATACCGAAGCAAGTAAAAGCCAACGCCTGGCTGCCACCGTCGGGGCACAGCAGCCAGGCCAAAGAGCAGTGAAAGTGCCCACGCCAGAACCTCCTAAACCCGCCCTAGTGATAGAAGTGGCGCTAGAGCTGCCAAACGGACACCCTCTAAAGATAAAGGCGCTGTTGGACTCAGGCAGCTCCTGCAATTTCATGAGCAAGAGTTTGCAGCTGAACACCAGATACAGACGATCCCTTTAAGCAACCCCCTGCAGGTGACCACGATCGATGGCAGGGAGCTGTTGGGAGGAGAAGTCAGCTTGCAGACCGTCCCAATGATAATGAAGGTGGCAAGGCACACCGAACTGATAGCGTTTAATGTGGCCACCTTGGGAGGAGCTCCCATTATATTGGGGATGAGCTGGCTAGCGTTACATGATCCGCTGGTGGGCTGGCATCAGAGAGTGGTTTCTTTTGGTTCAGCACATTGCTTAGAACACTGCAAAGAGGGAAAGGGTTTGGCAGGGGCCCAAGCCACCCTAGCAGGGACTGAAGTAACGGAGAACGTGAAGGTACCACGACAATACGCAGATCTCCGCGACGTCTTCAGCGAAAGGGAAGCTGACCAACTACCCCCGCATAGACCCTTTGACTGTCAAATCAATTTACTCCCTGGGGCACAGCTCCCTGTAGGCAAGCTGTACGCCATGTCAGACAGAGAGATGCAGGAGCTAAGAGAGTTCATTGACAAGAACCTGAAGAGAGGGTTCATCAGAGAGTCCAGGGCGGTGGGGGGCAGCCCAGTGTTTTTTGTGGATAAAAAAAACACGAACAAGCCGAGGCTTGTGTGTGACTTCAGGGCCTTAAATGCAGTGTCAGAACCAGTGGCTTTCCCTATGCCCAGGATTGACGACATTTTGACAAGGGTCAGGAAGGGAAAGATTTTTACTAAACTGGAGCTAAGGGGGGCGTACAACCTGATACGAATAAGGAAGGGGGATGAATGGAAAACCACCATGTTCACCCCTTTGGGGGCATTTGAATATTTAGTTATGCCCTTCGGCCTACAAGGAGGCTCCGCGTGCTTTCAATCGTTTATGAACCACGTCCTGGGGCCTTTGCTTTACAAGAATTGTGTGGCCTTCTTAGACGACGTGTTGGTGTATTCTGAGAATGAGGAGCAGCATGTGAGAGACGTCAGAGAAGTGTTGAGCAGGCTGCAAGCCAACCAGCTGTGGGTGAAACTGGAGAAGTGTCAGTTTCATACCAAGGAGGTGGAATTCCTGGGGTATCGCCTGTCAGACAAGGGATTGGCCATGGATCCCGGCAAGGTCCAGGCGGTGCTGGAATGGAAAACACCCAAAACAAGGAAGGATGTGCAGAGGTTCCTAGGATTTGGGAACTTCTATCGTAAGTTCATCCGAAACTTTGCCCACCTGACGGCGCCCATTACGGACTGTCTCAGCAGTAAGAAGAAGTTCGTTTGGACTGAGGAGGCGGAGCGAGCATTTGAGGAACTAAAAAGGGCCTTCGCCTCGGAACAACAACTCCTGCATGTGGATTTACAAAAACCGATGAGAGTGGAAACTGACGCATCAGACAGAGCTATTGGGGCGGTGCTTCTGCAGCCAGGGAAGGAGGAGTCAGAGTGGAGACCGTGTGCCTTTTTTTCACGAAAGCTGAACAAATCCGAGAGGAACTACACGGTGTATGACCGAGAACTACTAGCCATTCATGAGGCGTTCCGGAGATGGAGGCACCTGCTAATTGGCGCACAACATAAGGTGCAAGTGTGCACTGACCACAAGAACCTAGAGTATTGGAGGACGGCACGAGTGCTCAACCAACGGCAAGTGAGATGGGCCCAGGAGTTCTCCAAATTTAACTTTGAGATTTGTTACGTGCCAGGCCCAGAGAACATTAGGGCGGACGCTCTCTCACGCAAACCTGAATATTTGGAGGGGGAGGGAGCACCCGAAGAGAGACATGTCATTCCAGAGGACCGCTGGGTGTGTGGGGCGGCATTGGTGGGACAAAGAGAACTGGTAGAGGAAACAGAGAATGATGAATACGCCCAGAATAAGCTCAGAGGTCTTAGGGGTGAGGGAGAGGAACCAGGGGGTTTCGAGGAAAGAAATGGAGCTTTGTATTACAAAGGGGCACTGTATATCCCTGAAGGAGACTTAAGGGGGAGGGTACTCAAGCAGTTGCACGACAGCCCCACGGCGGGGCATTTTGGACAACACAAAACCATGTGGTTGGTCACCAGGGAATTTTGGTGGCCTAAGGTGAGGGAAGATGTACGGGAGTATGTAAGAGGGTGTGAGCAATGCCAGCGAGCCAAAGGGGAGAGGCGGGCACCGGCGGGGCTATTAGAACCCTTACCAACCCCAGAACGACCTTGGGAGGCAGTGTCGATAGATTTTATGACTGATCTGCCGAAGTCCAAGGGGAAAACAGCCATCATGGTGGTGGTAGACCTACTAACAAAGATGTGCCACTTTGTAGCCTGCTCGCATGCAGTCACGGCGGAAGAGACAGCGAAGTTATTTGTAGAACACATTTTTAGGTTGCACGGAGTGCCATTGAGGGTGGTCTCAGACCGAGGAAAACAATTTACTTCCAGGTTCTGGAGGAAGCTCATGAGCTTACTGCAGGTGGAGGTCAACTTTTCGACTGCCCGGCACCCTGAAACCAACGGGCAGGCGGAAAGAGCAAACGGGGTCCTCCAGCAATACCTGAGGTGTTATGTCAATGACAGAGAGAATGACTGGGTAGAAAAGTTGGCGCTGGCGGAATTTGCCTACAACAATGCCGAGAATGTGTCCACAGGGATGAGCCCCTTCTTGGCTAATTATGGGTGTCATCCCAGGGCTTTCCCAGGGGGAGAAGGGGAGAGATGGGGTGTCCCGGCAGCCGAGCATTTTGTAGAAGAAATGGAAGCAATCCATCGTCAGCTCCAACTCAACTTAGAAAGGGCGAAGGAAGAATACAAGAGGCAGGCAGACAAGAACCGAAGGGAAGGTGAAACCATAAGGGTGGGAGATAGGGTGTGGCTGTCAACCCAAGGGTTGCCGTTCAAAGGAGGTTGTAAGAAATTAAGACCCAGGAGATTGGGTCCCTTTGAGGTCATTCAACAGGTCAACCCAGTGGCTTTCAGGCTCCGGTTACCCAACCACATGAAACTGCACCCAGTATTTCACAGGTCGTTACTGTCACCGTATGAGGGGGGACGAGAAGGGATGGCCACTCGGGGACCGGTCATAGAAGAAAGGGAATGCAGCAGCCATGTGGCAGAAATCCTCGACGCCAGATGGAAGGGGGATCAGGTGGAGTATTTGGTAGCGTGGGAAGGAGAACCGGAGTCAGAAAACACTTGGGTAATGGCAGAAGATATCAATGACGAGGTATTGATAGAAACGTTCCATCAAAGGTTCCCAAGGAAACCTCAGCCTGTGGAGAGGTTCCGGAGGGAATACTTTGGGACCACCGATGAGGAGGAGGAGTTGGAAGGATTCTCGGAATCGGAAGGGGAAGGGGAGATGGACTCTGAGGAGGAGGAGTACTTCGAGACCAGGAACCGCAACAGGTGGAGAGAAGTGTTCGGGACATCGGAAGATGAAGGAAGTTCATTCCGGGGTTTTGCCTCCTCACCGCCCGTAGAGGAGGGGGCGAGAGGGGATGAAGGGGGCCCTGGAGGGGAGGTGGATGTCAGGGAACTGCCATCGGAAGGAAGGGAAGTGAAAGGGCTCACACAGGTTGGGAGAGACTCAGCAGCTGAAGAGGGAACCAGTAGGGGGAGAGGAGCTGAGCTGAGGGAAAGGGAGCTGGAGGGATGGCTCAGAGACACTTCCAGCGAAAACAGTGGGGAGGTTTCAGGACCTCCTGTAGGGACACCCACTCCTCGCCGGAAACTGTCACGCAGAGAGTCCAGAAGACGTGTTTCCGTTAAGGAGCTTTTATGTTGGAAGCGATTCCGAAAGCAACCACTGTCGGAATCTGCCAGCGACTGACGGAGCCATGTTTAAGGGGCTCCGTTACAGACAGAGGTTTGCAAACTTGACCAAACTCTGAGGGACTAGGATTTTACACACAAGCAGCTCATCGTCCCATCACATCTGATAACAGTCAGAAAGGGTATTCCTATTAAACAGGAGGAATAAGCAACTCATGCTAACTAAATATAAACTGATTTCTGCATCTGTATATCACACACAGAAGGAGACAGAGTGCAACTCAACTTTGAGCACCAACTTTTTGCATATTTATCCAATTTAAGCATATGCAGAGCAGATGGGGGGGGGGTTGAGAGAGCAGGTACCAAGACACCATTTAGGGGAAAGGTTCCTGCTTGTTCCTTTTCATAATGTGAAACTAAATATCTGACCTAGAACAGGGCAACTAGGAACAGGGCAGAACATTTATTATTATTATTTTAAGAGCACAGATTTCAACTCTGAAATCGGTCAGAGCCGGATTTCAACTTCTCTAACACAGCTGTTAAAGTAACAACGGGGAGTTTGGCTGCATCCAAAGCAGCAGTAGCCTGGTGTCCACCTGCACATGTCCCCAATCTTTCATACAATATGCACTGGGAGCAAGGAACTGCACAGCAAAATGATGCCAGCACATACAATAATAAGTTGCACCTGGTACCACAACTGGGTGCAGGTGGACGTCAACTCAGGCCCAATATTTCGTGGCAGCCCCAAGTCCCATATCATGTTTCTCTCTGCCCTAAGGGTAGATTGTCTTTGCATGTATATTTTAAAGCTTTGCTTTTGAAACTGTAGACATTGTAAACACACAAATATTGGGTAAGATCTACCTACTAGATCTCTTATTTTAATTTTATTTTTTTTTGGGCCGCAGACTACTCCTGAACCATTAGGGCCCAACCGACTGCTTTGGTAAAGGTGTGGCAGAAGATTCTTTGCCCTCTGTCAGCGCCCTTGGCTGATGACCAAACACCCCCTGGTGTGGTGCAGTTGGTACGTGGAGGGGACCAACTTACTCCTCCCGCCTCTTCTTTTGGGGCTGGCAGGCTTACTGCTCCAATAACAGCCAGAGAACGAAAAAACAATAAAGGCACCCTTTTCCAAGAGAACATATGTCTTGGAGTTGCATATAATCCCCACCAGGTGTCAGCAACTGGCAGATATTACTCAGAAATTTCAAAATTAATGCCCAGATAATTCAAAGGAAGGGGGGGGGGGTGGCCGCAAATATAAACTTGAAAGTCTTTTGATACATTCATATAAAGGTTCATTTACACCTTACATACTTCAGATAGAAATAGTTCTGAGGAAAATGCAATTACAATCAGAACACAAAATTCTTCCTCTTCCAATTCACCATGGTTCAGTAGCATACCAGTGATGAGTTCATCGTACAAACTTTCTCCGTTTACCTTAATACATAAATTTGCATGCAAACATTAAAAATCACTTTTCCTTCAAAGGAACCATGCTCTTAGCTTTGAACAAAAAAGATTCCCTTCCCTACTACTACTTTTCTAGAAATCTTGGCCATTCTATTCCATGTAATATTAAAAGCTACAGGCCTGCCCATACATTCTTGCATGTGAGAGAAGTGGCTGCCATACATTCTTGCATACCTACTTACTCAAGACCACAGTGCTAGTTCATTTCTACACCCATTTTCCACCTTGATTCATGAATACAGACAGTGCTCAAGTAATTTGAAGAAAATTATTTTGCAGAAGCATTTTGACAGTAACATTGAACTTTGTTCGATATTGCCTTTCACCCAAGAGAAACCCAGAGGAATCACCTACTGGGTAACTGTATCAATAAGCATTGAGGTATTTGTCTATCAACATCTTGATTCTGCTGTCACACTAATGCATTTGACAACTTTGGAGGTTAAATCAACCCAAAGAACTTCAATATCTCCCTTGCTCATATAAGATGTCTGTGTTGGAAGTAGGCTCGTCTACCCTGAGTATATGTGTGTCTCAGAACAGGAAAATTTCAAAGCATTGAATACTTTCCACAGCCTAATGTGAACAGGGAAATAAAAGTTATTTTGCCTAAGACCTCTCCTGGCATGTACACTCAGAAACCAAAAGAGCCATCTCAATTTTCGATTAATAGATGTCCAAGGAGTATCTTTCATGGGAGGGACATACTAAAAAGCACAAACAACATTCCAGGTCCCTACTCTTGCCGTTAATTTATGGATGGCTAGCTGTCCAGCCAGCCAAAAAGAGGGCTGCTCTATAATATATTATATTCTTAATTCAGAAGGACTTTCTTTCTTCCTGGAGTTTTTTTTTAAAATAAAACCAGGAGAATGGCACTATTTTGCCTCTTTCCACGCAAAGGTACAAAGTTTTGTGGTGAGAGATCAAGGCAACTGCACCTTTCAGCGTTGCAACAGCTGTGGATTAATTGTTTAAAAGCTGTTTTAGTAAATGCAATTCAGCTTTTACTATATTTAGTAAATTCTCTCTCAATAGAGAATTTCTCTCTCGGTAATAGCATCTGAATATATTAATTTCATTAATACTAATCAGCATAAACACTCAACCGTCTTTACAACCCACTACCCAACTTTTCTTTTGTTCCTAGATTCCTACTTCTCTCCTCTCTCTACCTCCCACCTTCTTTTCTACTTCCCTCTGTTGGGATTTCAGCCCCCACCAGTTGCCACGCTGGCAGGAAACAGCAGGAGCTGTTTACGTCAGGTGCCTCACAGCGTGGGAAAGGAAGTCAGCCTCTATTCTCAGGCTGTTCTCAGTGTGTGTTGGAAAGAGTTTCTCCTCTCTCTTCCGCTCTCGGGATGGAGCCGGGTTGAGTCATAAAACTCAAAGCTTGACTGCTCAGACATGCAGTCATTTGTGTTATTGTTATTATGCAGTGAATAAAGTAGTTATGGAACTACAAAACTGCCTTTTCCCTTCTGATGGTTTTGTAAGGGAAACTGGTATGCTTCCCTCATGAGAGAGAAGCTGCCTATTTTATCGGTCGCCCTGGACTGGAGGAAGATTCCTGAACGGCAGCCAGGGGTTTGACCACCGGACTTCACCTTTGGAATGTTTCGGGAGGCTGGCACTGCCCCCGGGCAGGCGATGTTCCAACAATTGGTAGCAGAGGATGGTTAACGATCTACGCTCTCTGAAGTTTTTGCCAAGTTTGCAGATAGAAGCCGACGCGGTCGTAAGTCAAGAAGTTGACTGTGAGAAGCCGATCGGATTTCTGGAGCTCTGCAAAGCTGCTGTTTGTTTTTGGATTAAAACACAGCCAAGTTCCTTTGTTCTGGGGGAGCGGAGAAAGCAAAAGCAGTCTGCAGCTGTTTTTGTTTTTCCACTACCAGAGAAGCTGAAGAGCCAGGGAGAGCTCGACGCTGAAAAGGGAACTGTGAGTAAATCATTGTGCTAATGATTTATGAGGCAATTAACCTCAGAGAAGCAAGTCGCACTTGAGCTGTGATACACGTTCAAAGACTGCCGGAGGTTTTTACAGCTCACTGAAGAAGCTGTTTACGTGTTGCCAAGATGGACGCTTGGCAAGGGGATGGGAAGATGATGTGCCCGCTCCTGACTGATGATAATTATCAAAGTTGGGTCATTAAGATGCAAGCTGTTTTGCAGCGACAGCGTTGCTGGGATGTGGTGGACAATCCTATTCCCTTGGCCCCAGGCAGTCTTTGGAGAGACAGGGACACACAGGCCAAGTCTGCAATAATTCTCTGCTTATCTGATTCACAGTTAATCCATATTCAGGCTTGTCCGCATGCTAGGCAGATGTGGGAATCTCTGCGCAGAGTCCATTTGAGAGTAGCTGCCGGGACTGCGCTTTTACACTTTCAGCAGCTTACAAATATGCGACTGAAAGAGGGTGGTAATCTGAGAGAGCATTTGATGACGATGCTGCAATTGCACCACCAACTGGCGGAAAGAAATTTTCCTCTGAATGAAGCTGTTTTTTGTTTTATGGTTATCAACAGTCTAGACAGGGTTGAGTCGTAAAACCCAGAGTGGAAGAGAGAGGAGAAACTCCTCCCAACACACACTGAGAACAGCCTGAGAATAGAGGCTGACTTCCTTTCCCACGCTGTGAGGCACCTGACGTAAACAGCTCCTGCTTGTTTCCTGCCAGTGTGGCAACTGGTGGGGGCTGAAATCCCAACACTTTCTACCTTCTCCAGCCCAGACTACTTCAACACCTTCTGCATAACATTTGGGACACAATTGTTCCAGCCTTCTACAAATAAAATTATACACATTTCAAAAATATATCAGAAGAAAGGTAGTGCGAAAATCAATTTTGGTATCAAATAGTGTGCTAATCCTTATTCTAAACTGAGCTGAGATTTATAATAAATCTAACTTGCACACCCCTTTAAGTTTTAAAAGGTACAAATTATAATTAAAACACATAATGTCCCGTGTTTCACGGGGGTCTTTGGAAACAGATTCATCATACAATCACAGTTAGTGAGATGCAATCTTGAAAAGACTCGTGAGGTACGCACACAACACAGGTCTGCAAATATTGCAAACTCCCTTTGCTGCTACCTGTAAAAGTATGTCAAATTTACAGAACCACCTCTATGATAACAAAAAGAGGTCATATGTTTAAATGACCCAGGTACTCTTGCTCTTGCTCTGAGGGTTGGCATGCTATGTAATATTTGGTAATTTGTAATTTTCCTGAGTATTCTTTGGCCCCATTTTCTGTGTTTAACATACACACACTGCAAGGGGGACGATTTACTGCCTTGTCCCCCATAACCCGGGACACTCCGAATACCTAGTATTATTTTTCACTCAGTCACCTTTCTCCGCGTCCTGTTAGTGTTGGGATACAGCCAGGGAGACAAAGGCCACCGTGCCTCCATGTCGTCTCCTGGTCTTCCGTGGAACAGTATCAGTCAATTAGCGACACGAGCCTCAGAAATAGCTGTCCACATTCCAGGACTTGTGCACGCCCTTTTCGCAGAGTTTCCACAATGAAAGATGCACCCAGGAGAGCATATTATACAGATTTATTCAGCGTAGGTCAGAACAAAGGAAAAACATGACTGCCTGCCTGCGTGTCGAGGCAACAGAGAGGAACAAAAGCTATATACTAAACAGAAACTTCCTGTGACCCGGAAGTATGCATGCCTGTGACACACAACAGCCTGCTCCCTGTTTAAGGTGGAACGGAAATATCCTAACATCTAGTGGTCTAGACGGACTCGCGTCTAGAAACCGCACTTCAAGGACCACACCTCGCTTCGTCAGTGGCTCTGAGCCCCTAATGTCTCATCCACTCAAAACATTCACTGGAGTGTCCCCATACACACACAAATACACATACATACAAACCCCATGCACCTCCCCCATCTCCAAAATTCCCTTTTACCAAAACCCTTTTACCAAACCGACGGCACTCTACTGCTCCTACTAGGCGGGGCTGATCAGACCCCTGGCTCCCACAAAACAAGCTGTGGAGCTTACCTTTCACCTGGATACCTATCCTGTGCAGCCACTGTCTCTTTCTCCCGTCTCTGCAGTGTCTCCACTCAGGGATGGGGTGGGGGCTCCCCCTAGAAATGGTAAGGTGCGCGCTTGGAGCCACCAACACCGAACGGAGCTGCTCGCTTTGCAGTGACGCCTCGGTCTTTCGTCTCTCATCCTCGGGGAACACATTTCCCGTCCAATGCACCAAAGAATGTAGCCTTTTTAGACTTTACCAATTGGTGGGCTCTGCGTTGCTCCCGGATGGGAGGAAGTAAGTCAAAAGACACTGAGGGTTGGTTCAGAGAAAGAGTTCTTTATTTCTGCTCTCCGGAGCAGCAGAAAGGCACTTGCATGGTCAGTCCACAGCAAGTGCAAAGAAATGAGAAATTTCATGCAGTATATATATCCTCCAGGCACCCTCTCCCCCCTTCCCCAGGAATCCAGCCACGTCAGCTTGTACACGCAGGCTGACATCACAGATGTTCCTGCTCCGGTACTCTTAAGCATAAAAGGGTTTTCATTCCTGTACTTCTGACCATAAAAGGATATTCCTGTTCCTATACTCTTATCTTGGAGCAAGAGGTCACCAACTCCAAGAACACACTCTGGCACTGTTCCCGGACTAGGTCTGTGCGTCAGAGTGTGGTAAGATAAGACCCAGACATGTCATCCCTACTCCACTGGAACAGCCAAGGTCGTCCATTGCCGTGACTGATAAAGGAGAGAGCTTTGTTTATACAGCTGTGTTCTTGCTATACATTTGCCATTCCTTCAGCATCACTATCAGAAGCTGCTCTAGCCATCTTATAATTCAAAAATTTGAAAAATATTCTAAATTCAAAAACTTGTCAAAATTCTAAAATCAAAATCTCAAAAATCTCAAAATACAAAACAAATCTTCACTACCTTGGGTCACTGTGAACTCTGAGGGAAGGGAGGGGTTGCTTATCCCCACTGCACAATAGAATAAAGGACCATGTGCTTACCAGTAAGTTCTCTCAGAGTGTGGTTCAACCCAATTGCAACCTCTGTACATAAACCTTAAGTTGTTCTCTGTTAACAACCTTAGACAACAGATCAGCAGGAATTTCATTTCCTGGCATGTAGAACACCTGAATGAGTTCTTTCTGAATACACTCTCTTGCACGATGTAACTTAATCCGCAAGTATTTGGTTCTTTGCTTCCAACTCTCTGAGTTCAGCAAAGCCAAACAGGATCTATTATCTTGATACACCTGTACAGGACATTTCACAGAAACTCTGATGTCCTTAAACAGTTGCATCAACCATTCACAATCCATGAGCGAAAATGACAGGGCATTGAGTTCTGCTTCACAGGAACTTAGGCTTACTGTCGTCTGCTTTTTGCACAACCAGTCACAGAGACAGTGGTTGTACATGTAGCATACTCCAGAAGTGCTTGTGCCATCTTTGGTGTCACTTCCAAAACTCGCATCTGCAAAGATTTCAAGACCTCCAGACTTCTGACCAGTGAATATGAGTCTGTAGTGCATAGTACCTTTGAGATAACATGCTATGCACTTGAGAACTTTCCAATTCTGAACAGCAGGATTGTTAGCATGTCTGCTAAGCAGATTAGTCCTTACAGCTATATCAGGTCTTGAACATCTGACAATGAAGTTCAACTTGCCTAGAATGCATCTGTACAGTGTAGTGTCAGAAAATGCTTCAGCATGTCAGGAAACAAGCCTTTATCGGGAGAAACTGGCAACTCTCCAAGCACCCGGCTTGATCTCCTGTTGACCTCCCTGTCTGCATTCCCCAGCAGGATACAGGCTAGGTCGCGATAGGCGATTCTTCTCGGCGTGAGAAGAACACCCCCCCTCTTTCCTGCCCCCCCCCCCGGCAGGGGAAAGAGATAGACAGAAACGTATTTACATTCCTTTATTTCTGTCTTTGCAGCATAACAAAAGCATGACTGCTCTCTTCAAACTCCAGCAGTCGAGAGACAAACAAAACCTGTACTTCCTGTACAAGAGCAAAAGGAAGAGCTCATATTACACTCTGAGCTAATTCCGGTGCATTGCCCTGTGAATTGACTGTCCCTCTGTTTCCCACGGAACAGTCCTAACATTCCATCATGTGCTGTTTTCAAGCTAGCAGCTCGTGGCTGCATTGCTTTTATATCGTAACATACTCCCCCATATGAATCAATATGTGCTGCGAGCAAAGCTTGATCCAGAGAAGAAAACAAACAGTTGTTATACATATAACACTCCCCTGTTGTTTCAGTTCCACCCTTGGAACTATCCGCCACTGGTTTCCCCAGTGTACCTCTCTGGTTGTCTGACTTCCAAGGAATGAGTGCATCTGCATTACCTTGGCTAGGGAATGTAGTGTTACGCTTAGCAACTCCCTGTTGTGTCTTTGTCTCTGACTTAGACACACCTTTAACCTGTCTTGAGTTGTCAACAATAGTAACACATGCTACAGCTGAATTAGCAAACTCTTTGGACTACCTCTTGGGTGGTACACCCTTTGTAACTCTCTCGGACCTGCGTATGAGGTGCTGATCCTCTCTGCTCACTGGTTCAGTCTCAGGACTCTTTGGAGAACCAGTTCCAATAGTAAACACTGGTTCATCCTTCACTTGCGAAGGTCTAGCCATTGTGTGTGCTTTCCTTTCAATGACTGTGTCAACTGAGCTCTTTGAGCTTTCACTGTCACTCTCAGTACCACTGTAATCAGTAAAATCATCATCATCATCTGAATTGTCCACAGTGCGAAATGTGTGAACAATTACTCTCTCCTGTTCAGGAGCACTCTCTAGAAATTTTGTGAGAATCACCTGACCAGATTTAGACAAAATTACTCTGTAGAGACCCTTTTCATAACCCACAAAAATGCCTCTAGCATTCTTTACTCCACGTGGAGCATCAGATTTCACATGAGACCCAAAAACCTTAAAATGGGCAACAGAAAGTTTTCTATGAAATAGCTTTTCAAAAGGAGAACTTCCCAAACCTTTTGAAACCTTTCTCAACCAAGAGTAACAATAACACAATAACGATTCCGCCCAATACTCATGTGGCAAATGTGAACTCAGTAATTGTGCCTTCATGCCATTTTGCAATTCTTTGTTCACTTGCACACAGACACTTTTGTTCCATGCACCTGCTGAAACAGCAGTCTTGTGCCTTATTCCTTTCTTATCCAGGAAATCCTGAAAATCCTGCAAAAGAAAAACTGGCTTTTCATCTGTGAAAAGACAATCAATGTTAGCATCATGAACATTCTTAACCTTGTCACAAAACTCTTTAAACCTTTCTAAGGCTTCTTGTGGTTTGTGCGTTATGTATATCCACACATAATGAGAGAAATAATCCACACACACAAGATAATATCTTTCATTGCCTCTAGATGGTGCTAGAGGACCAATCACATCAGCATACACTCGCTGAAAAGCTTTGGTTACTTGCGTCGTCTTCTGGACGTTTTTCTTCACACCTGCAAGAGAAATCATGTTAGACTCAGATGCATTACAATTTATGCAATCATTTTGATCAAAAGTCAACAAATACAGTCCATCTTTCTCTCTGGCAGAAAGATACAGCTCTCCATCTTTGAAGATTTTGCAGCTTTCTCTATCATAGGACAAAATCAGTACTTTCGTTGTGATCTGCGAAACACTCAGCAGATTGAACTTTAAATCAGGAACCAAATACACATTGTTAATAGTCAAGTTCAGACTCTCAAGATACACAGTTCCAAACCTGGTCGCTTTCAGCTCCTGGCCATTGGCCTGTTTCACAGTGAAGCTTTGCTTCTTAAACGTTGAAAACAGATCTTGCCGCGACGTCATGTGTTGCGTCGCTCCAGTGTCCAAAATAAAAGCGTTCTCCGTTGAAAATTCGGCTTTTGTTGACAGCAGTGCTTTTGCAGGTTTCACCTGGGACTTGGTACGACTTTTGCCTGACACCTCAGGCTTTGCAGAGCTCCCCTTAGCTCCTTTCTGTTGACGTGGCTTCTTACAATTCCACTGAAGATGCCCAGACTGTCCACAATTGTAACAACGGACAACGTTCAAAGCAACAGCCTGTTCTTCACTAGCAGTAGCAGTGGGGGTGTCAGAACTCCGAGCTTCTCTCCCCCTGTCTTTGACATCTATTGCAGCAAGTCTGTCTCTCTCATTGAGAACCACCGAACAAATTCTCTCCACCGTAAGATCCCTGGCAGGTAGAGAACCCAACTGACTTGCAACTGTTTTATAAGTCCGATTAAGGCTGTTAATAATCATGAAGCAGAATATCTCTTCCTGAAGAGGGAAATTACGTTGCGCCATCTGCTGGCGTAAGAATTTCATCTCTGTCAGATGTGCTTGTACATCTCCATCAGGCGCTAGCCTTAGATTGGTCAGTTTTTCAAAATGCAGCAACGCTGAAGAACCAGCATCTCTTTGATGTATTCTATGCAGCGTTTGCCAAATCTCACGCGCGTATTCCAAATCCTGAATATGCACGAGTTGATCATCTGAGATACACAGAATTATGGCTGTCCTGGCTCTCACATTCTGTGAATTCCAACCTGGCGTTGGTGCAGCAGGGATGGGGTTATCAATCACCCCAAAAATCCTCTGATTCTGAAGCAGGGCTTTCATCTTTACAGACCATGAGGAATAATTGTCATTAGTCAGTGGAGGTGGGTAAGGTAAGCCTCCCCCCTTCTTGGTATCCATTTTGAATTCAAGCCTCAGCTCTCACTCTCAAGCCTGTAAAATCCAAGAGTCTATTGGGTTGTTTACTGCCTTGCACTTGGCAGCTAAACACAGGCAGCTCCGGAAAGTCCCTCCAAGAGCAGTGAGACAACAGACAAAACAAACGCTGGAATTTTACCAGTGGTTTTTTTCAGCCTTTTACAGTCCCAGCCTCTCTTCCGTTGGCTAGTAAATTTCCACTTTCTTTCAAGCTAACTATCTCCGACGTAGCTGAAAAGATTGACGTCTCGTTGCTTAGCAACTGGACTTGGCTAACCGGCTATAGCAAAGCTTATCAAGCCTCAGGAATGCGAAATATGCAGGCTGTTTCTCCGTGCTGTTTTCATCCAAAAGCAGACACTCAGTGAACCGAAGAATGCTTCAATTCGCGTTCACTCTCACAGCCATAAAATCACCATACCTTGAGGGAATCCGTTGCTTGTTTTATCAGCAAAAACGCCTGCTCCGGTGCTCAGCTGTCCTTTGTAGCTTCCATCCGCCCGCTACCACATTCTTTCTTTATCTCCTTGCAGAGGATGAAGTACGATCCATCAACCTCTCTTGCTGCTTTCATGGATCGATGCCATCGGCTCCGTGCTACCAGATGTCGGGAATCAAGCCTTTATCAGGAGAAACTGGCAACTCTCCAGGCACCCGGCTTGATCTCCTGTTGACCTCCCTGTCTGCATTCCCCAGCAGGATTCTTCTCGGCGTGAGAAGAACACACACCCTCTTTCCTGCCCCCCCCCGGCAGGGGAAAGAGATAGACAGAAACATATTTACATTCCTTTATTTCTGTCTTTGCAGCATAACAAAAGCATGACTGCTCTCTTCAAACTCCAGCAGTCGAGAGACAAACAAAACCTGTACTTCCTGTACAAGAGCAAAAGGAAGAGCTCATATTATTATTATTTTTTATATATAAATAATTTTTATTTAAGTTTTAAACAATGAAGAAAGAAAAAGAAAAACATACACAATACATATCTCAAAAAAGAAAAGAAAAAAAATGATTACAAAAACTCACACAAAAAAAGAAAAAAAACACAATTCAACAGTAAAAAACAAAAAGCATAACAATTAAAAACAATATCTCTTTTCCATTTCCGTTTTTTTAGTTTACTTATTTTCTGGACTTCCTCATACCTCCCTCTTTTGTATTCCAATCCAAATTGTTTATCCAGCAATTTCTTTTCCACTTTTTTAATCCCAGTCTTTAATTTAATATAATATTGAAATATATAACTTCAACTTCTTTAAACCTAATCTTTAGTCTTAATGTAATGTAACATTAAAATTTTTCCTCTTAATTGTCAAATTTCCATTTCATTAAGCATCTTTAATCTTAATCTTTAGTCTTAATCTATCATTAACCTTAACCTGTACAGCTGGAAACCGCTTATTTTCAGTCCAACATCACTCTAACATTCTTTAATTTTGCAATGTTTCTGAAGATAGTCTTTGAATTTCTTCCAATCTTCCTCCACCGACTCTTCTCCCTGGTCACGGATTCTACCAGTCATTTCCGCCAGTTCCATATAGTCGGAAGAGCTCATATTATACTCTGAGCTAATTCCGGTGCATTGCCCTGTGAATTGACTGTCCCTCTGTTTCCCACGGAACAGTCCTAACATTCCATCATGTGCTGTTTTCAAGCTAGCAGCTCGTGGCTGCATTGCTTCTATATCGTAACACAGCAGTGATTGAAAAACCACGAAAGGACCCTACAGAGGTGGGGTCATACAGACCAATTAGCCTATTAAATCAAGACTATAAGATATTTACAAAGATCCTGGCAAGGCGACTGGAAAAGGTACTACCTAAAATAATTAAGGAAGATCAATATGGATTTGTTAAGGGAAGATACATAGGCCATCCTATAAGAAATGTGTTAAACATATAAACAAGCAGGGTAAAAGGAAAATTGGTGGTCTTAAAATTGGATGTGTATAAGGCCTTCAACACAATTAGACATAAGTTCTTATGGAATATTATGCGGGACGTAGGATTAGGAGAGAACTTTGTGGAAGCAATCCAGGAATTGTATAGGGAAGGCTGTGGTCAGAGTGAATGAGGGGGTTTCAGATCAATTCAATATACAAAGAGGAGTTAAACAAGGATGTTCACTCTCACCACTACTATTTGTATTGGGTATGGAGTACTTGGCAGACAGAATACGAAACTCAGTAAGGATAAAAGGATATAAGAAAGGAAAGGAAAAAATCAAGTTAAACATGTATGCAGATGATATCCTATTATTATTTACAAACCCCTTAGAGGGTGTAAGAGAACTTATGATAATCCTGAAGGACTTTAAAGAGGAGTCGGGATTGGGAGTAAATTTGGAGAAGTCTGAAATTTTATTTTGGGTTGTAAATAAAGAGGAGAAGAAGGAAATTGCAAAAATGACAAAGATGGATATCAATAGGGAAAAAGTTAAATACTTGGGGGTAAATATTATTAAAAATATTACTAGGATTCCAGATGTAAATTACAAAGAAGCATGGAGGAAGATCAAGAAGGACATAAAATCATGGAAAAATAAGAATTTATCTATTCTAGGTAGGATTAGAGCACTTAAAATGTTTCTGGTACCAAAATTATTATATTTCAAGTAATTACACTACCCATTAGGAAAATATGGTTCAAAACATGGAATAAGGTATTTAAAAATTGGATTTTTGGAAGTAAAAGAGTTAGAACCCCAGACATAGTAAATTATTCATCTCAAGAAGAGATGGGATGGGAAATACCGAACTTAGAATTTTACTATGAAACATTCCAATTGAAAAATCTAATAGATATCGGATATAAGGATGGGATTAAATGGATAAGGCTGGAGAATGAAATAAATGAAGGAATAGGAAGAGAAGGGATATTTAATAGAGATATTAATACGGCTTTTAAGAAGACAATAGGACCAAGGAAAACTGCGTTAGGAATCTGGAAGAATTGGAATATGAAATGGATGCCAACATACTCAAGGTGGACGCAGTTAAAATATATGCAGGAGGGTCAAAGGGAACCGGGTTGGTGGAAGAAATTAGAAGATCAGGGATTTTATAAATTAAAAGATATGTTCAATGAAGAAGGGAATTTAATTACAAAAAAAGTTTTTTTTAGAAAAAATAGGAAAACAATATTGGCTGAAAGTGCAAGGACTTTATGATTTAATAAAAACGGAAAGAGCAGAGGAAACGATGAGGACAGAAATGAAAATAGATATGGTGCTGAACAAAAGACAAATAACGGAGAAAGGGATAGCAGGGATGTTATATAAACTGATGATAAGCGACAAAGAAAGAATGATAAGGATAATCCAGATTAAATGGGAGCAGGAAGGTATGATCCATCCAAATGCGGCTCAAGAACTGATGAAGAATATAAACAATATTAAAGTAGAAAAGTATAAAGAATTAAGTAGAATTTTTTTATTAAAATGGTATAGAACTCCGACACAAATGGCATATATAGTGAAAGGGTTTAGTCCCAAATGCTGGCATTGTGGTCAGGAAAAAGGACTATATTCACACATGTGGTGGAATGTAATCTGGTTAAGGAATATTGGCAAAAGATTATAAAGGTAATTTCTGGATTATTTCAAATAAACATAGAAGTTAATAGGGATTTGTTATTTTCGGGAATACTGGGAAATAACCAAGTAAAAAGTAATAAGTAAGAGTTGTACAAGATTATGATTTTAGCTGGAATGGCAGTTATTGCTTTGGGATGGAAAGAAAAGGCCAAATGGAATATGGAAAAATGGAATGATGATGTTTTTGAATATGTACAATCAGAAATAAATGCACAGATAGTGGCAGAGGATAGATGGGAAAATAAATGCCAAAGAATCACAAATAAATGGGCATTTTACAGGAAATGGATAGAAAGAGGGGAAGCCAACCCTAACATACAAGCTCGAATGAACAGACTGTGTACATGGATAAAGATATGAAGAAGGAAGGCCTGACCGGGGGGGGGGGGGGGCTGGAGTGGGGGGGGGGGGGGAAGTAAACCGGATGGTATTTTGAATTGATTTTGTTATGTAAGCCCTTTTTTAGAAACCATATATATTAATGTTATGCATTGTAGTATGAATGAATTTTGTTTTGTATTCTTTGTTTTATAGAATACATATAATAATGTTATGTTGTGGTTCGAGGACCCGACCCCCGCGATGTGAAATAAATACACAAGGACACGTGATATAAGGTTAATGGGCAAGAAAAGGCCACAACTTTATTGATTACAGCAGTGAAAAGGTATTGGCTTAGGCATTGGATGTCTAAAACAAGGGGGTTTATTCACCAGTAGGTGGAGCCTGTTGATGCTAATCCAACTATAGGCTCTCCCCTGATGTCACCGGGGGTTGTGCCATGGCCTCCCGCCAAGCAGGCATCGGACAGAGTACACGACCGCCAGATTCCTTTAACGGAATAACCAAAAATTGAAGGCATAGGCGATGGCCACACCCAGCCCTTCGACACACCACAACACATTATTCCAATGCCTAACCTACCCACCAATACCACAAAAAGTTGTGACGATTGCTACGAGGTAGGCGAAAAAACCAAAAAGCCTAATGCCAAATGGAAAAATTCCTACCGGGCCCCCTAGACAACCAGGGCGACCAACCTAAGGTCCATAGCAAGGCCAAAGAACAAAGATCCTGAGCTAAAAGGGAGTGGAGGGTGGGTGACTCGTGACGAGAGGACGGAGAAGAATGAGGCCGAGGAGAGGCTGCCGCCGCCGCAAAAGGCTGCTGAACATGCCCCCTCGAAGGCACCTGGTTGGATGCCTGCCGAGGGGGCGTGGGCGCCAGCTAGGTGAGAGGAGGAGGCAGGGGGCTAATGCCCCCTGCTAGGGGCGGTGCTCGGGCTCCCGCCCACAACCACTCCCCTCTCTTCCAGGGAGGAGAGTCTTTGTGGTTCGAGGACCCGACCCCCGCGATGTGAAATAAATACACAAAGACACGTGATATAAGGTTAATGGGCAAGAAAAGGCCACAACTTTATTGATTACAGCAGTGAAAAGGTATTGGCTTAGGCATTGGATGTCTAAAACAAGGGGGTTTATTCACCAGTAGGTGGAGCCTGTTGATGCTAATCCAACTATAGGCTCTCCCCTGATGTCACCGGGGGTCGTGCCATGGCCTCCCGCCAAGCAGGCATCGGACAGAGTACACGACCGCCAGATTCCTTTAACGGAATACCCAAAAATTGAAGGCATAGGCGATGGCCACACCCAGCCCTTCGACACACCACAACACATTATTCCAATGCCTAACCGCCACCCGAGCCAAGGACGGAGAAGAATGAGGCCGAGGAGAGGCTGCCGCCGCCGCAAAAGGCTGCTGAACACGCCCCCTCGAAGGCACCGGGTTGGATGCCTGCCGAGGGGGCGTGGGCGCCAGCCAGGTGAAAGGAGGAGGCAGGGGGCTAATGCCCCCTGCTAGGGGCGGTGCTCGGGCTCCCGCCCACAACCACTCCCCTCTCTTCCAGGGAGGAGAGTCTTTACTAAGCAAATTTAATAAAACAGTAAAAGGGGGGGGGGAGAGAAAAGAAAATGTTTCAGCATTTGTGTCTGCTGGGTTTGCATCAACCAAATTCAGCCTGGTCAATACATCAGCAATTTTCTGTGTCTGGTGTACCAGAAAATCACCTGCTTGGTCCTTCTTCACCTGCAGAGAAAGATAGTTGGATACCTCACCAAGATCCTTCATGTCAAAGTGCTCCTTCAGCTGAGCTATGGTGCTTTGGTACAAAGCCTGATTCTTCCAAAACAAAAGAAGATCATCAACAAAACATAAACAATACAGTTTGTTTTGCCCCTCCTCCTTGACAAACACACATGGATTAGCTTTGCCTTGGTGAAAACCTAGAGAAAGCAATGTCTGGGTTAGCGGAGTCTATAACCTGAAGCGTATGTAACCCGAGGTACCACTGTATTGAAATTCCTCAGCCCCAGCCAGCATTGCCAATGGGCAGGATGATGAGAATTGTAGTTCAGCAACGTCTGGAGGGCCAGAGGTTACCGTCACCTGTTTTATCGGTTAGTGTGCTAAGATCTGGGCGCAAGCCCAATTCAGCTGACGGTACTTAACAAGGGCTTGCTTTACACAAAACATGAGAGCTAATACACTATTCTGCTCCAATATACAAAACAGCCCCTTCTCTATAGAAAGCTAAAGAAAATACAAACTTTAGGGTTTGTAGATGGTTGTAAAGGTTGCTGAAAGGTTTCTATTTCACTAGTTGGAAACAGCTTCCAGGCTATGCAGGACCAAGGTTGATTTGTAACTGTTACTGTCTGCCTGCTTGCCATCATGCATATTTGTAAACCATTTCTGCCAAAACATATACATCTGCAATAGTTTCTGGAAGCAGACCCTGCAAGAGCGCACACTCCATGAAGTCCATATGGATAGTGTTATGGAATGGAGGGGGGGCATATGAACGAAGTCTTAAGAAGTCTCTAAGAGACGTAGAGCCTGAGGCGATGACCTCAAGGGAACCCTGCCACACTAGGACTCCCCTCGAGCCATCACAACGTTGCACCAAGCAACACACAAAACTCCAAAACCCCAAGAATAAAGCGCCATTTCTGACCCTCGATGCTTTACACAATCAATGTATTTTATGAATGAACAATGTATTTGCATGAGGATGCGCTCTAGCCAATCCGATTGTGTTGAATGTAGCCCTTCAGCCAATCACAGCAATGCCATGGCTCTGCAGAGGCAGCTCAGCTCCAGCTGTTTTGCACGCTCCACTGAGCGCTGACAAGGTGATGACAGCTCCCGCTGCGAGAACAATGGACTGAGTCAATCGAAACCTCGTTACCCTGTTAATCCAATGAAAACTAGATACAATGTAGCAATGTCAGGCCAGGCCACTTCCGAAAAGAACCGTCTGTATTAAAAACGCCTAAAAACACTTGGAAATTCATAGCAAATCACTGGTTTCACCGGTTCTCTTCATTCCACCGCCAGTCTGCTTCATTGGCCAAGGACTTGGGAACCCCTCAGTCCCCACCAGAATTTCCCAAGCGGGAGGTCACGTACTCACAGGAAGGTACTTTACTCGTAGGTGACAATCGCTGGGCACAAGCTCTCCTCCGGACTTACCCAGGCGGCAGACTATGCAAACCAAAGTTCTATTCTCCTCTTGCAGTAGGTGCTTAGAATGTACTTCCCAAGACATATCCTGTATTTGCATGTTACCCCAACAAATTCCTCCTATGTTAATCATGTATAATCTGTTAGGATATTTCCGTTCCACCTTAAAAGGGAGCAGGCTTTGTGTGTCAGAGTCTGCGTATTTCCTGTTCACAGGATGTTTATGCTTTCTGTTGCTTTCGTTTTCTCTCTGTGTCGTAGACACAAAAGCAGGCAGTCATGTTTTTCTGTGTTCTGATCAACGCTGAATAAACTTGTAAATAATGCTCTCCTGTGTGCAACTTTTGGCTGTGCATTATCTGCTGATAGAGTGTGCATGAGCGCTGGAATGTGGCAAGATATTTTCTACAAACTCATGTCGCTGCGTGCCTACGGGAGGTCGATGGATCGTCCGGCAGACGGCTTGGGGGCCTTGATGGACTTTATCTCCTTGGCAGTATCCCAACAATAGGTTTCGGGCCCAGATTCACAGCACTTACAGGAGAGTAAGACTGTGACAGACTGCTGAAAGGTATGTGGAGGAAAAGCGAAAGTGAGGCTTTTCTGTTTGCCGCGGCAAGGGCCTTTGAACTCCGGCAGACTAATGGATCTGAGAGCCGAGCCAAAGGCTTCGTGATTTATGAGCTGCCGAGATAAGACGTTTTTGAAGGCATAAAGGCTCACGGATCAAGTAGAAACCTGGAATGGAGTTTTTCCAAGCTTCTGAGGCTGCTGAGGGCCCAAAACTAAATCGGCACAATTATGGGACCTGGGCTGTGTGGTGTGAGAGCTTGCTTCGACAGTTTGGAGTGTGGCATACTGTGTGTGAGGCCCCTCCAGTTCCTCTGACAGATAGATGGAAGGCCGAAAATTCGAAGGCGATAGACATAATAGTCTTGTCCGTCTCTCTGGAGGAAATGAAAACGTTAGCTGGCAATGTGACTGCACGTAAGATGTGGAATGCTTTGAAGATAGCCCATCTGCCAATCATCCCAGCCCAGAGTTTGACTGCGTCGGAGGTCCTGGCTGTTTCCCAGAATGCGAGTGAATGCAGGGATGCCGAGGGCACCGGTTGCAAGCTGCAGGGGGAGCTGACTGTCACGTCATCCCAGGCAGCATTCCAGCCTCCAGGGGGAGCCAAGGAGTCGGCAGCTGAGAGCTCTGTTTCTCATGGGAGCCAAGGTCATCGCCTTTGCAGAGGCCGGAAGGGCAAAGGTAAACAGAGGCAGACGCCTGCAAATGGCCAGAAGCAGAGGGAGGGTAAAGAGCCCACGCCAGAGAAAACCAAGGTTTTGTTTGCTGGCACAGCCTCACCAAAGGCTAAAGGCAAGTCTGATGGCCAGGAGCAGGGGGGCAAGCTGCAAAAGCCCACGCCGTTGGAAAACAAGGTTTTGCTTGCTGCAAAGGCTGCTCCAAAGGCCAAAGCCAGGTTTGTTGTTGATTCAGGCTGTACCCGCCATGTCTCAAAGGACCGCCACCTATTTATCTCCTTCAAACCTCAAGAAGGTGAGATCCACCTGGCTGATGGAAAGACGTTGCGAATTGCAGGAGAAGGGACTGTGAAACTGGCAAGTCTGCACACTACCATCAAAGATGTACTATATGTTCCAGGTGCTGCAGACAATTTGCTCAGTGTCCCACAGCTCACTGGGCGTGGTTTTGAGATTTCCTTCAAGAGGAGCGTCTGTGTCATCAGAAAAGGCAAAGAGGACATTTTGCATGCAAAGTTTATGGATGGCTTGTTCTGTATAACTTATGACGACAATGGTGCTGTTGTGTCTAATGTTGATTCTTGTTGTGTTGCACAAACTAACAAAGTTCTTCATGCAGGATGCATTCACGATGCACACAGGAGGTTTTGTCACCTCTCTTGGAAGGCACTGGCCAAGATGCCAGAGATGGTTGAGGGTTTGAACATCAAACCCTGTAAGTTTCACATGAAATGTGTATCTTGTGCAGAGAACAAGGTGAAAGTTGCTCCAAAAGGCAAGGAGTCTAGCAGGCAGGCTTCCAAACCCTACCAGCTAGTGCACGCAGACCTGGTTGGTCCACTTGCGCCCTCTTTGGGCGGAGCAAGGTACTTCATGGTTCTAATTGATTCTTTTTCCAGGTACATTCATGTGTTTATGCTCGAGCAGAAATCGCAAGCGTTTCCTAAGTTCAAGGCATTCTGTGCTTGGTTGGAGAATGTTCACGGTAAACGCATTGGTTGTTTGTTTACTGATCGAGGCGGGGAGTTCACTTCTCAGCAGTTTGAAGCTTTCCTGACTGAGAAGGGAATCCAGCATGACTTGTCAACGCCTGGATCGCCATGGATGAATGGGCTTGCGGAGCGAGCAAATCAAACGTTGCTGCAAGGAATGAAAACATTGTTGCATGACGCCAATCTCCCTGATAAGTTTTGGGGGGAGGCTCTGTCGAATTTTGTTTACACTTTTAATCGCAGATTGTCATCACCTATTGGTTGTACCCCCTATGAGAAGATGTTTGGTAAGAAACCCAACATCAAACACATGAAAATCTTTGGTTCTGACATGTGGGTACACACCCCACAGAGCAACAAGCTTGGGAAGCGTGGGGCACATGGTTTGTTCATGGGGTACGAAAAAGGTGCATACAGGGTGTGGATGACTGACTCTAAGTCCATTAAGTTCATAAAGAGTGTTGAGTACAATCCTAAGAGGGGGGGAAATGTGGGAATTTTCCAGAGTTACCCAGAGCAGGATGAAGGTGATGTCAAAGAAGCAGCTAAAGTTGAGGAAGCTGAGGATGATGATGATGATAATAATAATAATAATAATAATAATAATAATAATAATAATAATAATTTATTTATACCCCGCCCATCTGGCTGGGCTTCCCCGGCCACTCTGGGCGGCTTCCAAAAGAATATTAAAATACTATAATACATCAAACATTAAAAGCTTCCTGAAACAGGGCTGCCTTCAGATGTCTTCTAAAAGCCTGGTAGTTGTTGTTCTCTTTGACATCTGGTGGGAGGGTGTTCCACAGGGAAGGCGCCACTACCGAGAAGGCTCTCTGCCTGGTTCCCTGTAACTTGGCTTCTCGCAGTGAGGGAACCGCCAGAAGGCCCTCAGTGCTGGACCTCAGTGTCCGGGTAGAACGATGGGGGTGGAGACGCTCCTTCAGATATACTGGACCAAGGCCGTTTAGGGCTTTAAAGGTCAGCACCAACACTTTGAATTGTGCTCGGAAACGTACTGGGAGCCAATGTAGGTCTTTCAAGACCGGTGTTATGTGGTCTCTGCGGCCGCTCCCAGTCACCAGTCTAGCTGCCGCGTTCTGGATTAGTTGTAGTTTCCGGGTCACCTTCAAAGGTAGCCCCACGTAGAGCGCATTGCAGTAATCCAAGCGGGAGATAACCAGAGCATGCACCACTCTGGCGAGGCAGTCCACAGGCAGATAGGGTCTCAGCCTGCGTACCAGATGGAGCTGGTAAACAGCTGCCCTGGACACAGATTTGACCTGTGCCTCCATGGACAGCTGTGAGTCCAAAATGACTCCCAGGCTGCGCACCTGGTCCTTCAGGGGCACAGTTACCCCATTCAGGACCAGGGAATCCTCCACACCCACCCGCCTCCTGTCCCCCAAAAACAGTACTTCTGTCTTGTCAGGATTCAACCTCAATCTGTTGATGATCAGAGTTCGGATTCCAGTTCAGTGGGCGGCGCTGCTGCTGATGTGGGTGATAGTGATGACACAGCAGACTACAAGAGCGCAAAGGCCTCAGTCAGACCATCTGATGCGTCTGACAATGAACTGGAAGAACCACTGTTCACCATTGGTCACTTTTCTCCTAAGAAGGAGGAGATGAGTCCAGAAGACTTGCGTCTAGTACGCAGATCTGAAAGAGCCACAAAGGGCAGACCTCCAAAGAGATTTGCTGATGAGTTTGCTAAGACAGCAATTGCTGTTCTTAGTAGCTCAGAGAAGGTGTGGGAACCTTCAAGCTTCAAAGAGGTTCAGGAGTTAACCTCTAAAGATGCTGAGCCTTGGCTTAATGCCATGAAGGCTGAAGTTGATTCCTTGAATAGGAACCAAACTTGGGAACTGGTACCGGTAGTCCCAGGAATGAGACTGGTTGGCAGCAAATGGGTCTTCAAGGCCAAGACAGACCAGAATGGCAAGGTAGTCAGACACAAAGCCAGATTGGTTGCCAGAGGTTTTTCACAGGTACCAGGACAGGATTACCACGAGACCTACTCACCCACCGTAAAATATGAGAGCATTCGGCTGATGCTCAAGATAGCTGCGGAGGAGAAACTGCATGTTTCCCATCATGACATTAATACAGCTTTTTTGTACGGGATTCTGGAGGAGGAGCTGTTTATGCTTCCACCTGATGGGATGCAGATACAGAAGGGAATGGTCTGTAAACTGCGGAAATCCTTGTATGGTCTCAAGCAGAGTGCCAGGTGTTGGAACACGAAACTCACTGAGACGTTGCTTTCTCTAGGTTTTCACCAGGGCAAAGCTGATCCATGTGTGTTTGTCAAGGAGGAGGGGCAAAACAAACTGTATTGTTTATGTTTTGTTGATGATCTTCTGATGTTTTGGAAGAATCAGGCTTTGTACCAAAGCACCCTAGCTCAACTGAAGGAGCACTTTGACATGAAGGATCTTGGTGAGGTATCCAACTATCTTTCTCTGCAGGTGGAGAGGGACCAAGCAGGTAATTTTCTGGTACACCAAACACAGAAAATTGCTGATGTATTAACCAGGTTGAATTTGGTTGATGCAAACCCAGCAGACACACCGATGGTGACAGGTTACCAGGTAGACAGTACTGCTGAAGCGTTTTCTGACACAACGCTGTACAGATGCATTCTAGGCAAGTTGAATTTCATTGCTAGATGCTCAAGACCTGACATAGCTGTAAGCTGTAACCTGCTTAGCAGACATGCCAACAATCCTACTGTTCAGGATTGGAAAGCTCTGAAGCCCATAGCCCGCTATTTGAAAGGGACTTTGCACTACAGGCTGAGGTTCACCAGTCAGAAGACTGGAGGTCTTGAAATCTTTGCAGATGCAAGTTTTGGAAGTGACACCACGGATGGTACTAGCACTTCTGGAGTATGCTACATGTACAACCACTGCCTGTTTGACTGGTTGTGCAAAAAGCAGACGACAGTGAGCCTAAGTTCCTGTGAAGCAGAACTCAATGCTCTGTCATTTTCACTCATGGATTGTGAATGGTTGATGCAACTGTTTAAGGACATCAGAGTTTCTGTGAAATGTCCTGTACAAGTGTATCAAGACAATAGATCCTGTTTGGCTTTGCTGAACTCGGAGAGTTGCAAGCAAAGGACCAAGTACTTGCAGATTAAGCTACATCGTGCAAGAGAGTGTATTCAGAAAGGACTCATTCAGGTGTCCTACATGCCAGGAAATGAAATTCCTGCTGATCTGTTGTCTAAGGTTGTTAACAGAGAACAACTTAAGGTTTGCGTACAAAGGTTGCAATTGGGTTGAACCACAGGTACTACAGGTTACACGGAAAGGGGGAGGATGTTAGGATATTTCTGTTCCACCTTAAAAGGGAGCAGGCTTTGTGAGTCAGAGTCTGCGTATTTCCTGTTCACAGGATGTTTATGTTTTCTGTTGCTTTCGTTTTCTCTCTGTGTCGTAGACACTAAAGCAGGAAGTCATGTTTTTCTGTGTTCTGATCAACACTGAATAAACTTGTAAATAATGCTCTCCTGTGTGCAACTTTTGGCTGTGCATTATCTGCTGATAGAGTGTGCATGAGCTCTGGAATGTGGCAAGATATTTTCTAGAAACTCATGTCGCTGCGTGCCTACGGGAGGTCGATGGATCGTCCGGCAGACGGCTTGGGGGCCTTGATGGACTTTATCTCCCTGGCAGTATCCCAACAACAGGTTATGGGCCCAGATTCACAGCACTTACAGGAGAGTAAGACTGCAACAGACTGCTGAAAGGAGGTGGCGCCAGCGGTTAATGGCGGATTTCCTCGATCGGAGGAAATCTCGCCACGAAAAATAGGGTCGGATCCCGCTTCGGCGTAGCGGGGGACCCTTGAGAATCACAGGCGGGGGAAGACTGTGTACCTGGGACCCAGCGGGCACATTTGGCGCCCCCCCAACCCGGTAAAAAGCCCGGCAACGGGCTCGGAATCGGAGCGGGGGAGAGCGCTGTGCTGTGGGCTGTCTGCTTCTTTCGTGGAGTGAAGCCGCAAGCTGTTAACCGGAGAGCGCTGCCTTTTTTCCTTGAAATTCGGACTTGAAAATCAACGATCCGTGAGTAGGATATAACGTAATCGGGACTGCATAAATTTTGAATTTGACCGAAAACGGAAAGAGGTATAAAAAGGAAGTCTACCTCTTTCTATTGTAGATAAAATAAAGCTTTGACCTTGAAAGCGGAAGCGCAGGAAAAGACGTTTTAGCGGACTTTAATCCAATCATCTAACCCGGATTTCCCCCCCCCCCCTTAAACTAAGGGAAAAGGGCGGAGAATTGTGGATTTGATTTCTGTATAAAGAAGTGGAAATAAAAGGGACTAAACCATCGCTCAATCCCTTGGGAACGGATTTCCAGAGGCAACTCCAAAACGGATGAGAGGTACTGTCTGGAAATATATTTTGACAGCTAGTCCTGCGCAGGAAACATAAATTTGGATATATTATGTGGACATATATCTCCAGGTCTCAAGCAATTATTTTTTAGATAGACTGTTATTTTTCTGAATAAACTGGGGGGACTTAAAAAAGAAAGTAAAGTATCCAAGAACTTTTATGACTGTTACAGTGTCCCCCTAGTGGAACTTGGAATTGTTACAATCTGTTATAATTGAAACTGTAGCTGGCTTGAGGAATTTTCACACAGCTCTGCTGGGAATTTCCACTGTTTGAATTTAGCTACGTGTCTGACCTTGAGCTTTATCTAAAGGAATGGCAGATGGTAAAGAGAGAACGGAAGCTTCACAGGCTACAAGGTCGGGCAGAGTTGTTAGAACAGAAGAAGGATTACAAAGGAGATTTTCAGCTTCAGGTGCCTCTGGAACCCCAGCAACAGCCTCATTGGCACAAACAAAAGTAAAAGGTATGACAAGTGATGATGCCTTTGCTCAAGTCTTGGCCAAGGTTAATGAATCGTTAAATAGAATAAGTCAACAAGTAGCAGAGGCATGTGACAAGATTGATCAAAATACAACAAGTATTAATCAGAATACAGCAAGCCTAAACAATTTGGGTCAGAAAGTAAACACCAATACAGAGACTATTCAGAAATTATTAGAGGAATCGGCCTCAATACGTCAGATTGCCGAGGAGGCCAAAGAAATTGCTACAACTTCTGCTACAGAAGTTAAAGAGGTTCAAGAGACAATACCATCAATGCACAAACAACTGGAAGATCATAAATTGACCCTGTCTATGATAGAATTGAAGGAAAAACAAGTGAACTTACGGGTCAGATCGGTGCCTGAAGTGGAAAAAGACAATCTAGCTGAATTTCTCATGCAGGAATTTTTGGACTTTTGGGATCCAGAATTGGTAAAAGACAGCTTTAAAATAGTAAACGCTTTCAGACTTGGGAAAAGAGGAGAGAAGAAGGTGAGAGACTGTTTGATTACTTTTCGAACAAAAGAAGAGAGGGATAGGATTTTGGGTTTGCATTTCAAGAAGACACTGGAAATCCAGCGGACAAGGGTTGAAATATTTAAAGACATTCCGAAATACCTTCTGGATCTCAGATCAAACTATAAGGACTTGGTTACCCTGCTGAGAAGGAACAGTATTAACTTTAGGTGGAAACTTCCCCAAGGCCTATCTTTCAGCTACAAAGGAAAGAAGAGGAAAATAAGATCGGAAGACGACAAAGATAAATTTTGGAGAGACCACGGAGAAGACCTACAAAAAGAACTATCTCCGGAACCAAAAGACCGCTCGAAAACAGTGATACCACCGACGGACGAGGAACAGGCACTAGGTGCAGTAGGAGGAGAGTTAAAATAATAACATCATGGCCCTGCAACTTTTAACATGGAATTGTCAGGGTTTGAATTCCCCTCAGAAAAGGAAGTCAGTATTTCATATATTAAAAAAGGAACAATTGGACCTAATTTGTTTACAAGAAACACATATAACAAGATTACACAGGAAATTGTTGATAAATAAAAGACTTGGTCAGGAGTTTATTTCGTCGGATAAAGTAAAAAAAAGAGGGGTTGTGATTTATGCAAAAGACAATTTATCACCGAAATTTGTTTTTAAAGATGACCAAGGAAGATTTGTGGCAATTGAAATTCAAACACAAGGAGAAAAATTTCTGATTGTAGGAATTTATGCACCAAATGATGGGAAATCTGATTTTTTTAAGAAGTTGCACGAGACCCTGATGGACCATATGGATTACAACATGATTTTGATGGGAGATATGAATGGAGTGGTATCTACATATATGGACAAGGCACAAAGACAGGTAGTCACCAAGGATGGTAGACTACCGAAAACTTTTTTTGACATGACAGACAACTTGGATTTAGTGGACATTTGGAGAATAAGAAATCCCATGGCTAAAGAGGGAACTTTCTTTTCTGAAGCCAAAATGACATGGACAAGAATTGACCAAATTTGGATAACTAGAGGAATGGCACCAAAGACAAGAAAGGTGGAAATCTGCCCGAAAATTTGCTCCGACCATAATGCTGTTAAGATGGAAATGAGACTGACACCAACTGGCTCCTTCAGATGGAAGATGAATGACACCTTATTTAGAGATGAGGAACTCCTTAAGAAGGCCCAAAAAACACTGAGAGATTACTTTGAGATAAACCTTAGTACCAATGTGGAGAAAAGAGTAATCTGGGACGCTAGTAAAGCAGTTATGAGAGGGTTCTTAATACAGCAGAATGCAATAAAGAAAAGAACTCAAAATGAGAAGAAGGATAAGATAATGGACAAAATAAAGGAATGTGAAAAAAGACTGAGAGTAAATCCCAAATCTCAAGAGATTCTGCGAGAGTTAAAGTTATACCAAGTACAATATATGAAAATGATGAATCAGGAAATAGAATGGAAAATTAAACAAATGAGACAAAAGACTTTTGAGTCGGCCAATAAATGTGGTAAATTGTTAGCATGGCAAATGAAAAAGAGACAAAAATTAAATACGATTACGAATTTAGAGGTGGAAGGAAGAAACATACAGAACCCAGCAGAGATTAGAAGTTGTTTCCAGAGGTACTTTAAATGATTATACACTCAAGGGCCATTGAAAGAAACAGACTTAGACCAATTTTTGAAAACAAATGGATTACAAAAAATATCTCAAGAAAATAAATTAATTTTGAATCATAGAATAACTGAACAAGAAATAGAAGGTGCCATTCAAAATATGCAATTGGGTAAATCTCCAGGACCAGACGGCTTGACCTCTAGATACTACAGATCTTTAAAAGAATGGTTAATCCAACCTTTGAAAGAGGTCTGCAATGAAATAATGGAGGGGAAAAGAGCACCAGAGTCGTGGAAAGAAGCATATATTACACTTGTACCAAAGACAGAGTCTGAAAAGACACAGCTTAAGAACTACCGCCCTATATCGTTATTGAATGTGGATTACAAAATTTTTGCAGATATTTTGGCTAAGAGATTCAAGAAAGTGTTGATGGAAGAGATCCATAAAGACCAAGCGGGCTTTCTCCCAGGAAGACATTTGTCTGACAATTTGAGGAATATAATTGATATTTTGGAAAAATTAGAAGTGAATATAAATACCAAAGCAGTTTTGATATTTGTAGATGCGGAGAAAGCCTTTGACAATATTTTTTGGAATTTTATGAAGAAGAATCTCCAGGGTATGGGGGTAGGCCAAGGTTTTGAGAATGGTATAGGTGCAGTTTATTCAGAACAAAAAGCTAAACTAATTGTAAATAATGTTGTGACGGAAGAACTAAAAATTGAAAAAGGGACACGACAAGGTTGCCCTATTTCCCCACTTCTTTTTATTTCGGTCCTGGAGGTTTTGATGAATATGATTAGAAGGGACCAGTCGGTTAAAGGTATACAGGTCGGAACTAAACAGTACAAATTGAGAGCATTTGCAGATGACTTAGTATTGACGTTACAGGAGCCAGAATCTAGTACTAAAAGAGTTTTAGAACTGATTCAGGAATTTGGTCAAGTGGCAGGATTTAAATTGAACAAGTCAAAAACCAAGGTTTTAGAGAAAAATTTAACACCGTTTGAAAGAGAGAGGTTTCAGAATGAGACAGGTTTAACAGTGGTTAAGAAAGTTAAATACCTGGGGATTAACATGACAGCAAAAAATGGAAACTTATTTAAAGATAACTATGAAAAGTGTTGGTCTGAAGTGAAAAAAGATTTAGAAATTTGGTCAAATTTGAAGCTTTCACTGCTAGGCCGTATTGCCACGATAAAAATGAATGTATTGCCTAGAATGTTGTTTTTGTTTCAAACTTTGCAGATCGTCGACAAAATGGATTGTTTCAAGAGGTGGCAGAAAGATATTTCTAAATTTGTCTGGCAGGGCAAGAAGCCCAGAATAAAATTTAAAATTTTAACGGATGCAAAGGAAAGAGGCGGATTTGCCCTGCCAGACCTCAAACTTTACTATGAATCAGCAGCCTTTTGCTGGTTGAAAGAATGGCTACTTCTTGAAAACACTGACATTTTGGATTTGGAAGGTTTTAACAATGTATTTGGATGGCATGCATATTTATGGTATGATAAGGTCAAAGCACATAAAGCATTTAGAAAACACATTGTCAGGAAAGCGCTATTTAATGTTTGGTTAAGATATAAGGATTTGCTAGAAAACAAAACCCCAAGGTGGCTGTCACCAATGGAAGCGAAAGCCTTGAAAAAGGTCAATATGGAGGTCAAATGGCCGAAATATTGGGAAATTTTGGAACAAGACGGAGATAGACTGAAATTGCAGAGTTTTGAAAAACTAAAAAACAAAGTGCGAGACTGGCTTCATTATTATCAGATAATGGAGGCATTTAAATTGGACAGGAAAATTGGCTTCCAGGTGGAAAGATCCAAATTAGAAACAGAACTGTTAGAACCCAAAACTAAGAATTTGTCAAGAATGTATAACTTGCTGCTGAAATGGAATACTCAGGATGAAACGGTAAAATCGGCTATGATTAAATGGGCACAGGACATTGGACATAACATTATGTTTGCTGACTGGGAACAGTTGTGGACCACAGGTATGAAATTTACGGCATGTAATGCCTTAAGAGAGAATATTATGAAAATGATATACAGGTGGTACATAACCCCAGTCAAGCTTGCAAAAATTTATCACTTGCCCGATAACAAATGTTGGAAATGTAAAGAAACAGAAGGTACATTTTTTCACCTTTGGTGGACGTGCCCAAAGATTAAGGTTTTCTGGGAAATGATATATAATGAATTAAAAAAGGTATTTAAGTATACCTTCCCTAAGAAACCAGAGGCCTTTCTTCTGGGCATAGTCGGCCAAATGGTGTTAAAAAAGGACAGAACTTTCTTCATGTATGCAACAACAGCAGCAAGAATACTCATCGCAAAATATTGGAAGACACAAGAACTTCCCACGCTGGAGGAATGGCAGATGAAACTTATGGACTATATGGAACTGGCGGAAATGACTGGTAGAATCCGTGACCAGGGAGAAGAGTCGGTGGAGGAAGATTGGAAGTAATTCAAAGACTATCTTCAGAAACATTGCAAAATTAAAGAATGTTAGAGTGATATTGGACTGAAAATAAGCGGTTTCCAGCTATACAGGTTAAAGTTAATGATAGACTAAGATTAAGATTAGGATTAAAGATGCTTAAAGAAATGGAAATTTGACAATTAAGAGGGAAAATTTTAAGGTTATATTATATTAAGATTAAAGATCAGGTTTGAAGAAATTGAAGTTATATATTACATTATTATATTAAAGTTAAAGATTGGGATTAAAAAAGTTGAAAAGAAATTGCTGGACAAACAATTTGGATTGGAATACAAAAGAGGGAGGTATGAGGAAGCCCAGAAAATAAGTAAACTAAAAAAACGGAAATGGAAAAGAGATATTGTTTTTAATTGTTATGTTTTTTGTTTTTTATTATTGAATTGTGTTTTTTTTGTGTGTGTGTTCTTGTTATCTTTTTTTTTTCTTTTTTCTTTGTTGTTTAAAATTTAAATAAAAATTATTTATAAAAAAAAAAGAGAGAGAGAAACAGAGCTCTCAGCTGCCGACTCCTTGGCTCCCCCTGGAGGCTGGAATGCTGCCTGGGATGACGTGACAGTCAGCTCCCCCTGCAGCTTGCAACCGGTGCCCTCGGCATCCCTGCATTCACTCGCACTCTGGGAAACAGCCAGGACCTCCGATGCAGTCAAACTCTGGGCTGGGATGACTGGCAGATGGGCTATCTTCAAAGCATGCCACATCTTACGTGCAGTGGTGTTGCCAGCAAGCGTTTTTATTTCCTCTACAGAGACGGACAAGACTATTATGTCTATCGCCTTCGAATTTTCGGCCTTCCATCTATCTGTCAGAGGAACTGGAGGGGCCTCACACACAGTATGCCACAGTCCAAACTGACGCAGCAAACTCTCACACCACTTTGCCCAGGTCCCATAATTGTGCCGATTTAGCTTTGGGCACTCAGCAGCCTCAGAAGCTTGGAAAAACTCCATTCCAGCTTTTTATTTGAGCCGTGAGTCTTATTCACTTCAGAGACGTCTTATCTCGGCAGCTCATTAATCACAAAGCCTTTGGCGCGGCTTCCAGATCCATTAGTCCTGCCGGACATCAAAGGCCCTTGCCTCGGCAAACAGAAAAGCCTCACTTTCGCTTTTCCTCCACATACCTTTCAGCAGTCTGTCGCAGTCTTACTCTCCTGTAAGTGCCGTGAATCTGGGCCCGAAACCTCTTGTTGGGATACTGCCAGGGAGATAAAGTCCATCAAGGCCCCCAAGCCGTCTGCCGGACGATCCATCGACCTCCCGTAGGCACGCAGCGACATGAGTTTCTAGAAAATATCTTGCCACATTCCAGAGCTCATGCACACTCTATCAGCAGATAATGCACAGCCAAAAAGTTGCACTCAGGAGAGCATTATTTACAAGTTTATTCAGCGTTGATCAGAACACAGAAAAACATGACTGCCTGCTTTAGTGTCTACGACACAGAGAGAGAAAACGAAAGCAATAGAAAACATAAACATCCTGTGAACAGGAAATACGCAGACTCAGACTCACAAAGCCTGCTCCCTTTTAAGGTGGAACGGAAATATCCTAACATCCTCCCCCTTTCCGTGTAACCTGTAGTACCTGTGGTTCAACCCAATTGCAACCTTTGTACATAAACCTTAAGTTGTTCTCTGTTAACAACCTTAGACAACAGATCAGCAGGAATTTCATTTCCTGGCATGTAGGACACCTGAATGAGTCCTTTCTGAATACACTCTCTTGCACGATGTAGCTTAATCTGCAAGTACTTGGTCCTTTGCTTGCAACTCTCCGAGTTCAGCAAAGCCAAACAGGATCTATTGTCTTGATACACTTGTACAGGACATTTCACAGAAACTCTGATGTCCTTAAACAGTTGCATCAACCATTCACAATCCATGAGTGAAAATGACAGAGCATTGAGTTCTGCTTCACAGGAACTTAGGCTCACTGTCGTCTGCTTTTTGCACAACCAGTCAAACAGGCAGTGGTTGTACATGTAGCATACTCCAGAAGTGCTAGTACCATCCGTGGTGTCACTTCCAAAACTTGCATCTGCAAAGATTTCAAGACCTCCAGTCTTCTGACTGGTGAACCTCAGCCTGTAGTGCAAAGTCCCTTTCAAATAGCGGGCTATGGGCTTCAGAGCTTTCCAATCCTGAACAGTAGGATTGTTGGCATGTCTGCTAAGCAGGTTACAGCTTACAGCTATGTCAGGTCTTGAGCATCTAGCAATGAAATTCAACTTGCCTAGAATGCATCTGTACAGCGTTGTGTCAGAAAACGCTTCAGCAGTACTGTCTACCTGGTAACCTGTCACCATCGGTGTGTCTGCTGGGTTTGCATCAACCAAATTCAACCTGGTTAATACATCAGCAATTTTCTGTGTTTGGTGTACCAGAAAATTACCTGCTTGGTCCCTCTCCACCTGCAGAGAAAGATAGTTGGATACCTCACCAAGATCCTTCATGTCAAAGTGCTCCTTCAGTTGAGCTAGGGTGCTTTGGTACAAAGCCTGATTCTTCCAAAACATCAGAAGATCATCAACAAAACATAAACAATAAAGTTTGTTTTGCCCCTCCTCCTTGACAAACACACATGGATCAGCTTTGTCCTGGTGAAAACCTAGAGAAAGCAACGTCTCAGTGAGTTTTGTGTTCCAACACCTAGCACTCTGCTTGAGACCATATAAGGATTTCCGCAGTTTACAGACCATTCCCTTCTGTATCTGCATCCCGTCAGGTGGAAGCATAAACAGCTCCTCCCCCAGAATCCCGTACAAAAAAGCGGTATTAATGTCATGATGGGAAACATGCAGTTTCTCCTCCGCAGCTATCTTGAGCATCAGCCGAATGCTCTCATATTTGACTGTGGGTGAGTAGGTCTCGTGGTAATCCTGTCCTGGTACCTGTGAAAAACCTCTGGCAACCAATCTGGCTTTGTGTCTGACTACCTTGCCATTCTGGTCTGTCTTGGCCTTGAAGACCCATTTGCTGCCAACCAGTCTCATTCCTGGGACTACCAGTACCAGTTCCCAAGTTTGGTTCCTATTCAAGGAATCAACTTCAGCCTTCATGGCATTAAGCCAAGGCTCAGCATCTTTAGAGGTTAACTCCTGAACCTCTTTGAAGCTTGAAGGTTCCCACACCTTCTCTGAGCTACTAAGAACAGCAGTTGCTGTCTTAGCAAACTCATCAGCAAATCTCTTTGGAGGTCTGCCCTTTGTGGCTCTTTCAGATCTGCGTACAAGACGCAAGTCTTCTGGACTCATCTCCTCCTTCTTAGGAGAAAAGTGACCAATGGTGAACAGTGGTTCTTCCAGTTCATTGTCAGACGCATCAGATGGTCTGACTGAGGCCTTTGCGCTCTTGTAGTGTGCTGTGTCATCACTGTCACTGACACCAGCAGCAGTGCCGCCCACTGAACTGGAATCCGAACTCTGATCATCATTGTCATCATCATCCTCAGCAGCTTCAGCTTCCTCAACATTATCTGCTTTCTTCACATCACCTTCATCCTCCTCTGGGTAACTCTGGAAAATTCCCACATTTCCCTCCCACTTAGGATTGTACTCAACACTCTTTGTGAACTTAATGGACTTAGAGTCATTCATCCATACCCTGTATGCACCTTTTTCGTACCCCATGAACAAACCATGTGCCCCACGCTTCCCAAGCTTGTTGCTCTGTGGGGTGTGTACCCACATGTCAGAACCAAAGATTTTCATGTGTTTGATGTTGGGTTTCTTACCAAACATCTTCTCATAGGGGGTACAACCAATAGGTGATGACAATCTGCGATTATAAGTGTAAGCAAAATTCGACAGAGCCTCCCCCCAATACTTATCAGGGAGATTGGCATCATGCAACAAGGTTTTTATTCCTTGCAGCAACGTTTGATTTGCTCGCTCCGCAAGCCCATTCATCCATGGCGATCTAGGCCTTGACAAGTCATGCTGGATTCCCTTCTCAGTCAGGAAAGCTTCAAACTGCTGAGAAGTGAACTCCCCGCCTCGATCAGTAAACAAACAACCAATGCGTTTACCGTGAACATTCTCCAGCCAAGCACAGAATGCCTTGAACTTAGGAAACGCTTGCGATTTCTGCTCGAGCATAAACACATGAATGTACCTGGAAAAAGAATCAATTAGAACCATGAAGTACCTTGCTCCACCCAAAGAGGGCGCAAGTGGACCAACCAGGTCTGCGTGCACTAGCTGGTAGGGTTTGGAAGCCTGCCTGCTAGACTCCTTGCCTTTTGGAGCAACTTTCACCTTGTTCTCTGCACAAGATACACATTTCATGTGAAACTTACAGGGTTTGATGTTCAAACCCTCAACCATCTCTGGCATCTTGGCCAGTGCCTTCCAAGAGAGGTGACAAAACCTCCTGTGTGCATCGTGAATGCATCCTGCATGAAGAACTTTGTTAGTTTGTGCAACACAACAAGAATCAACATTAGACACAACAGCACCAATGTCATCATAAGTTATACAGAACAAGCCATCCATAAACTTTGCATGCAAAATGTCCTCTTTGCCTTTTCTGATGACACAGACGCTCCTCTTGAAGGAAATCTCAAAACCACGCCCAGTGAGCTGTGGGACACTGAGCAAATTGTCTGCAGCGCCTGGAACATACAGTACATCTTTGATGGTCGTGTGCAGACTTGCCAGTTTCACAGTCCCTTCTCCTGCGATTCGCAATGTCTTTCCATCAGCCAGGTGGATCTCACCTTCTTGAGGTTTGAAGGAGATAAAGAGATGGCGGTCTTTTGAGACATGGCGGGTACAGCCTGAATCAACAACAAATCTGGCTTTGGCCTTTGGAGCAGCTTTTCCAGCAAGCAAAACCTTGTTTTCCACCGGCGTGGGCTTTTGCAGCTTGCCCCCCTGCTCCTGGCCATCAGACTTGCCTTTAGCCTTTGGTGAAGCTGTGCCAGCAAACAAAGCCTTGTTTTCCACTGGCGTGGGCTTTGGCAGCTTGCCCGCCTGCTCCTGGCCATCAGACTTGCCTTTAGCCTTTGGTGAAGCTGTGCCAGCAAACAAAGCCTTGTTTTTCTCTGGCGTGGGTTCTTCACCCTCCCTCTGCTTCTGGCCATCTGCAGGCGTCTGCCTCTGTTTACCTTTGCCCTTCCGGCCTCTGCAAAGGCGATGACCTTGGCTCCCATGAGAAACAGAGCTCTCAGCTGCCGACTCCTTGGCTCCCCCTGGAGGCTGGAATGCTGCCTGGGATGACGTGACAGTCAGCTCCCCCTGCAGCTTGCAACCGGTGCCCTCGGCATCCCTGCATTCACTCGCATTCTGGGAAACAGCCAGGACCTCCGACGCAGTCAAACTCTGGGCTGAGATGACTGGCAAATGGGCTACTTTCAAAGCATTCCACATCTTACGTGCAGTCAGATTGCCAGCTAACGTTTTAATTTCCTCCAGAGAGACGGACAAGACTATTATGTCTATCGCCTTTAAATTTTCGGCCTTCCATCTATCTGTCAGAGGAACTGGAGGGGCCTCACACACAGTATGCCACACTCCAAACTGACGCAGCAAGCTCTCACACCACTTTGCCCAGGTCTGATAGTTGTGCCGATTTAACTTTGGGCACTCAGCAGCTTCAGAAGCTTGGAAAAACTCCATTCCAGCTTTTTATTTGAGCCGTGAGTCTTATTCACTTCAGAGACGTCTTATCTCAGCAGCTCATTAATCACAAAGCCTTTGGCGCGGCTTCCAGATCCATTAGGCCAGCCGGAGTTCAAAGAGACTTTGCCGCGGCAACGAAAAGCCTCACTTTCGCTTTTCCTCCACATACCTTTCAGCAGTCTGTCGCAGTCTTACTCTCCTGTAAGTGCCGTGAATCTGGGCCCGAAACCTCTTGTTGGGATACTGCCAGGGAGATAAAGTCCATCAAGGCCCCCAAGCCGTCTGCCAGACGATCCATCGACCTCCCGTAGGCACGCAGCGACATGAGTTTCTAGAAAATATCTTGCCACATTCCAGAGCTCATGCACACTCTATCAGCAGATAATGCACAGCCAAAAAGTTGCACTCAGGAGAGCATTATTTACAAGTTTATTCAGCGTTGATCAGAACACAGAAAAACATGACTGTCTGCTTTAGTGTCTACGACACAGAGAGAGAAAATGAAAGCAATAGAAAACATAAACATCCTGTGAACAAGAAATACGCAGACTCTGACTCACAAAGCCTGCTCCCTTTTAAGGTGGAACGGAAATATTCCCTTTTCTGATGGAGTGGTGATGTTTAGCGAACTGTCTGCTGGGATAAGATAGGAACTTTTAAAAGTCCTTGTCACCCCGTTCTCAGGGTTCAATTCCTCTTTGAACCTGTTGCGCAATAAACTTTGGTCTACGCTATTTGCTCCGGTTGGTGGCTGGTCTCCTTCTTTGTTCCGCAGGGACCCACGGGCTCTGAGCAGCCTCCCACCTGGATTTTTCCGTAACAACAGAAACTAGACTAACCCTCTTGAGAGAAGAAAGGTGGCTTTTGCTCCCACTGCAATGTTGTAATCTAAATAAGCACATCTTCCTACAAGTGAATAGTAGCCACCTATCTGGGGGGAAATAAAGTGGTATGCTGAGAGACATTGTTACGGTGGAAAGCAAATCTGTTTTCAACAATCCTAACATCCAGAGAAAAACCAGATGGCAGCTTTTTTTTACTATGTCCACAGAACTCAATGAAAGGCACCAATGGTTTTGGACTGGTTAAGTAGAAGCATGTTGAAATCTGCAGATGGCACAAAATTCAGCGGCAGTAAATCAGAAAGAGGGGCAGTCTTTAAACAGCTGAAGAGAATGGGATAAACTTCAACTGAGCATCCAAGTATTAACATCCTTACGGTAAGGACCTTACCCAACCCTAGTCACATGTAAACACCATTTTAAAGCATGGCTTGATGAGCTAAAAGATGAATAGGAGTACACATTCAAAAGCACATCATATTGGAAACAATGCAGTTCAGTACTAACCCTCAGATATGCACCAGCTTTATTCCCAGTTCATGATCCAGCAAGAGACAAACATACAAGAGCTGATTTACATGTATTTTTCTTCTTTGCTGGATTGGGGCATAAGCACTGAGCCCTATCTTTGTTCGTACCTTTATTCAAACGGTTCAAGGCTTCTTCAATGGAAAGTAGGTCATCTTCTGCCTCTTCTGGTTTGTTTACTACCAGTAGCCAGCAAAGCTTGTTCTCGTACCTTAGAATTCTTGTGTCTCTTCATTTTTCCCAGCATCAGGGTCTTTTCCACGGAATCTTCTCTTTTCATGAGGTGGCCAAAGTATTGGAGCCTCAGCTTCACGATCTGTCCTTCCAGTGAGCACTCAGGGCTGATATCCTTCAGAATGGAGAGGTTTGATCTTCTTGCAGTCCATGGGACTCTCAAAAGTCTCCTCCAGCACCAGAATTCAAAAGCATCCATTCTTCGGCAATCAGCCTTCTTTATGGTCCAGCTCTCACTTCCATACATCACTACTGGGAAAACCATAGCTTGAACTAAACGGACCTTTGTCGGCAAGGTGATGTCTCTGCTTTTTAAGATGCTGTCTAGGTTTGTCATTGCTTTTCTCCCAAGAAGCAGGGGTCCAAAGTTTCTCATGTGCCTGACGTATGGTTTCTTACCAAACATCTTTTCATAGGGAGTACAACCTATGGGTGCAGAAAATCGTCTGTTAAAACAATAAACCAAACAATTCAGCGACTCCGCCCAATATTCCTCAGGAAGATTGGCATCATGCAACAAGCTCTTCAGTCCTTGTAGCAAAGTCTGGTTTTCCCTTTCGCAAAGTCCATTCTTCCATGAAGATCTTGGACTTGCAAGGTCATGCTGAATCCCCTTCTGATGTCTCCTTCCATCGGCCCGTCCTCTGACATAAATCAGGGACCCGGACTTCAAAAGCCAGGGCACACTATTAGCAGAGTGTACTGCGCACACAGAAGTAGGCGTGAGGCTTGTGAAGTCATTCTACAGCTACAGATTTATTAAACATAAATCAGGACAAAGAAACATGTCGTCTCTCTCTCATGTCATCTCAGAGAGAACAGCAAAAGCAAAAGCGATGCACAAACGGAAGTTCCCAGCATACTGTGCTGGAGTGTAAACAGACATGTGACATGCAACAATCTCATGCCTGTTCCTTAAGGTGGAATGGAAATGTCAACATCCTCCCCCTTTCCGTGTAACCTGTGGTGCAGTATTTCAACCCAACTGCAACCGCTGTACATAAACCTTAAGTTGTTCTCTGTTAACAACCTTAGACAACAGATCTGCAGGAATCTCGTATCCTGGCATGCAGGACACACCTGAATGAATCCTTTCTGGATACACTCCCTTACACGATGTACCTTTAACTGCAAGTATTTAGTTCTTTGCTTGCAACTCTCTGAGGCTAGCAAAGCCAAACAGGATCTGTTGTCTTGATACACCTGTGCAGGACATTTCACAGTAACCCTGACGTCCTGAAACGGTTGCATCAACCATTCACAATCCATGAGTGAATATGGCAGTGCATTGAGTTCAGCTTCACAAGAACCTAGGCTAACTGTGGTTTGCTTCTTGCACAGCCAGTCAAACAGACATTGGTTGCACATGTAGCATACTTGTGCCATCTTTGGTGGCACTGCCAAAACTCGCATCTGTAAAGATTGTGAGGAGAATCAGAACTTACAGGGTTAAACAGTTCTGTGTGACGTCTCACATTCTGAGGCGTGGTTTGGTTCACATACGGGAATCTTTCTTTGTGTGTGAGTTTCCTTTCGTTTTTGGCTGAGAGACGAAAGAATGTCCGCTCTCTCGCCTGGCTGATTTATGATGTTTTTCTTCTCATTAAAGGCTGTTAGAGATTAGCAAGAAGCCTGCGTTCAGTCTGATTTATTATCCACACACAAGGCAACACTTTCTACCGCTGCAGAACTCTGCTAAGAACTCTGCTAAGAGCTCAAGTTTTTCCTATCGGCACAAGCGTCCATTGGCACAGGGGAAGTGTGCCGGGCGCCATCTTATCTCAGCAAGGTTTCATTTTTTTTTATTTTTTTAAATAATTTTTATTAAGGTTTCAATCAAAAATTAAACAACAAAGAAAGAAAAGAAAAACATAAAAAAGATACACAAATACACAATACAAATCTCAGAAAAAAAATAAAAGAAAACACGAAAAGCAAGAATCAACAATAAAAAGAAACATAACAATTAAAAACAATATCTCTTTTCCATTTCCGTTTTTGATTTTACTTATTTTCTGGACTTCCTCATACCTCCCTCTTTTGTATTCCAATCCAAATTGTTTGTCCAGCAATTTCTTTTCCACTTTTTTAATCCCAATCTTTAATTTTAATATAATATTAAAATATATAACTTCAACTTCTTTAAACCTAATCTTTGGTCTTAATGTAATATAACATTAAAATTTTGCCTCTTAATTGCCAAATTTCCATTTCCTTAAACATCTTTAATCCTAATCTTTAATCTTAGTCTATCATTGACTTTAACCTGTACAGCTGGAAACCGCTTATTTTCAGTCCAACATCACTCTAACATTCTTTAATTTTGCAATGTTTCTGAAGATAGTCTTTGAATTTCTTCCAATCTTCCTCCACCGACTCTTCTCCCTGGTAACGGATTCTACCAGTCATTTCCGCCAGTTCCATATAGTCCATAAGTTTCATCTGCCATTCCTCCAGCGTGAGAAGTTCTTGTGTCTTCCAATACTTTGCGATGAGTATTCTTGCTGCTGTTGTTGCATACATAAAGAAAGTTCTATCCTTTTTTAACACCATTTGGCCGACTATGCCCAGGAGAAAGGCCTCTGGTTTCTTGGGAAAGGTATACTTAAATACCATTTTTAATTCATTATATATCATTTCCCAGAAAGCCTTAATCTTTGGGCACGTCCACCAAAGGTGAAAAAATATACCTTCAGTTTCTTTACATTTCCAACATTTGTTATCGGGCAAATGATAAATTTTTGCAAGCTTGACTGGGGTTATGTACCACCTGTATATCATTTTCATAATATTCTCTCTTAAGGCATTGCATGCCGTAAATTTCATACCTGTGGTCCACAACTGTTCCCAGTCAGCAAACATAATGTTATGTCCAATATCCTGTGCCCATTTAATCATAGCCGATTTTACCGTTTCATCCTGAGTGTTCCATTTCAGCAGCAAGTTATACATTCTTGACAAATTCTTAGTTTTGGGTTCTAACAGTTCTGTTTCTAATTTGGATCTTTCCACCTGGAAGCCAATTTTCTTGTCCAATTTAAATGCCTCCATTATCTGAAAATAATGAAGCCAGTCTCGCACTTTGTTTTTTAACTTTTCAAAACTCTGCAATTTCAGTCTATCTCCGTCTTGTTCCAAAATTTCCCAATATTTCGGCCATTTGACCTCCATATTGACCTTTTTCAAGGCTTTCGCTTCCATTGGTGACAGCCACCTTGGGGTTTTGTTTTCTAACAAATCCTTATATCTTATCCAAACATTAAATAGCGCTTTCCTGACAATGTGGTTTCTAAATGCTTTATGTGCTTTGACCTTATCATGCCATAAATATGCATGCCATCCAAATACATTGTTAAAACCTTCCAAGTCCAGAATGTCAGTATTTTCAAGAAGTAGCCATTCTTTCAACCAGCAGAAGGCTGCTGATTCATAGTAAAGTTTGAGGTCTGGCAGGGCAAATCCGCCTCTTTCCTTTGCATCCGTTAGTATTTTAAATTTTATTCTGGGCTTCTTGCCCTGCCAGACAAATTTAGAAATATCTTTCTGCCACCTCTTGAAACAATCCATTTTGTCAACAATCTGCAAAGTTTGAAACAAAAACAACATTCTAGGCAATACATTCATTTTTATCGCAGCAATACGGCCTAGCAGTAAAAGCTTCAAATTTGACCAAATTTCTAAATCTTTTTTCACTTCAGACCAACATTTTTCATAATTATCTTTAAATAAATTCCCATTTTTTTGCTGTCATGTTAATCCCCAGGTATTTAACTTTCTTAACCACTGTTAAACCTGTCTCATTCTGAAACCTCTCTCTTTCAAACGGTGTTAAATTTTTCTCTAAAACCTTGGTTTTTGACTTGTTCGATTTAAATCCTGCCACTTGACCAAATTCTTGAATCAGTTCTAAAACCCTTTTAGTACTAGATTCTGGCTCCTGTAACGTCAATACTAAGTCATCTGCAAATTATCTCAGCAAAGATTTCAAGACCTCCAGATTTCTGACCAGTGAATCCGAGTCTGTAGTGCATAGTACCTTAACACATCAGCAATTTTCTGAGATTGGTGTACCAAAAAATCACCTGCCTGGTTTTTCTCTACTTCCAGAGAAAGTAGAGACTCTGCTTGAGACCATATAAGGACTTCCGAAGTTTACAGACCATTCCCTTCTGTATCTGCATCCCGTCAGGTGGAAGCATATACAGCTCCTCCCCCAAAACCCCGTACAAAAAAGCTGCATTAACATCGTGATGGGAAACGTGCAGTTTCTCCTCTGCAGCAATCTTGAGCATTAGCCGAATGCTCTCATACTTGACGATGGGTGAGTAGGTCTCGTGGTAATCCTGTCCTGGTACCTGTGAAAAAACTCTGGCGACCAATCTGGCTTTGTGTCATACTACCTTGCCATTCTGATCAGTCTTGGCTTTAAAGACCCATTTGCTGTCAACCAGCTTCATCCCTGGGACTATTGGAACCAGCTCCCAGGTCTTGTTCCTTTCCAAGGAATCAAGTTTAGCAGTCATGGCATTTAGCCTTGGCTCAGCATCCTTTGAGGTTAAGTCCTGGACCTCTTGGAAGCTTGAAGGTTCCCACACCTTCTCTGAGCTACTAACAACAGCTACTGCTGTTTTAGTAACCTCATCATCATACCTGTTTGGAGGTTTGCCCTTTGTGGCCCTTTCAGATCTGCATACTATACGCAAGTCTTCAGCACCTATCTCCTCTTCCTTAGGAGAATAGTGGCCAATGGTGAACAGTGGTTCTTCCAATTCAGTGTCAGACTCATCAGATGGTCTGAGTGAGGCCTTTGCGCTCTTGTAGTCTGCTGTGTCATCGCTGTCACTGACATCAGCACTAGCACTGCCCACTGAACTGGAATCCGAACCCTGATCATTATCCTCAGCTTCCTCTGCTTCTTCAGCTTCAGGGTGACTGTGGAAAATCCCCACATTCTCCCCCCATTTAGCATTGTACTGAACACTTCTGGTAAAGCGTACCGTCTTTGTGTCAGTCATCAGCACTCTGTATGCACCTTTCTCATACCCCACAAATACGCCATGCACACCACGCTTCCCAAGCTTGCTGCTCTGTGGAGTATGGACCCACATGTCAGAGCCAAAGTTTCTCATGTGCCTGACGTATGGTTTCTTACCAAACATCTTTTCATAGGGAGTACAACCTATGGGTGCAGAAAATCGTGTGTTAAAACAATAAGCCAAACAATTCAGCGACTCCGCCCAATATTCCTCAGGAAGATTGGCATCATGCAACAAGCTCTTCAGTCCTTGTAGCAAAGTCTGGTTTTCCCTTTCGCAAAGTCCATTCTTCCATGAAGATCTTGGACTTGTAAGGTCATGCTGAATCCCCTTCTGACGTCTCCTTCCATCAGCCCGTGCTCTGACGTAAATCAGCGACCTGGACTTCAAAAGCCAGGGCATGCTATTAGCAGAGTGTACTGCACACACAGAAGTAGGCGTGAGGCTTGTGAAGTCATTCTACAGCTACAGATTTATTAAACATAAATCAGGACAAAGAAACATGTCGTCTCTCTCTCATGTCGTCTTGGAGAGAACAGCAAAAGCAAAAGCTATGCACAAACGGAAGTTCCCAGCATACTGTGCTGGAATGTAAACAGACATGTGACACACAACAATTCCACATGCCTGTTCCTTAAGGTGGAATGGAAATTTTGAACCAGTCAGTTGTTCCATATCCCATTCTAACTGTAGCTTCTTGTCCCACATACAGATTTCTCAGGAGACAGATGAGGTGATCAGGCACTCCCATTTCTTTAAGAATGGAGAGCTATCTTTGAAAACAAACAAACAAAGGTGCCTTAGGCACATCAATGAACACAATAACAACAGGGCAATAGCATTATGACGGAACCAGTGTCTCAGTGATGCCCCCCCCCCGAAAAGTCTTCTTTGGAAGAGTTCATAAAATATTATACAGATATTTCGGTTTGGTTTTGCTTTTGTTGTTGTTGTTCAAAGTGGAATCAGAGGAGACAGACATGGAGCCCATCAACAACAGAAAACCATAAACAGCTCCTTTCTTGCCATAGGCCAAGACACGTAGGAGGGGAGGGGGGAGGGGTTTGAAAGCTTGGCTCCCAAGTTTCAAGTGAATAGTTAGTTTATGGTGTTCAAGTATAGCATGCTCCACAGCCTACCTCTCTTCACCTCAAACAGCCCTTCAAAAAATATTTGAACCATTCCTTCCTTCCTTCCCACCAGCACTCCACTCTCCTCTCGCACCATTCCCCAGCCATTCAAGGCCCACCTACCTCTTGGTCCTTCCCCACTCGTACCGTCAAAACCAGTGCCGCCAAAAATCTCCCTCCTCAGTAGCTGCCGTTCAGTTCAAAAAATATTTCCCTGCGCTGGAGCAAATTGTGATTGGGGTGGGGTGGGGGTGGGGCCGTTGGAAGAAGGAAGGAAGGAAGGAAGGGGCTGCGCTCGGGAGAAGAGAAAAGGCTTGGGTTCCCCTTTGGCTGTGTCACTTCCCACCGTTGGCAGGAGCGGCGCTGGTCTCAGGATGAGCATGCGTGAACTGCTCGTGCCCCCCTCCTTTCAGACGCAAAACGTAGAGGGAGGGGGGATGTTCTCACCCAAAGTGTAAGCGGGGAACGGAACTGAAGAGCCGTGCATGCTCACAAATGAAAGGGAAGGGTGGGGAGGAAGAGTGGGCTTTTGGTTTCACCATTGGCTGTTAGTGGGTCAGAGGGGGAGGGACTCATTTTACAGTCTCTCCGTCAGGCGGAAGGAAACCTTGTTTTTTTCTGTCATTGTACAGTATTCGCTGTCATTTTTTCCTGTCGTTATTTCACAAATAAATCAAGCAGTTTGCACCATTCTAAAATCCAGAAGAAGAATCCCATGTGTCAATAAGGCCCTCGCCTAGTTCCACAGAGAGTTCCCCACATAGTAGAGTTGCGGCTTCCTTCTGAGTAAACATATTGAAATAAAAAAATTTAAGGTTATATATATATATATATATATATATATATATATATACTGCATATATAAACCACATGTCTGAAACCCCACAGAAAAAGTCCTGAAACCATTTTGTCCCTCCCACATTGACCTCAAATATTTCTCTGCAAGGTCGAAGGAAAAGGGAAAAGCCTCCCCATTGTCTTTTTGTTCACAAATCCTGTCTTAAGGGTATGTCTGTGTATGAATAGGGTGAGCCTGTGACCTGGCTCAGGAACTAAGTATTTGTCCAGACAGCAGGAGCACTGGGTCACGGAGCAAGGGACGGGCTGACACTCCTGCGATGCCACCCCATAGCTGGACGCATCTGTTTGGGAAAATATAAAGATTTGAAAAACAAACAGACATGCTCTGAACCGACGAAGCTGGAAAAAAACCTGCAGAATGTACAGTCTCTGGTGTAAAAGACTGAACTTCAAAGAGATCCTCATCATGATGTTTGGAATCTGGAGGGGCTTGGTATGTTTTTTCTTCTTCTTCTAACATTAACAATTCACATTGCATGCCAAGCCTCATTAAGAACCTAAATTGCTCTTCAAAAAGTGAGTACAGATGGACTTTTATATATAATTGGGACTTATTCGCAGCCGCTTTTCTTTTAAGATTTGAAATGCCCGTTAAAGACGAAAACAAAGAACAAAATGGCGCCTAGCCACTACGCACTTATGGAATATCTGAAATACCTCCCTGATTAAGAGAAACAGGAGCTAACCGATGGTTGGTTATAAAGATTAGAGACAATATTAAATATGCAACTGTTTGCAAAAAGAATTTTTTTCCCATCATGAGCGAGAGAAAATGCTAAATGGATGTCTGACAGCCCCCCTCCAGGGCCCGGAGGAAGGACTTGGTGGATTCCAAAGGCTAATTGAAACAAAAGAAGTGCCATGGTCAGATCACTTCCTGGTGCAACTGGACTTCTCCGCAACCCTTCCCCTCTGCAGGGAGGTGGGACCAATTCGGATGGTCCGCCCCCACCACTTAATGGATCCAAATGGTTTCCAGAGAGTGGTAGGGGATGCTTTATCCCATGTTGATGGCCTTTCAGCTGATTCCCTGGTGGCCCGCTGGAATGCGGAGTTAACCAGGGCTATCGACTGTCTGGCTCCAAAGCGCCCTCTCCGATTGCATGGAGCCCGGACAGCCCCGTGGTTTTCTTCGGAGCTGAGGGCGATGAAACAATCGCTGAGACGGCTAGAGCATCGGTGGCAGAAAACTCATTCCGAATCTGACCGGACACAGGTTAGAGCTCAACGTCGAGCCTACCAAGTGGCGATAGCGACGGCGAAGAAGACTTTCTTCACCGCCTCTATTGCATCTGCAGAAAATAGTAGCAGGAGACTCTTTCAGGTGGTCCGCAGTTTAACGGAACCACCTTTACCACTGGGGCCTTGTAAAGACCCCAAGATCTCCTGCAACGATTTTGCAAAGTTTTTTGCAGATAAAATCACTCATATTCGGAAGGAGCTAGACACCACCGTGGGAGCAGGGCTTCGGCGGGAGAGTGCTAGAGCCCTGTCTGGTCAAGTTGCATGGAATCAATTTCAATCCGTTACCCCCTAGGATGTGGACAGGCTGCTTGGACGCGTGAAACCAACCACCTGTCTCCTTGATCCTTGCCCATCCTGGCTAATATTTTAGTGTATTTTGGTTTCTGTAGAAGCCGCCAAGAGTGGCTGGGGAAACCCAGCCAGATGGGCGGGGTACAAATAATAAATTATTATTATTATTATTATTATTATTATTATTATTATTATTAATCGTCATGTCTGATATATGGCTACATAGCAAGTAGTTTGCTTAAGAATAAATCAACAAGGAGTCTTTGAAGGAGGTTTTCATAATAATAATAATAATAATAATAATAATAATAGCCACTCTGGGTGGCTTCCAACAAAACACTAAAATACAATAACCTATTAAACATTAAAAGCTTCCCTAAACAGGGCTGCCTTTAGATGTCTTCTAAAAGTTTGGTAGTTATTTTTCTCTTTGACATCTGGTGGGAGGGCATTCCACAGGGTGGGCGCCACTACTGAGAAGGCCCTTTGCCTGGTTCCCTGTAACTTGGCTTCTCGCAGCGAGGGAACCGCCAGAAGGCCCTCGGCGCTGGACCTCAGTGTCTGGGCAGAACAATGGAGGTGGAGACACTCCTTCAGGTATAGTGGACCGAGGCCATTTAGGGCCGTAAAGGTCAGCACCAACACTTTGCATTGTGCTCGGAAACGTACTGAAAGCCAGTGTAGGTCTTTCAAGACCGGTGTTATATGGTCTCGGTGGCCGCTCCCAGTCACCAGTCTTGTTGCCGTATTCTGGATTAGTTGTAGTTTCCGGATCACCTTCAAAGGTAGCCCCACGTAGAGCGCATTGCAGTAGTCCAAGCGAGAGATAACCAGAGCATGCATCACTCTGGTGAGACAGTCTGCGGGCAGGTAGGGTCTCAGCCTGCGTACCAGGTGGAGTTGGTAGACAGCTGCCCTGGATACAGAATTGACCTGTGCCTCCATGGACAGCTGTGAGTCCAAAATGACTCCCAGGCTGCGCACCTGGTCCTTCAGGGGCACAGTTACCCCATTCAGGACCAGGGAGTACTCCACACCCGCCCGCCCCTTGTCTTTCAAGACCGGTGTTATATGGTCTCGGTGGCCGCTCCCAGTCACCAATCTAGCTGCTGCATTCTGGATTAGTTGTAGTTTCCGGGTCACCTTCAAAGGTAGCCCCACGTAGAGCACATTGCAGTAGTCCAAGCGAGAGATAACCAGAGCATGCACCACTCTGGCAAGACAGGACCAGGGAGTCTTCCACACCCGCCCGCCCCTTGTCCCACAAAAACAGTACTTCTGTCTTGTCAGGATTCAATCTCAATCTGTTAGCCGCCATCCATCCTCCAACTGCCTCCAGACACTCACACAGGACCTTCACCGCCTTCACTGGTTCCGATTTGAAAGAGAGGTAGAGCTGGGTATCATCCGCATACTGATGAACACCCAGCCCAAACCCCCTGATGATCTCTCCCAGCGGCTGCATGTAGATGTTGAAAAGCATTGAAAAAATTAAATATGAAAGAAAATTGGGCTACCTATAAAACTGTATTAAAGGAAGAAAACGGAGAATTGGAATTAAAGGATTACACAGAAATTAAAGCTCATATTAGTGATTGGTTCCAATATATTCAAATTAAGTATAGATTAGCGAAAGACAAAAAGTTAGGATTTGAAAAAGAAATATCAAAATTCGATAAATACTTAATACAAGAAAAATAAAAAAAAATCTAAATTGTATAATCTGATTTTAGAGTGGGAAACAAAGGATGAATTGGTTAAAGCATCAATGATTAAATGGGCGCAAGATATTGGGAAAAATATTATGTTTGAACAATGGGAAAAAAATTGTGGAAAGAAGATGAAATTCACTATGTGTTATATACTGAAAGAAAATTACCTTAAAATGCAACATAGATGGTATTTAACACCTGAAAGAATAGCAAAAATGAATAAAAATTGTAGCGATGTCTGCTGGCGATGCAACATGGGAAAAGGTACTATGATACATATATGGTGGAATTGTTTAAACATCAAACAATTTTGGGAAATAATATATAATGAAATGAAAAAAATGTTTAGATACTCATTTAGGAAAACACCAGAAGGTTTTCTATTGGGAATAGTACCAGGAAGCCTAAAGGAAGAAGATAAGACCTTATATTTATACGCAACAGTAGCAGCAAGGCTATTGATTGCGAAAAACTGGAAAAGTGGTATAATACCGACAAAAACAGAGTGGCTTGCCAAATTATTGGTGTATTACAATATATCCAAAACAATGGAAGAAATTGGAAGGATTTCAAAAGAAAAGATAGATAGGGACTTGTGATGAGTATGAGTTACTCGTGCGTAAACTGGTGCCTCTCCAGGCTAATTTGCCTTGTTAAACCTTTCTGACTGCACAGCCCTTTCTCATCATGACTGTCTCAGTCACTAGCAGAATCCGTCAGTGGGCGTTTCTTGAATCTCTTCCAACATAAGAGTTGTTTGACACCCAATCTCCTCCGCCTCTCACTGCGCGGGAGCCTTCTGCGCAGGGTGGGCGTGGGTAGCGGGGGACCTGTCCCCTCCTCACTGAGTTCCAGTGAAGAGTCCGTGAGCCCTCTCTCCGATTTTCCCACCTGCTCACTTTTGTTCCTGGTGTTGCGCTTAAATGCTTCCCCCTCCACTGAGTCGCCTCTCCCCCTGCTGCTGGGTCCTTCTCCAGCATCATCCAGGAGCCTCCCCTTCGCCTCCCGCTCTGATGTCAGTTCCCTGACATCCACCTCCCCCCCAGAATCCCCTCCACCCCCGGGCTGACCTGTGGGACCAACTTCGTCCCCTTCGTCGGCCGAGGAGGCGGGGAAACCCCGGAAGGAACTGTCACCATCTTCTGTGGTTTCGAAACCCGCTTCCCAATCGCTCTTCCACCTACCAACGGGGTGGTCTTCCCCGTCTGATGCTTCTTCCTCCGAAACCTCTCCTCCCTCCTCGGAGTCAGAAAATCCCTCAAAAACCTCTTCCTCATCTGTGGTTCCAAATTGCTCCTCCCAGAATCTCTCCAGGGGTTTGGGTTTGTCCGGGAACCGGCGGTGGAATACCTCCACCAGATACCTGTCCTCGACGGCCTCCGTGGGGACCCACGTGTTTTCGGACCTGGGTTCCCCTTCCCACGCTACCAAATACTCCACCCGGCGCCCTTGCCACCTTGAGTCCAGTATTTCCGTGGCCCTGTGGTGGTGTTCCCTTTCTTCTACCTGCGGGTGTGTGGTGACTTCTCCCTCTTGCCCCTGGAATTCCCGCCCTTCCCTATGCGGTGAAAGCAGGGACCTATGGAAAACCGGGTGTATTTTCATGCTATCAGGCAACCTGAGCTTAAATGCCACGGGATTAACTTGCTGTGTTACCTCAAAAGGTCCCAGCCGTCTGGGCTGCAACTTCTTGCACCCCCCTTTGAAAGGTAGCCCTTGGGTGGACAACCACACCCGGTCCCCCACCCGTATGGTCTCCCCTTCCCTGCGGTGCTTGTCTGCCTGGCTCTTGTAAGTTTCCTTGGCCCGCTCCAAGTTCATCTTAAGTTGCTGGTGTAGGGCCTCCATTTCTTCCACAAACTGCTCTGCGGCGGGTACGCTCCAGCTTTCCTCCCCACTCCCCGGGAAGGCCCTGGGATGACACCCATGGTTGGCCATGAATGGGCTCATTCCCGTGGACACGTGTTCCGCGTTGTTGTACGCGAATTCAGCCAGCGCTAGTTTTTCTACCCAATCGTTCTGCCTCTCGCTGACATAGCAGCGTAGGTATTGCTGGAGTATACTGTTCGCTCTTTCTGCTTGCCCGTTGGTCTCTGGGTGTCTCGCCGTCGAGAAACCCACCTCCACCTGCAGTAAGCTCATGAGTTTCCTCCAGAACCGGGAAGTAAATTGTTTTCCGCGGTCGGAGATAACCCTCAAGGGGGCGCCATGCAGCCGGAATATGTGCTCCACAAACAACCGGGCTGTTTCCTCTGCCGTTACAGCATGTGAGCAAGCTATAAAATGGCACATTTTTGTCAGTAGGTCGACCACTACCATGACTGCTGTCTTTCCCCGGGACTTGGGCAAATCTGTCATAAAATCAATGGATACCACCTCCCAGGGTTTCCCTGGCGTGGGTAAGGGTTCCAGCAATCCTGTGGGGGCAGCCCGCTCCCCCTTAGCCCTTTGGCAGCGGTCGCACCCCCGTACATATTCCCGTACATCCTCCCTCACCCTGGGCCACCAGAACTGCCTGGTCACAAGCATCATGGTTTTGTGCTGTCCAAAGTGCCCTGCTGTGGGGTTGTCGTGGAGTTGTTTGAGTACCTTTCCCCTCAGGGTCTCCCCCGGTACGTACAGCGCTCCCCTATAGTACAGTACCCCTTCCTTCTCCTCAAACCCTTCTTGGGTCCCTCTTCCGTCTCGTAGTTCCCGGATTTTAGTTTGCGCGAACACGTCGTTTCTGGTCAGCCCGGCTAGTTCTCGTTTCCCCACCAAGGTTCCCCCCCACACCCATCGGTCCTCGGGGATCACGTGTCGTTTCTCCGGCGGCCCCTCTCCTTCCAGGTACTCCGGTTTACGCGAGAGAGCGTCTGCTCTTACGTTTTCTTCACCGGGCACGTAGCGGATTTCAAAGAAAAACTTGGAGAACTCCTGTGCCCATCGAATCTGTCTCTGGTTGAGTACTCGTGCGGTTCTCCAGTACTCCAAGTTCTTGTGATCTGTGCAAACCTGGATCTGTTGTTGCGCCCCTATCAGTAGATGACGCCAACGACGAAAGGCCGCGTAGATTGCCAGCAGTTCGCGGTCATACACTGTATAGTTTTGCTCCGACTTGCTCAGTTTTCTGGAGAAAAAGGCACACGGTTTCCATTCCTGCTTTCCCTTCCCTGGCTGCAAAAGGACCGCCCCTACGGCTCTGTCGGACGCGTCGGTCTCTAGCCTCAGGGGTTTCTCCAGATCTACGTGCAGGAGTTGCTCTTCCGATGCGAACGCCTTCTTCAGTTTTTCGAAGGATTGCTGGGCCTCTTCTGTCCACACAAACTTCTTTTTGCTACTGAGACAATCCGTGATGGGCGCTGTCAAGTGGGCGAAGTTCTTGATGAACTTCCTGTAGAAGTTGCTGAACCCTAGGAACCTCTGTACGTCCTTCCGTGTTTTGGGAGCCTTCCACTCCAGCACTGCCTGCACCTTGCTTGGGTCCATCGCTAAGCCTTTGTCAGACAACTTGTACCCCAGAAACTCGACTTCTCTGGCGTGAAACTGACATTTTTCCAGCTTGACCCACAACTGGTGCTTCTGCAGTCGTTGTAACACTTCCCTGACGTCTCTAACATGTTGTTCCTCATTGTCCGAATAAATTAAGACGTCGTCCAAGAAGGCTACGCAGTTCTTGTACAGCAGAGACCCCAACACGTGGTGCATGAAAGCTTGAAAACAGGCGGAGCCCGACTGTAATCCAAAAGGCATAACTAAGTACTCAAAGGCACCTAGGGGTGTGAACATTGTGGTCTTCCATTCGTCCCCCTCCCTCATCCTGATCAAATTGTATGCGCCCCTGAGGTCCAGCTTGGTAAAAATTTTGCCTTTCCTCACTCGCGTTAAAATGTCGTCAATCCTGGGCATTGGGAAGGTCACGGGTTCTGACACCAAATTGACAGCTCTATAGTCCACTACGAGCCTGGGTTTATTTGTGTCCTTTTTGTCCACAAAGAACACCGGACTGCCCCCTACTGCCTTTGATTCTCTTATGAAGCCTCTTTTCAGGTTCTTGTCGATAAATTCTCGCAACTCCTTCATCTCCCTGTCTGACATGGCGTACAGCTTACCCACTGGCAGCTGAGCCCCCGGAAGCAAGTTGATCTGGCAGTCAAAGGGCCTATGGGGTGGCAGTCTATCTGCCTCTTTTTCGCTGAAGACCTCCCGCAGATCTGCGTATTGTGGCGGCACCTCCCCTTTCCGCTCCACCGCCATCCCAGCCACCCTGGCCACGGTCATTCTTGGGGCTTCCCCCCCTAGACAGTGTTCCAGGCAGTAAGCTGACCCAAAGGTGACTGTCCTCTGATGCCACGCCACCACTGGATCATGTTGTGCTAGCCAGCTCATCCCTAATATTATTGGGGGTCCTGCTAGCGAGGCGACGTGAAAGGCGATGGTTTCCGAGTGCCTGGACACCCTCATTCTCATTGGCGGGGTTTGGTGTGTCACTTCCCCTCCTAGAAGCTCCCTGCCATCAATGGTGGTCACTTGCAAGGGAAAATCCAAAGGCAGTAAGTGGAGCTGGTGCTCTAATGCAAAGTCCTTGCTGAAGAAATTACATGAGCTGCCTGAATCCAGCATGCCTTTCACCTTGACTGGGTGCCCGTTCGGGAGTTCTAGCACCACTTCGATGGCTATTGCCGCCTTGGGGGGGTCTGGTTGGGGCACTTTTACTGGTGGCTGGCTTGGCTGTTGTGCCCCTTGATTGGCAGCCAAGCGTTCCCGTTTCCCTGTTCCTGTTCCTTTACCACCTCCTCCTCACCCCCTGCGGTTCCCACCATTCCTTGCCAAGCCTTTCTTTGAGGGCAGGCTCTGGCAAAATGGCCTGGCCGCTGGCAAAGGTAACACTTTTTGGAGGTTTTCCAATCCTTTCCCTCCTTCTTGCGCCCTTCGCTGGTGCTTGAAACTTCCCGCGTGCGCGCCCCATCTATTTCCATTGGCTCTGCTGGCGGGGAGGGCTGCCTTGGTATTTCAGGAATGCGGTAGTCATGGCAACGTTGCTCTCTCCCTTCCCGCCTCTCCTGGGCCCGCGCTTCCTGGCGCACGCCAATCGCAAGCACAGCCTTAGTCAGCTGATCCATCCCCTGTGGGCGGGGTGCGCGGGAAAGTTCATCCTTAACCGTTGGGGACAACCCCTCCTCGAATAACATCTGTATGGGTTCGGAGCCCAGTTCCCACCCGAGGCGGTGAACTATCATGGCAAAGCGCGACCAGTAGTCCCTAACTGACTGGCTCCCCTGTTTACAGTTCATCAATTCCTGCTTTGTCACACTTTTTTGAACATCAGTGGAAAACATCGCGTCCATCGCTTGGAAGAATTTCCTCAGGTCCTGCATGGCGGAATTCTGCGTCGCCATAAGGGGTCTGACCCATTCCCTGGCCCCGTCCTGCAGGTGACCCACAACATATGCCACCCGCGCCGCGTCGTCTTCAAAATCGTTATGCTGCAATTCCAATGCGTACTCTATTTCCGTTCTAAACGCACTGTATTCTTGCGGCTTCCCCCCAAACTTGTGCACCAGTCCCGGTACCTTCCTTGCTATGGGGGTGGGTCTGACCTGTGCATCTTGAGACCGCCTTTCGTCCAGCCGTGCCGTCAGAATGGCCACATGCTGCTCCAAATCTCGGTTCCTCTCCTCCAGCGTTTGCCCTCCAGCTGCTCCCCCTTGGGTGCCTGCTTCTCCGGGCTTGCTCATGATGCTGCCTGCCTGCTGCTGCGCACGAGCAACTTTTCAGGGACTGACGGATTGCTGTAATGAGTATGAGTTACTCGTGCGTAAACTGGTGCCTCTCCAGGCTAATTTGCCTTGTTAAACCTTTCTGACTGCACAGCCCTTTCTCATCATGACTGTCTCAGTCACTAGCAGAATCCGTCAGTGGGCATTTCTTGAATCTCTTCCAACATAAGAGTTGTTTGACACCCAATCTCCTCCGCCTCTCACTGCGCGGGAGCCTTCTGCGCAGGGTGGGCGTGGGTAGCGGGGGACCTGTCCCCTCCTCACTGAGTTCCAGTGAAGAGTCCGTGAGCCCTCTCTCCGATTTTCCCACCTGCTCACTTTTGTTCCTGGTGTTGCGCTTAAATGCTTCCCCCTCCACTGAGCCGCCTCTCCCCCTGCTGCTGGGTCCTTCTCCAGCATCATCCAGGAGCCTCCCCTTCGCCTCCCGCTCTGATGTCAGTTCCCTGACAGGACTGGAAGGTGTTTAAAAGATACTTGCAAAATCATATCGAAAAATCAGAACTCCTATCAGAATAAACAAGTTCCACTTCAAATACTGAAATATCAAATAAGATGGATAACAATGTGTAATAGAAAAACAAGTATGAAATTAGGCTAAAGGTGTGTGAAAGAAAGTAACAGAAGTGGAAAGAAATTGTAATTGAGTAGATTGGAAGTCAAACACAAAGGTGGGGTGAGGGGTGGTGGATGGTGATGGGGAAAGGAATTATTTGTGGGATTGAGTGTAAGTATGTTTGAACACTTTTAAGGATTGTATGAAATGTATGTTTGTAAAGGGAAGTTCTCCTTCTGCACATAACTGTGGCATTATGGGGGAAGTATTTCTTCCTTTCTCTTGCATTCTGGGAAGTCTCGCTTATAATCTTTTCTCTGCTTCTGCACACACTGTGCAAACCTGTTCTAAACACCAAGACATTCCCTCATTCCTCAGTTCATCTTAAGTTCACGAACAAACAATATGACCTGTTCTTAATGCATAGCTGACCACATCTACGGAACTCGATTATTATATTCTTTCATGTTATGATCAATCATTAGTAATTGTTTTAGTCATGCTATATCAATCTTTAGTTATAATTTAATTAGGAGGCTTCATGCCTGTCTAGTTCCAGCTCCGTTTCCCAGCCTTTAATCTATCGGTGATTAATGTTTATATGTAATTCCCGCCTTGTACTTATGTTAACCAATCAGCAACAAGTTGCTTTGTGTTTGTATCAACCAATCAGCCACAAGCACACCTGTGGCAATGTTTGTAATATTCAATAAAAGAGAGTTCTCGGGGCTTGCCCCGGCAGACACCTCTCATATGACACCTGCCACTCGTCTGTCGTGAATTCATTCCAACAGGTTTGTATGCTTGTATATGTGTATTAATGATGAACTATTTTAACAATAAAAACTTCTTAAAAAAAAAAGAAAGAAAAGCATGGGGGAGAGGACAGAACCCTGAGGCACCCCACAAGTGAGAGCCCAGGGGTCTGAACACTCATCCCCCACCACCACTTTCTGAACACGGCCCAGGAGGAAGGAGCAGAACCACTGTATAACAGTGCCCGCAGCTCCCAGCCCCTCTAGACGGTCCAGAAGGATGTTATAATTGATGGTGTCAAAGGCCGCTGAGAGATCCAGCAGAACTAGGAAACAGCTCTCACCTTTGTCCCTAGCCCGCCGGAGATCATCGACCAGTGCAACCAAGGCAGTTTCAGTCCCATGATGAGGCCTGATCCAAATGGTCCTCTTCTTCCAGGCGTGCCTGGAGTTGTTCAGCAACCACTCGCTCAATCACCTTGCCCAAGAATGGAAGATTTGAGACTGGGCGATAGTTGGCCATATTGGCAGCATCTAAAGATGGTTTTTTAAGAAGCGGTTTAATAACCGCCTCTTTCAGCGGGTCTGGAAAGGCTCCCTCACAAGGAGAAGCATTCACCACCCCACGAAGCCCATCGCCCAGCCCTTCCCAGCTAGCTTTTATAAGCCAGGATGGGCAAGGATCAAGGAGACAGGTGGTTGGTTTCACTCGTCCAAGCAGCCTGTCCACATCCTCGGAGGTAACAGATTGGAATTGATCCCATGCAACTTGACTAGACAGGACTCTAGCACTCTCCCACCCCGGCCCTGCTCCCACGGTGGAGTCTACCTCTTCCCGAATCTGAGAGACTTTATCTGCAAAAAACTTTGCAAAATCATTGCAGGAGATCATGTGGCCCGTACTGGGCCCTGATGTAGCAGGTGGTTCCACTAAATTGTGAACCACCTGAAAAAGTCTCCTGCTGCAATTGGAGTTTTTTATTTTAGTTTTTTATTTTTATTGGATTTGATATGTTAATTAGATGTTCTTATTGGAAAATTAATAAACGCTTTAAAAAAAAAGGGAACTAAGTATTTCTCATTACAAAAGACTGGCCAGGCTCCCCAGGGTATCCAATCAAGTGAGCATTAACAGGGAACCTGCCAGACAGGAGGTAAACAACACACTCAGATTTCTGTTGTAGACCGCCCTTTCTGTGATGTAGGTATGATGTATCTGGGGGGTGGTCTTGGACCTGAATGAACTGCAAGCCTGTCCTACAGTCCTCCCAAAACTCTCTTTTGTGGCTACACTCTGCAGGAGGTAATTGGTAGTAGAAGTTGAGCTGTCTGCAAAAGTGACTGAATCAGTGAGAAGGCTGATCTGTAATGAAATGCTGACTTTCAGGCATCTCTTGAAGACCTTTTTTATGCCAACAGCTCTGTGCTGCCATTTAAACATTTATTGAGCACCCAGACATTTTAATTATTTTGACTGATTTTAATGTCCACCGCCCACCCGCTTTTGTACATTGCTGTATTTTATGACATGTCCTAGCTTCTGAGAAGCCTTTCACTCAAACCAGTTAGACATGACATGAATTAGTAGTTTTATCCTTGCAGCTGCCCCAGTTCTTCTCATTCTGCACAACTAGGGGGATTATTTGATGAAATGCCCCTTAACTACTTGGTTTCTGTTCTCCATGCTGCTTTAATGTGTTTCTTTTCATTATCTCCACACTCCACACTCACACACCCCGCCCCTCAACAGCTCACGCAGGAAAACAGTAAATTACACTTCTCTCTCCACCCGGCATGTATGGAACAGACCCTGACGAATCAAATGACAAGGCATAATTAATCCCTCAGCTGAACTGAACAGGGAGCAGCAGCTGGGGTAGAACATGCAAACAAGAAATTATTAGTTCAAGGTACAGAAGCCCCAGAACACCCCAGCCACATGGAGTTAAGAATAGCAATTCCAGATTAAAGGGCTTGCATCTGAGACATTTGTTCCTTCCTTTTTGCCAAGACAGGTGATGTTCCTACGAATACATTGGAAATTTTGAAAGGACCGTGGGCATTTTTCCTCTGCAGCTGAAGATTCAGAGCTATCTGAAGAGGGGAAAATACCAGGTCTTGCTCAGATGGAGATGCCTTATTTCCTTTGAAGATATAATCTGATGAGAATTTTAGGCTGCCGGGGGTGGGGCAAAATCTGAGGATGGGGAAAATGATATCACTGACAGTCACATGGGAAGCTGCTAAAAATGCACATGGAGAAACAATGGGTCCTTGTACTGAGGGGATTGTTTGACCTGCAGGAGGAAGCCAGTTGTTGAAAGGGAACATGGCTCTGAGAAGGAGCTTAGAGGGAGATTTCAACATCCAGCTGGAGCCATCAATGGCAATTCGTCACTAGTTCGGCGTTGGGGACTCTTTTTCAGTCTTAAGGGCCATATTCTCCTCTGGGAAGCCTTCCAGGGGCCGTGTGCCTGTGGTGGGAAGGGCCACAGGTGAAAGTGGGTGGAGTGATGAATGTAAACTTTGCTTTCCTAAGGGAGGCTGGTTTCTACACACATTCAACTCTTCACTCTCTGTCCTTCACGACTCAAGGGTGCAAGGGGAGGGGTAGTATCTCGGGGGGGGACACACGTTGTGCTCCTTCTGGGGTAGTTTGTCCACCTTTGGTCACTACAGCTCTCACCTGTGTCTCTTAGAAACTGTCAGCCTGCAGCAGCAGCCACACCCCAGGAATGGCTTCAACTGGCAGGCTAACCAGGTGAGGGGAGTTGATGGGTCTCAAACCCTCAGTGAGTTAGGGGCTTCCCCTGCATGCAAAGATAGTGTCGGGTACTGGCTAGAGGAAGAGGAATGGTGGGAGACTACAGTCAGGGAACCCCCCAGAGAAGCATCACAGTGGGAAGACTCCGAGCCAGGAGACTGCTGGTGGGATGCAGGAGACAGGTAAGAAGAAGAAGAAGAAGAAGAAGAAGAAGAAGAAGAAGAAGAAGAAGAAGGAGGAGGAGGAGGAGGAGGAGGAGGAGGAGGAGGAGGAGGAGGAGGAAGAGGAGGAGGAGGAGGAGATGGGTTGGAGGCTAAAGAAGCAACAGGTTTAAGTGAGACTGAGGCAGCTGAGGAGGAGGAGGAGGAGGAGGAGGAGGAGGACGAGGACGAGGAGGAGGAGGTGGAGGAGGCTGAGGCTGCAACAGATCCCCAGGCACCTGCCATGTCCACTGTTCCCTTCTCCCCTCCTCCTCTGTCCCCAGGAACAAGGGAGGCATTACATGTAGCAGAACAAAAGGCACAGAGAGCCCCTCCATGACTGTTGGGCAGTCAGCCGACTGGGGAGGAGCCTTAGGATAGGGAAGCCATATTTCTAAAAGCAGAAACCAAGACACCCCGAAAGCTGTGGAGCTATTTTTAGGAAGACCCCCAAATTATTGAGCTTCTTAAAGGAAGACCCAGAAGCTGTTGATGTATGATAGCCCTACCTTAGGAGGAGGCTAAGATCCTCCGTTCTGGCAACTGGGACTAGTCCTGCCTGTGGAGTTTCTCTGTCTGGTTTTGTCTCTCTGAATAAAGAGTCCACCTTACTGTTCATCTCTGAGTTTTGATGCTGAACTGCAACTGAATCAGCCCTGACAGCCAGGCTCTGGACAATTGATCAGATGAGACCACTAGGGGGTTCAACAGTCAAGAAGGGTCGTCCGCTACGGCGAAGCGGAGACCCACTTCGGAAAACCCCAGGCAGTAAGAGCCTGGGGTCTTGAGGCTCGGTGGGCGCCTTGAGCGACCCTCCAAACGCGAAAGGAACCCCGTAAGGGGCTCCGGAGCGTGGAGGGGGGTTGCGGCGCTGAGAGCTGCTTCGCAGTCTGTGGAGCGAAGCCGCGCTGCTGCTGCCGGTGAGCGCTGATCCCTTTTCCTGTCAAAATACGGATTCGGATGAAAAGCAACTTATTCGTGAGTAAAGACTGAATCACTTGAAATTAGAGACTTTAAACGAAAAATCTTAATTGGCTTGAACTTGGCTGAAAGCGGAGAGACGTGGAAACAGGAAGTCCGTCTTCCGCAGCCATTGAACTTGAAAAAAGCAACTAGCTGGAGGAGTGGAGGCTGAAAGAAAGAGATTTTAAACTCTACAGATCTAAGCATCTATTGAACTTGCAATTTAAAGTAAAGACTTTAAATTAAAGATTTGGAATTATTACTTGCACTTGACTTTCCTCCTTTTATTGGATTACAAATTAGAAGGTGAAACCCAGAGTCAGGAGCTGCCTGAGCATTGAGAGATTGAGCTGTCAGTACTGCAGATTTGGATACTGTATATTGGAACTTGCAACAATCTGAGGGTATTGAGACCTTTTAAATTTGAAACATTCTTTTTGGAGACAAATAAGCACTGTCTGTAACAAAGTGACCATTTATAAACTCTGCTAAACATTTGTATCTGAAGGTTCTTGGATATTAAATTAGACTCTGAAAGACATTTTAAGCTCCCTCTAGAGGATTGGATTAAAACAGTGACTTTACATGTACATTTACTTTCGATTCCCTTGTTGTTTGCTTGCTCTGGGCCTTTCCATTCCCATGGGAATAACTCAGTGTGACCTTGACTGATAGATAACGTTGGAATGAGTGGCACAAGAAAAAGAGGGAGAGTTAGACAAACAACTTTAACAACTCTAACCTCAGCCTCGCAGACACGTAGATCATCTGTACCTACTTTGCCCTCAGAAGTAGAAGTTGAAGAAGTTGCCTTGTCACAGGCAAAAGAGGGAGAGGGTGAAGCAGAGCAGTTACAATTGGAAGATATGGCCTCAGGAGTATCTGTTTCTGTTCTAGACAAAATCTTTGAAAAATTGGAAGCTTTGGACAAGAAAGTAGATGTGCAATCAGCAAAGATTGACAAAAATACAGAATGTCTAAATAAATTAACCATACAAGTGGTACAGAATACACAAGCAATTGGACAGTTAACGGAGGCCTCAGCAGAAAATCGGAAATTGGCTGAGGATACCAGACAAAAATTGGAAAATTTAGAGCAAGAGGTAAGACCACTCACTAAACAAGTTGGGGAACATCAGATTTATCTTTCTATGATAGAACTGCGAAATCGTGAGAATAATTTGAGGATTAGATCATTACAAGAGGCAGAAGAAGGAAATCTAACTGAGTTTTTGACCAAAGAATTCTCCAAGTTCTGGAATTTGGAAGAAAAGGACTTTAAAATTGTGTCAGCTTTTAGACTTGGAAGATTCATAAAGAAGGAGAGGCCCAGAGACTGTTTGATAACATTGAGATCAAAGGAGGAAAGGGATAAGATTTTGGGCCTACATTACGGAAAGTCACTGGAGGTTTTGGATAGAAGAATTGAAATTTATAAAGATATTCCAAGACAACTGCTGGATCTTAGAGCCGCCTATTCTGAACTTGCTAAACTACTAAGGAGCAACGCAATTCCATTCAGGTGGGAATTTCCCCAAGGAATATCTTTTACCTTTAGAGGGAGAAAGGTCAAAGTTAGAACATTGGAAGAGAGAGACAAATTTTTGGCTACATACGGAGAGGACCTTCAAAAAGGAATTGAATTACCCTCTGGGCCTGGGGCAACGCCAGCATTAACACCAGCACCTGGGGAACCTGAAGATTCAGAGAAGATACCACCCCTGGAGAAATAACCAGATTGATCCAGGATGTCTCTGCAATTGCTGAGTTGGAATATTAATGGTTGTAACATTCCGGAAAAAAGGAAGAAAATATTTCACATATTAAAAAAAGAACAATTGGACATTATCTGTTTACAAGAAACACATGTGACGAGGCTCCACAGAAAAGTGTTAATAAATAAAAGATTGGGCCAGGAATTTGTATCGTCGGACAAAGTTAAGAAGAGAGGCGTGGTGATATATGCAAAAGAGAGCCTGTCACCTAAATTCTTATTTAAAGATGAACATGGAAGAATTTTGGCTATTGAGATACAATATCAAGGAGAGAAACTGTTGATATTAGGAATCTATGCACCTAATGAAGGGAAATCGGAATTTTACAAGAAGCTGCAGGAGACAATGCTGGACTATCTGGATTACAACAACATCATAATGATGGGAGATATGAATGGGGTCGTATCAACTAACATGGACAAGTCACAAAGTCAAAATGTTACAAAAGACGGCAGACTACCTAAAACCTTTTTTGAAATGACTGACAATATGGATTTGATTGACATTTGGAGGACAAAGAACCCACTAGGAAGAGAGGGAACATTCTTTTCTGAAGCCCAACTGACCTGGACAAGAATCGACCAAATATGGATTTCTAGAGGCCTGGCACCTAAGGTCAGAAAAGTGGAAATCTGCCCAAAGACCTGTTCCGACCATAATGCAGTAAAGATGGATATGACACTACTACCAACTGGATCCTTTAGATGGAAGATGAATGACAATTTGTTCAGAGATCAGGAAATTACCAAGAAGGCCCAAAAAGTTTTGAAGGATTACTTCGAGATAAATATGAATACTACGGTGGAAAAAAGAATCGTCTGGGACGCAAGTAAAGCTGTAATGAGGGGATTCTTGATACAACAGAATGCAGTAAAGAAAAGAACACAAAATGAGAAAAAAGATAAGATCTTGGATAAAATAAAAGAATTAGAGAAGAAATTAAGAGTAAATCCGAAGTCACAGCCAACTCTGAGAGAAATTAAACTTTATCAAACACAATATTCCAAATTGATAAATCAGGAAATTGAATGGAAGGTTAAATTAATGAAACAAAAAACGTTTGAGTCGGCGAATAAATGTGGAAAACTGCTAGCTTGGCAGTTGAAGAGAAGACAAAGATTAAATACGGTTATAAACTTAGAGGTTGATGGAAAAAACATTCAGAATCCAGTGGACATTAGAAAGTGTTTCCAGAGATATTTCAAAAAACTATACACCCAAGGGCCGCAAGACGAAGCTGAGATTAAACAATTTTTGGCAAAAAATGGACTATCTAAATTGTCACAAGAAAATAGGACAATCCTGAATTCTAAAATAACACGACAGGAGATTGAACAAGCCATCCAGAACATGCAACTCGGCAAATCTCCAGGGCCAGATGGGCTGACCTCCAAGTACTATAAGACATTAAAAGACTATTTGATACAACCTTTGATGGAGGTCAGCAATGAAATTATGGAGGGGAAGAGGGCACCGGAGTCGTGGAAGGAAGCGTTCATCACATTAATACCAAAGTCGGAAGCTGAAAAGACACAACTTAAGAACTACCGTCCCATCTCCCTTTTAAATGTGGATTACAAAATATTTGCAGACATTTTGGCAAGTAGATTTAAAAAAGTTTTAAATGAAGTAATTCATAAGGACCAGGCCGGCTTTCTCCCAGGTAGACATCTGTTTGCTAATACAAGGAACATTATTGACATTTTGGAACTTTTGCAAACAGATATAAATACAAAAGCAGTTTTAATTTTTATAGACGCGGAGAAGGCCTTTGACAATATCTCCTGGAAATTTATGATGGGAAATTTAAAAGAGATGGGAGTGGGACGGGGTTTTGAGAATGGGATTGAGGCGATATATTCAGAACAGAAAGCTAAATTGATAGTTAATAATGTGGTTACAGAAGAGTTCAAAATTGAAAAAGGGACACGACAAGGTTGCCCTATCTCCCCTTTGTTATTCATTTCGGTTCTGGAAGTGCTATTGAACATGATTAGAGGGGATCGGTTGGTGGAAGGAATTCAGGTCGGTCAGAAACAATATAAATTAAAAGCTTTTGCAGATGACCTGGTTTTGACCCTGCAGAAGCCAGAGCCCAGTACGAAAAGAGTATTACAACTGATTAATGACTTTGGTCGGGTGGCTGGATTTAAATTAAATAAACAGAAAACTAAGGTTTTGGGGAAAAATTTGACTGATACAGAGTCAGAACGGTTTCAGAATGAGACGGAACTTAATGTGGTTAAAAAAGTAAAATACCTAGGGGTAAACATAACAGCAAAAAATCTAAGTCTATTTAAGGACAACTATGAAAAATGCTGGACAGAAATTAAGAGAGACTTAGATAGTTGGTCAAAATTGAAACTTTCTTTGTTAGGCCGAATTGCTGCTATCAAGATGAATGTATTGCCAAGGATGTTGTTTTTATTTCAAACACTTCAGGTTTTGGACAAAACGGAGTGCTTTCAGAAGTGGCAGAGAGACATTTCTAAGTTTGTCTGGCAGGGCAAAAAGCCCAGAATTAAGTTTAAGATATTAACTGATGCAAAACAAAGAGGGGGCTTTGCCCTGCCAGACTTAAAGTTGTATTATGAAGCCGCAGCGTTCTGCTGGCTAAAAGACTGGCTACTTCTTGAAGACACTGATGTGTTAGATTTGGAAGGGTTTAACAATGCTTTTGGATGGCATGCATATTTATGGTATGACAAGGTTAAAGCAAATAAGGCCTTTAAGAACCATATTGTCAGAAAATCACTGTTTAATGTCTGGACAAAATATAAAGACTTGCTGGAAAATAAAACACCAAGGTGGCTTTCACCTCTGGAAGCTAAGGCCCGAAAAAGACCCAATATGGAGGCTAAATGGCCAAAATATTGGGAAATACTAGAAAAGGATGGAGACAATTGGAAATTGCAGAGTTTGGAGAAAATGAAAGACAAAGTGCGAGATTGGTTACATTACGCTCAGATTAAAGAAGTTTTTAAAAATGATAAGAAACTAGGGTTCCAGGTGGAGAAATCGAAACTAGAAACAGAATTGTTAGAACCAAAGATTAAGGTACTTTCAAGGATGTATAACTTGCTGTTGAAATGGAATACACAAGATGAAACGGTTAAATCGGCTATGATAAGGTGGGCACAGGACATTGGGTATAATATCATGTTTGAGGACTGGGAAAGGTTGTGGAGTAATGGATTGAAATTTACTGCATGTAACGCTCTGAAAGAAAATGTAATGAAAATGATTTATAGATGGTATATGACCCCAGTCAAACTTGCAAAAATTTACCACCTGTCTGATAATAAGTGTTGGAAATGTAAAGAGTGTGAGGGAACGTTCTTCCACCTCTGGTGGACTTGCCCTAAAGTGAAGGCGTTCTGGGAAATGATTTATAATGAATTGAAAAAGGTATTTAAATATACCTTCACTAAGAAACCAGAGGCTTTCCTTTTGGGTATTGTCGGCCAAGGGGTGGCAAAGAAGGACCAGACATTTTTTATGTATGCAACAACAGTAGCAAGGATACTTCTCGCAAAACACTGGAAAACTCAAGATCTACCCACACTGGAAGAATGGCAGATGCAACTGATAGACTACATGGAACTGGCTGAAATGACCGGCAGAATTCGTGACCTGGGAGAAGAGAGGATTGAGGAGGATTGGAAGAAATTTAAGAATTATTTACAAAAACATTGTAATTTGAGTGAATGCTAAATAAGATGCTAGACTAAAATAACTGAGCACCACTAAATTTAGAAGTTTTTAAGAAAATAAGTAAGACTGTGAAAATTTAACTCCTTTCGAGAATTATAAGATTATGAAATATAGAAGGGATATAAGAATTTAAATAAGATGATAAATTGCTGACAAAATGTTATAACGATGAAAGTGGGAGCGGGAGATGTGAGGAAGTCCAAAGAAAATGTGAAACTATGTTAAGACAAATGTTATATTGTTTATTATGTTTACTTCTATTGTAAAACCCAATAAATTGCTTTAAAAAAAAAAACAACAGTCAAGAAGGTGGCTTCTGCCCGTGCTGTAGAGGGAAGTGAAGAGCAGTGGGGCTCATCCACCTGGGCAGGTAGCTCATTTAAGAGAAGGAAGTCCCTGATCCTAAACCTTATTGATCCATTTAGCCCAGTATTGCCCACTTCCACCCTGAGTGGCAGAAGCTCTCCAAGGCCTTGGGCAGAGAAAGGCTGCTACCTACATTGAGCTTCTAACTGCAGGTGCTAGGGACTGCACCTGGGACCTAGAATCATAGAATCATAGAATCATAGAATCATAGAGTTGGAAGAGACCACAAGGGCCATCGAGTCCAACCCCCTGCCAAGCAGGAAACACCATCAGAGCACTCCTGACATACGGTTGTCAAGCCTCTGCTTAAAGACCGCCAAAGAAGGAGACTCCACCACACTCCTTGGCAGCAAATTCCACTGTCAAACAGCTCTTACTGTCAGGAAGTTCTTCCTAATGTTTAGGTGGAATCTTCTTTCTTGTAGTTTGGATCCATTGCTCCGTGTCCGCTTCTCTGGAGCAGCAGAAAACAACCTTTCTCCCTCCTCTATGTGACATCCTTTTATATATTTGAACATGGCTATCATATCCCCCCTTAACCTCCTCTTCTCCAGGCTAAACATGCCCAGCTCCCTTAGCCGTTCCTCATAAGGCATCGTTTCCAGGCCTTTGACCATTTTGGTTGCCCTCCTCTGGACACGTTCCAGTTTGTCAGTGTCCTTCTTGAACTTTGGTGCCCAGAACTGGACACAGTACTCCAGGTGAGGTCTGACCAGAGCAGAATACAGTGGCACTATTACTTCCCTTGATCTAGATGCTATACGCCTATTGATGCAGCCCAGAATTGCATTGGCTTTTTTAGCTGCCGCGTCACACTGTTGGCTCATGTCAAGTTTGTGGTCAACCAAGATTCCTAGATCCTTTTCACATGTACTGCTCTCAAGCCAGGTGTCCCCCATCTTGTATTTGTGCCTCTCATTTTTTTTTGCCCAAGTGCAATACTTTACATTTCTCCCTGTTAAAATTCATCTTGTTTGTTTTTGCCCAGTTCTCTAATCTGTCAAGGTCATTTTGAAGTGTGATCCTGTCCTCTGGGGTGTTAGCCACCCCTCCCAGTTTGGTGTCATCTGCAAATTTGATCAGGATGCCCTTGAGTCCATCATCCAAGTCGTTGATAAAGATGCTGAATAAGACCGGGCCCAAGACAGAACCCTGTGGCACCCCACTAGTCACTCTTCTCCAGGATGAAGAGGAACCATTGATGAGCACCCTTTGGGTTTGGTCAGTCAGCCAGTTACAAATCCACTGAGTCGTAGCATAGTCAAGACCGCATTTTACCAGCTTCTTTACAAGAATATCATGGGGCACCTTGTCAAATGCCTTGCTGAAATCAAGGTAGGCTACATCCACTGCGTTCCCTTCATCTACCAGGCTTGTAATTCTGTCAAAAAATGAGATCAGGTTAGTCTGACATGACTTCTTTTTCAGAAATCCATGCTGACTATTGGTGATCACAGCATTCCTTTCTAGGTGCTCACCGACTGTTTGCTTAATGATCTGCTCCAGAATCTTCCCTGGTATTGATGTCAGACTGACTGGGCGGTAATTATTTGGGTCCTCTCTTTTCCCCTTTTTGAAAATAGGGACAACATTTGCCCTCCTCCAGTCTGACGGGACTTCGCCTGTTCTCCAGGAATTCTCAAAGATGACTGCCAGTGGTTCTGAGATCACATCTGCCAGTTCGTTTAATACTCTTGGATGCAGTTCATCTGGCCCTGGAGACTTGAATACATCTAAACTAGCCAAGTATTCTTGTACTATCTCCTTAGTTATTCTGGGCTGTGTTTCCTTTGCTGAGTCATTTGCTTCAAATTCTTCAGGTCGGGCATTGTTTTCTTTATCGGAGAAGACTGAGGCAAAGAAGGCATTGAGGAGTTCAGCCCTTTCTGTGTCCCCTTTTTGCATTTCACCATCTTCTCCTCTGAGTGACCCCACTGTTTCTTTGTTCTTCCTTTTGCTACGAACATACCCATAAAAGCCTTTTTTGTTGCTTTTAACCTCTCTAGCAAGCCTGAGTTCATTCTGTGCTTTAGCTTTTCTGACTTTGTGTCTACACGTGCTGGCTATTTGTTGGAATTCCTCTTTGGTGGTTTCCCCCCTTTTCCATTTTTTGTACACATCCTTTTTTAATCTTAACTCAGTTAAAAGTTCTTTAGATAGCCACCCTGGCTTCTTTAGGCACCTTCCATGTTTCTGTCTCATTGGTATTGCCTGACGTTGTGCTTTTACTATCTCCCTCTTAACAAACTCCCAGCCATCATGAACTCCCTTTCCTTTTAGTCCATGGGATCTCACCCAGCACTTCCCTAAGTTTTATGAAGTCGGCTTTCTTAAAGTCAAGAAATTTAGTCCTAGTATGCTTGGCTGCTCCTTTCTGCTGTATAGTAAACTTCAGAAGAGCATGATCACTCGCGCCTAATGATCCTTCCACTTCTACCCCACTAACCAGGTCATCAACATTGGTTAGGGCCAGATCTAAAATGGCTGTTCCTCTTGTTGCTTCTCCCACTTTCTGGACAATGAAGTTGTCTGCAAGGCCAGTGAGGAATCTGTTTGACCTTATGCTCTTGGCTGAGTTTGACATCCAACAAATATCTGGGTAATTGAAGTCCCCCATTACTACTATCTCCCTTCCTTTTGCATGCTTGGCCATCTGTTCCAGGAAGGCATCATCTATGTCCTCCGTTTGGCTTGGGGATCTATAGTAAACTCCCACAATGAGGTCACTGTTATTCTTCTCTCCCTTAATTTTGACCCAAATGCTCTCACTTTGGCTTTGAGGTTCTAAATCTTGGATCTCTTCACAGGTATACACATCCCTGACATATAACGCCACTCCTCCTCCTTTCTTGTCTGGTCTGTTTCTCTGAAATAAATTGTATCCCTCCATTATTACATTCCAATCGTGGGACTTATCCCACCAGGTTTCAGTGATGCCTATTATGTCATATTTAGTTTGCTGTACCAAGAGCTCAAGCTCATCTTGTTTATTTCCCATGCTTTGCACATTAGTGTACAGACATTGAAGTCCATTAATCATTCCCCCGTGTCTCTTATTTAAGGATTTTTTCCTCCCACCACTAGGTCTGCGTGCTGTTTGCTCCATTTGGTCTATGACATTTGGATGATCATCTTCATCAATTGATAGACTCCTACCTTCAGGAGCACTGTCTCCCTCCCCCACATTAGTCAGTTTAAAGCCCTCCTGATGAGGTTTCTGAGATTTTTGGCAAAAACATTTCTCCAAACCGTTGTGAGGTGCAGCCCATCGCTTGCCAGAAGTCCATCTTCAAGAAACTGCAGTCCGTGATCTAAGAATCCAAACTGTTCCTGTTTACACCATTTGCGAAGCCAGCTGTTCACTTCCACTATTTTTCCCTCTCTCCCTGGGCCACGTCGTTCAACTGGGAGGACAGATGAGATGACAATTTGTGCATTTAATTGCTTCAATTTCCTGCCCAGAGCCTCGTAGTCTCTTTTGATCTTCTGGAGGCTATTGCTTGCAGTGTCATTGGTTCCCACATGAACCAAGAGGAAGGGGTATTTGTCAGTGGGTTTTATGATTCCTTGCAGTCGTTCAGTTACATCTTGGATCTTAGCCCCGGGGAGACAGCACACTTCCCGAGACATCTTGTCAGGCCCACAGATCACTGCTTCTGTTCCACTCATTAGGGAATCCCCTATCACCACTACACGCCTCCTCTTAGGTTTGGTCGGGGTTCTTCCGCGAGCTGTCCGTTCCAAGGTCGCCTGCACATTCCCTGGGGACTGACTTTGCTGCTCGTCTTCATATACCTGATCGACTGTAATGAGGGAGAGATCCTCAAATGGAGTCTGCTCTTTGTCTTCCATGCTAGGGGAGAGGACCTCAAAGTGATTGTGTATTTCTGAACAATCAGAGCGAACCCTGGGCCTCCTACTTCTTTGAGTCACGTTTCTCCATATATCTGGCTCCTGTGTTGGTGAACTAGCCTCCTTCTCAGGGGAGTCCCCTGTCTCCTCCTTGGTGGAGACGGTGTGCTCTGTTGCTTCCAAGAAGAGCTCCAGCTCTCTAATTCTTTGGAGCGTAGCTACACGTTCCTCCAGTTGCTGGACTTTGTCTTTTAAGAGGGCAATCAACATGCAATTGCTGCAGGTAAAGCTGCCTGCAACCTTTGGCAAGATGGCAAACATTGCGCAGGAACCGCAGGCGACTGCAGCTGTTCCCTCCCCCTCCATCTTGAGAACGTGTCGTTGGGGGTGGCTACAGCGATCCTCCATCATAAAAAGCATGAAGACAGGACAAATAACTCCCCCCCCCCACAAAAACCCCTAGGTCTCCCCCAACAAACGTTTGAGACTAGCTCCCCTAAATCTAAAAGATGGCTCAAACTGTGCGCGCTGCTAGGCTCGCGCCGCTGCCCTGCAAGCTCTGATAAGCTCCTCCCACAGCTAATCACCTGCCTCAACAGAAACCCTGCCCCCTCTGACCTTTGCACAGGGAGAGCAGCTAATCAGCCACAAAGAAACACACACACACAAGAAAACCCTTTTTGCTCCTTCTTCAACTGCTGCCCTGCAAGCTCTTTGCATGCAATGCAGGTGCTGACCTTCTGCATGCAATGCAGGTGCTGACACACTGAAGCTATGGCGCCTCCACAAAACCTTCAGTTATCTCTACTTCGAAGGCTTCTTGAAAGAGGAAGAGGAAGTAGGCATTGAAAAGATAGCAGAGAAGGGACCCCCGATAAGATGGTGATTCCACTGCAAAACCATCATAAAACATTAAAAACTTCCCTAAAGGCTGTATAGTTACTTATCTCCTTGACATCTGACGGGAGGGTGTCCCACAGGGCAGGTGCCACTACTCAGAAGGCCCTCTGCCTGGTTCCCTGTAACTTCGCTTCTCACAGTGAGGAAACCGCCAGAAGGCCCTCGGTGCTGGACCCTGATGCCTGGGCTGAACAATGGGGATGGAGACACTCTTTCAGGGCTGAGGCCATTTAGGGCTTTAAAGGTTGGCGCCAACACCGAGAATTGTGCTCAGAAACGTGCTGGGAGCCAACGTAGGATGCAAAAGGATGGTTTTGCAGTTGCTCATATTGCCGGGGGTGTATTCTGGTGGTGGTTAACAGTTTGTATGGATTATTGGTACATATAACGTTGCATATTGTAGGTATGGCTAACCTGTGGTCTGCCAGATGTTACTGAGCTGCAGTTCCTGTTGGCTCCAGCCATCATGGCCAGTAATCAGGGATGATGGGAATTGTAGTTCTGCAGCATTGTGAGGGCCACGTGTCTGCTGCTCCTGAGTTAGAGGATTTTCCTGTCGTGTGATGCAGCAAAGTAATTTAAGATGACATGGGGCAAAAATGCACAAGCATCCTGTACCTTTAATAAGTGTGTATAAGATAGGATTTCAGCAGGTATACCCCTTTTTTTGCACTTGGCTAACCTACTAGTAGGGACGCGGGTGGCGCTGTGGGTTAAACCACAGAGCCTAGGGCTTGACGATCAGAAGGTCGGCGGTTCGAATCCCCGCGACGGGCTGAGCTCCCGTTGCTCGGTCCCTGCTCCTGCCAACCTAGCAGTTCGAAAGCACGTCTAAGTGCAAGTAGATCAATAGGTACCGCTCCGGCGGGAAGGTAAACGCCGTTTCTGTGTGCTGCTCTGGTTTGCCAGAAGCGGCTTAGTCATGCTGGCCACATGACCCGGAAGCTGTACGCCGGCTCCCTTGGCCAATAAAGCGAGATGAGTGCGGCAACCCCAGAGTCGGTCACGACTGGACCTAATGGTCAGGGGTCCCTTTGTTGTTGTTGTTGTTTAGTCGTTTAGTCGTGTCCGCCTCTTCGTGACCCCATGGACCAGAGCACGCCAGGCACTCCTGTCTTCCACTGCCTCCCGCAGTTTGGTCAGACTCATGTTTGTAGCTTCGAGAACACTGTCCAACCAGGGGTCCCTTTACCTTTACCTTTAACCTACTAGTACTTCACCTTGGTCTTCCAGCACAACAGTGGCTGTTAATAAACTCCATTGTCAGGCAACAGGGGGTCTTTTGCTTCTCTGCTGACTAGCGATTTCTTTTTGGCTTTAGCTAAACATTCAGCGTACCCAAAAGACAGCTTTTGCTGATTTCACAGAGGGAGAGATCAAGTTCATCCCGACGTACAAATTCAACTCTAAAACAGATCCTGCTTGATAGTTGAGCCTTTGTAAGTAAGTCCTCTCAATCATTCTTCTGCAAGGCTTGTTTGTTTTTCCTAGTCTGCCGAGATGCTAGTAGTGTCCTGCCTTTCCATCCTCCTGAGCAGGCTAGTAAAAATATATTTTAAACATGGCTTTCTGCTAAGCAAGCTGTTGGAGGAGGGCTAGAGTTGAGGGCTGGACGGACTTCCTTTCCTCCGCAGTCAGAATGGACACCAAGCCACGGAGGAAGAGAGAGATCCAGCTCTCCTTCACCTGCTCACTTTGCTTGCATGGAATTCCGGGTTGCCAAAGGCTGCTAGGCGAGTTGTGAAATGCAAGGCTGTGATATGTTGTCTTCCTCAAGCCATCCCTGCTCTGCAAATGTTTTGGCTCCTTTTCCCCACATTTGTCCTGATAACCAGCATCCTCTGTTTCGTGGTGTGTATAAGCGGTGTTGCAGTTCCTTGAAAGGTGCAGCAGGCTGAATGAGACTCCTCTTTGTGTCAAGGAAGTCTGGGAATTAGACTTGGTGCTCTCTCAAGATGAGTCTGCCAGGGCATAAGAGCATGAGAGCAGCCCTGCTGGATCAGGCCATTGGTCCATCTGGCCCAGCATCCTGTTCTCACATTGGCCAATGAGATGCCTCTCGGGGAGCCCACAAACAGGACCTGAGTGCAACAGCACACTCCCCTCCTCCAAGCCATACTGCTTCTCTTGGTGGAGTATGTGCGGTGGCCATTATGGCTAGTAGCCATTGAGCCTCACCATCCAGGATTTGGCATGTTCTTGTGGTTCTTGACAACTGTCAGAAGCCACCTAGGCCTGCTACTTTCATTGCTCTTGCTGTGGTAATGGGGAAATCAAAAGGACAGGCGGAACATGTAGTGACGAAGCCGGAAAACGGCAGGCTCCTTTGGGCAGCATATCAGGTGCCAGAAAGGGTCTTTTGGATCACTGAAAAAATAGTGTCTGAACAAGAATAACGGGGCCCCTTGCTTTGGGGAAGGATCATCATTTGGTGGTGTGCCATATGCTTTGTATGCAGAGTCTCAAGTTGAAACTCTATGGCACCTCCACCTGAAAAAGGATTGGGCCACAGAGAGCTGCTGCCAGCCGGAGTAGACTTAATTAATGAATTGTGGGGTTGGAAGGGATCACGAGGGTCATCTAGTCCAACCCCCTGCAATGTAGGAATCCAAACTGGGGGAGGTCAGAAATTCATTCTGACCTGGTAGAAGGCAGCTTTTGATTTCCTAACAACTCTCTCCATGAGGCAAAATGCCTGCACACCTGCAAGGTCCGCCCCTTCAGAAGCTGGACTCCCAAGCCCCATCATCTCCAGCTCTTGACCGTGGTCAAGATCACAGGCCGTGTGTGGAGCCAAAGTTTGACTGCGTGAGCCTTGTGTGTTGCCTCAGCCAGTCCAACAGTCCTGGTGTCTCTCCTGTCTCCTTGCAGTGGGAAGTGCCGTGTGCCAGCATGGTGTGAGCCAATCCTCTGGAGAGGAGGCAGCGTGAATCAGCTCAGCTACCGAAGCCACATGGAATTGAAAAGGAGCGACCACAAGCCCGTCAGCTCCCTCTTCCTCACAGGGGTAACACCTGCCCTGGCCAGGGCTATCGTCTATTCGGGGTTTTTAGTTGCCTGCTATGTGGCACCTCCTCGAATCTGGGCAGGCCCTGACCAACAACCAGGCCCCTTTCCTTTTCCTTTTTTTTTAATGATATTTATTAAGGTTTCCAATAAAAAGAACACATCAATAAAAAATTAAAAAGAAAAAAGAAATACACAATTCAAAAATACACAATACATAATCCAAAAAAAAAACAAAAAAAAAGACAAAAAAAAAAACAATTAAAAACAATACCACCTTTTCATCTCCATTTTTAAATTTACTTATTTTCTGGACCTCCTCGTACCTCCCTCTTTTGTATTCCAGTTCAAATTGTTTGTCCAGCAATTTCTTTCCCTCTTTTTTAATCCCAATCTTTAATCTTAATATAATATAACATTAAATTTTACCTCTTAAAAACCAAATTTCCATTTCCTTTAACTTTTTTAATCCTAATCCTTAATCTTAATCTATATATAACTTTAAATCCTGCACAGCTGGAAGCCACTTATTTTCAATCCAACATCACTCTAACATTCTTTAATTTTGCAGTGTTTCTGCAGATAGTCTTTGAATTTCTTCCAATCTTCCTCCACCGACTCTTCTCCCTGGTCCCGGATTCTGCCAGTCATTTCCGCCAGTTCCATATAGTCCATCAGTTTCATCTGCCATTCCTCCAGTGTGGGAAGCTCTTGTGTCTTCCAATACTTTGCGATGAGTATTCTTGCTGCTGTTGTTGCGTACATAAAGAAAGTTCTCTCCTTTTTTAACACCGTTTGGCCGACTATGCCCAGGAGAAAGGCCTCTGGTTTCTTGAGGAAGGTATATTTAGATACCTTTTTTAATTCATTATATATCATTTCCCAGAAAGCCTTAATCTTTGGGCACGTCCACCAAAGGTGAAAAAATGTACCTTCAGTTTCTTTACATTTCCAACATTTATTATCGGGCAAATGATAGATTTTTGCAAGCTTGACTAGAGTTATGTACCACCTGTACATCATTTTCATAATATTCTCTCTTAGGGCATTACATGCCGTAAATTTCATACCTGTGGTCCATAACTGTTCCCAGTCAGCGAACATAATGTTGTGTCCAACGTCTTGTGCCCATTTAATCATAACAGATTTTACCGTTTCATCCTGAGTGTTCCATTTCAGCAGCAAGTTATACATTCTTGACAAATTCTTAGTTTTGGGTTCTAACAGTTCAGTTTCTAATTTGGATTTTTCCACCTGGAAGCCAATTTTCTTGTCCAATTTAAATGCCTCCATTATCTGAAAATAATGAAGCCAGTCTCGTACTTTGTTTTTTAGTTTTTCAAAACTCTGCAATTTCAGTCTATCTCCATGTTGTTCCAAAATTTCCCAATATTTCGGCCATTTGACCTCCATATTGAGCTTTTTCAAGGCTTTCGCTTCCATTGGTGACAGCCACCTTGGAGTTTTATTTTCTAATAGATCCTTATATCTTATCCAACCAGGCCCCTTTCCACAGAGCTCCTCCTTGGCCAATGACTTCCGGTGCAAGGAGTGGGCAGGTTTTGGCTCTGTTAAATCCCTAGGCTTCCATTCTCCACTGTTCTGAGTACACGCTGCTCCTGCCGGCATGGCAGACCACATGGGCTGAACTGTATACCTTAACCGTTGGCTCCATTCATGCAATGGAGCTTCTGTGGTACTTGGCTTGGAGCATTTGGCTTCAGCCCATTGGCTCTGGAAGTCACAGCCGCTGCCATCCCTAGGGAAGCTCTCAGAGTTACAGTACTTGCCTCTTTCAGGGCTGGGAACAGGGGGGTGCATCAGGCCTTTCTGCTCTTAGCTCATACCCCCCCCCTTTTAGTCCATAGCCCCAACAAATGTGCTCTGTCCCCCCCCCCATAGGTGAAGGTTGTGGATGACCGACGGTACCGGAAAGTGTTTGAGGATATTGTTCAGTTGATGGACAGGATGGAGAACGAATTCCTTCCCTCCCTGGAGGGAGGTAAAGACGAATAGGATCCTCTCCAACCCCTTAAAGAGGGTTTGCTGCACAAAGACCAGGGGGGGAAGAAGCCCTTGGCCCATCTAGCTCAGTCTTAAGTGGTTCCCCAGGATTTCCAGGGGATCTCTCCCAGCCCTACCTGGAGATGCTGGGGATAGAACCTGGGACCTTTGCATGCAAGGCAGATGCCCTTCCACTGAGCGGCAGCCTCTTCCTCGCAGGCAAAGACTCGAGGGGTAGCCAGCGTGGTGCCCTCCAGATGCTGGACTACAACTCCCATCATCCCCAGCCAACATGGCCAGTGGCAAGTGCAGCAAGATCTGGAGAGCCCCACGTGGACCTGTTGCATGTGCAGTCCCCTAAATGAGAGCCCGGGGCCAAGGACAAACTTCCCCCGGAGCACGTTTCCTTGCCTCTGCTGAAGGCAAGCACTCTCTTTCCTCCCCCCCCCCCCTTTTGCTCTGCAGTTTCCATTTGAGAATGTGAAGTTCCGGTAGCTGCAGAAGGAGAAGTTCCAGATCACAAACAACGGGCAGGTCACCCTCCACTTCTCCTTTATCCCCAAGCTCAGTGACAGCCAGTACTGGAAGCCATGGCTTTGCGCTGAGCCCTGCGAGGGATACTTGGAGCCCAGCGCGTCTCTCTCTGGAATCAGGGAACTGTAGAGTTGGAAAGGGACCCCAAGGCTCATCTAGGGAAGGCCTTAGTTTCCTTTTCATCCCCCCTTTTCCCCTCCTCTTCCCAACCCTCCTCCCTCAAACCTTGGGAGTTTGGTAGAGCAGGGGAGGCTTAACATTTGTGGGCTGCATTGCCCCATGCTCCAAGGGCCACACGTCAAAGCAGCTGAGCCCAAAGTGTAAAAGTGTGTGTGACCAGCTTTAAACAAACACACACACACAAATGAATTGAAGCCAAACAATGCTGGAGGGTCCCCAAACACCTTTTGGCATCGCAGGGAACCAGTGAGAGCAGTCCGTCCAAAAATTACTTTTAAAAAAAAAAAAAGCGTATTTTTATGTTGTGGAGGCACAAAAATATCTTGGGGAACATATAGAACTAGCCAAACTTTTAAAAACTCAATGAAATGTAAACTAAAAAAGAAAGTTACATCGGGGGCGCAAAAATCCTTTCCCTTTTTATATTCTTTTGTTAGGATCACTTTCTCTCACCCCCCCAGTATCCTGTCACCATCTTCTGTGCAGCTGCTGCTTTGGAGGACTAGAGAGGAAAGTGAGGTGGGGGTGGGAACTGAGTCGCTTCTTCTCCTAATTCTTGAAGTTAAGGTTTCCCCCATACACCTGTGAGAACAGGAGGCTGTACTAGATGGGCCATTGGCCTGATCCAGCAGGCTCACATTGTGTCCTTCTGTTCAATTCTTCACCGTCTTCACTTTTAATTTACAGACAAGCCAACGTGGCTGTGCCAAAGAGTGTATCTACCTGACCTCCTCCCGTTTTAGGTGAGACGGTGGACATTTCCCTGGATGTGTACGTCAGCAAGGAAGAGAAGATTGAGGCTATCTTTGTCCTTCACCTTGACCGTGGCAAGGACTATTTCCTCACCATCAGGGGGAGCTACCTACCAAGCTGCTTCGGGACCTCCTTGGAAGCCTTGTGCTGGGTGAGGCAGCCGCTTGGCGAAGTTCCCGTCACCAGACTTATTGACCTGGTAGGGAAAGGGGTTGATTTACCTGGCAGGTTCATCTGCTGGATGTCTACCCTTCCCACTCTGCTTGCCTGCTTGAAAAACAGCTGCTCTTCCACTCAGCAATGTGGGGGCTGGGGGTCCTCCGCTGCATTCAGCTTCAGCTTCTGTAGCTGTGCATCCGCTTCCTGTGTGCTGTTCATGCCCTTTGTTTGCCTTGACTGAGTCATCCCAGGTTCTGGTCCTCCCACCTGCCCTTTCGCAGGGCCACTGAACCGTGTGCATTTCCCTGCCATCTGCCCAGATACTGTTCAGCCAACAGGCTGTTTCTTTCTCTTCTCAGGGCCTGTGCCATTAACACCCTTGGTTGTCTTTTGCTCTTGCCTTCCTCCTCTGATCTCAGGGAGAAGACAGCTTCCTAGAAAAGGTAACAGTTGGTTTGCTATCCTCTAGATGTTCTTGTAGCGGGCTCAAATCAGGTACAGGCAACGCCCCGTTTACACGGGGGTTGCGTTCCGAGGTACCGTGCGTTTAAATGAAATTGCGTATATTGGGGACAGCATTGGAAAAGCCTGCAAACACCCTCTGAACTGGGTCCTAATCAACAGCTGCCCTGGGGATGAGGGGATCAAATTCTCCATCCTTGCCAACTCCTTTTAGTGATGGGCTGCTTGCCACTGCTGTGCTCCTAAAGCTCTCTTGCTCCCCCCTCCTCTCTTTCTCTTTCTCTTTCTCTTGAATGTGGTAGCTTGAGATAGAACTAACCACCCTGAACATTTCTGGAGAGGAAGATGGGAAGGAGGCAGGAGGCATGGTTCACCAGCTGCTGTGTGCTGCATTGCCCAGACAAAGTCGTGGGCTGGGGCTCCAGCTGTTGCTCAGTTTCTACCACTGCCTCTGCAACGTGCTCTAGACAAGGGGTGGTGAACATGTGACCCCATCATCTCATCATGCTGGCTGGGGCTGCAGCCCATCAACCTATGAAGGCCCATCCATGTTCTGTTGCTGTTTTTGTTCCTTATTTCCTGCCCTTCACCCTAAGGTCCCAGGGCAGGTTCCAGCAATTTAAATAAAATGTTAGCCAAACCTCATGTCCACAGCTGCATATTCAGTAAGCTTTTGGGTGAGCTGCACATCCGGAGTGGGAGGATTACGAGCTGCATATTAATAGGGGGAGGGGGAGCTTGGATTTGGGGTGCGAGCAATTTGTTTTTTGTTTTCCCCCTTGAGATGCTTGCTGTGGCTAGGGCCGGGCGATATGTCAATATAGCTATATTTTCAAATCAGCTTGAAGTCTAGATAGTGAGACTGGTTTCATAATTTCTGACCTGGCAATATATTGCGAAACATGATGTGTGTGTGTACTATGCAAAAAAACACCATGTGGGGGGAACCGTGAAGCCAGACAATGCTTCTCGAGATTCCTGCAGCCCCTGTGGACTCTGCCGGTTCAGCTTTCCCCTGCCCTCCTGCAGGGGGCAGTAAAAATCACAATGCGGGGGGAACCGTGAAGCCAGCCAATGCCTCTACATAGCTCCATCTTATTTCAGACATCGTGATATATTGGTGTATTGCAATGTTTAGCTAGTGATATATCACCGTGTTGAAAGCCAGCTATCGCCCAGCCCTACCTAGTTGTGGCCTCAGAGGGCAAGACTTGTCCACCCAGCTGGAGCAAGGAAAGAATGCATACAGGCACACACTCTGTCAGGCTCTCATGCCAGTCCCGCTTGTCATTGGACCTCCAGGAGAAGCAGTTTCTGGATATCGTACCCCAGGATGGTGATGACTCCACTGAGCGGCCAAGGAGATCTGGCTTTTGGTGGACCACCTCTTCAAGAATGCCTGCCACCAGGTGAGCTGAGGGGGACGGTACCATTGAAAGGATGGGTGTTGGCTGGAATCCAGTACCAGTTTTGGGGTGTGCAGGTTCCAAACGTCCCAATTGATTTATATCTTAGCTACCGACTCGCTCTTACAAGAAGAAGAAGAAGAAGAAGAAGAAGAAGAAGAAGAAGAAGAAGAAGAAGAGTTTGGATTTGATATCCCGCCTTTCACTCCCCTTCAGGAGTCTCAAAGCGGCTAACATTCTCCTTTCCCTTCCTTCCCCACAACAAACACTCTGTGAGGTGAGTGGGGCTGAGAGACTTCAAGGAAGTGTGACTGGCCCAAGGTCACCCAGCAGCTGCATGTGGAGGAGCGGAGACGCGAACCCGGTTCCCCAGATTACGTGACTACCGCTCTTAACCACTACACCACACTAGCTCTCAAACTCCTGCTGTGAGTATAGTGGCACCTTGGTGGAGCGGCAGCGGGTGGGGCATCCAGCATACGGTCTTCCTTAGAGCGGCTCAGAAGAACCCAAGTGTTCCCAACCATTGTCTGTCTCTCCCTAGCAAAGCGGCTCTCTGAGACTCGCCACTAGAAGAAGCGGGGAATGATTTCACTCTCCCATTGCCCCAAATCAGGAGAAGGGTAGTAGGAATGCTACTGTGGAAAGCAGGCGGGATACAATTCTCAGCCCTTGTGCCAGCTCTCTTGGTGATGGGCTTCTCTCCATTGTGGCATTCCTCGACCTCACATTATGCACCCCAGGGCTGGATTGTTCTGTATGCTATCCAGGATGTACCTCATCCCTTCCGAACGCATGGGTGATACTCTGCTTCAGGAGGACCTCTTCCAGACCCCGGGCACGCAGGACGAGCTGCAGGAGAGAATTGAGTGCCTGGACACCAGCATTCCCGAGACGATCCGTATCCTCTTTGGGGGGCATTGTTGGGGAGCAGGGCTGCTTGGTGGTTTTCTTTCACTCTTGGCTGGAGTGGACCTCACTTTTATATACCTGGTGGCTTAGGTTCCTGGTGGCTTAGGTTCCTAGGCCACCCCATCCTTAAGGCTCTGGGACACAGCACAATGAAATGCCCACAGTCAAGTCCAGTCATGCATCCAAACAGCTTCACAGCTTTAAGCCCCATTTGAAAACATCAGCCTGGCTAGATAGAGCAGAGGTGGGGAATCTTGACAGGCCCGCAGGCCCCACATCTAGCATCATACGTGGTGTCAAGGTAAAGACATGGCTGCAAAGGAGCTTCAAGGGTGCGTTCAATTGTTCTTTGGCAAGCAGGGTTTCTTGACCGCACTTTTGGAGTTGACCACTAGTATTTGCTGTTTGGATTGAAACCATGCCTGCAGAAGGACATTTCCTCGGCAGATCAGCTTTGCAGGCAGCTTCGTCAAGAGGGGAGGTGTGGGATAATTACAGTGGGGTGGCTCAGTTGGTAGAGCGTGACACCCTTAATCTCAGGGCTGCGGGTTCAAAATGTGGGGTAATAAGCAAAGGATTTTAGGTATACTAAAAACAACAAGACCGCCCATAAAATGTGTGCTGGTCCCGGGGGGGGGGGGGAGGTACTAATACCGTAGCCGAAGTTCAGTCCAGAGTCACTAGCAGGGTAGACAATCACTAGATGAGACGCGAGGTCCGAAACAGGGAGCAGGAACGCTGGTAGGGCAGCAGCAGGAAGCCAGGCGGGTAACAGGAACACTGGTAGAGCAGAAGCAGGGAGCCAGGCGGGGAACAGGAACACTGGTGGGTCAGCAGCGGGCAGCTGGGCGAGGAACAGGAACACCGGAGAGTCAGGAGCAGGAAGCCGGGCGTGGAACAGGCACACTGGGAGTGCAGATCTAGGTCTGGGTAAAGCAGGTACTCCACAACGACGTTGCTCCCGCAACCTGGGACCGGGCTGCCTGACCTTTATCTTCTTCTAAGGCCGGGGCGGTCCCGGCCCCCAGGAGCCCCGCCTCTCTTGGCCTTAAGGCGAGCACTCCTCCTGGGAGAGACCAGTTCCCTTCGCCTCTCTGCCCTAAGCCTCTGCAGTTCAGGAGAGGCCGAAGGGTTACTGGGCCCCGGGGGAGGCTCACCTGTAGCCACTGAGTCCTCCAGCACCTCTGGGGCCAGAATGGTCTCACCTGGTGCCTGCCCCTGAGGATCTGGCACAGGTGCAGGCTCCTCAGCATCTAGGCCTTGCCCCAGTTCAGCCGGCCCTAGAGGCGGGGACTCCTGTGCCGGCTGGGATTCCTCCGGTTCACTCTCAGACTCGGAATCCCAGGCCACCACACCATCCCCCCTCCCAGGCCTCCCCCTCAATTGAGGGTCCGGACCCGGCTTGTTGGGGTACGCCGCATGAAACTCTCGGAGGCAGGCAGGCGCGTGGACGTTGGTCGCTGGTTCCCAGGAACAGTCCTCTGGCCCATACCCCTTCCAGTCTATGAGATACTGCAGCTTTCCCCTGCGGTATCGGGAGTCCAGAATGCGTTCCACCTCGTACTCAGGCTCTCCCTGAACCAAAACTGGCTGCGGTCGGGGACGGTTCGGGTGGAACTCGTCGGGTGGGGCCACCGGACTCAGAAGGGACCTGTGGAATACCGGGTGAACCTTCAGGGTTGCTGGCAACCGGAGACGGAATGCCACCGGCGAGACCTGGTGCACGATGGGAAACGGGCCGGTGAAACGGGCGTCCAGCTTCCGCGAAGGTCGAGAAGGGTGGAGGTGGCGAGTGGAGAGCCATACCAGGTCACCGACGTGGAGTTCCGGCCCCACCTGGCGGTGGCGGTCGGCCTGGACCTTGTACGCCTCCTTGGCCTGGCGCAGCTGCTCCATCAACAGCTGTTGCTGGGACTGGAGCTCCTGAAGCCACTCTGTCACCGCAGGGACCGCAGATGCCGGCAGCACATCCGGGAACAACCGTGGATGAAAACCGTAGCTGGCCTGGAACGGGGTCTGCTGGGTGGACGCATTCACCGCGTTGTTATAAGCGAACTCCGCCAAGGCTAGGTGGTCGACCCAGTCATCCTGCTGGTAGCTGCAGTAACACCGGAGGTACTGCTCCAGCACCGCGTTCGCCCGTTCCGTCTGGCCATCAGTCTGTGGGTGGTAAGCAGATGAGAGACAGACCTCTGTTCCGAGGGCCTGGTGCAAAGCACGCCAAAACCGGGACGTGAACTGAACACCACGGTCGGACACCACACGCTCAGGTAGACCATGCAGGCGGAAGACATGCTGAAGGTACAGCTGAGCGGTTTCCTTAGCTGAGGGTACGGATGGGCAGGGGGCACAGTGCACCATCTTCGTGAAATGGTCGGAGAAAACTAGAAGGCAGGTGTAGCCCCGAGACGGGGGTAGCTCCACTACAAAGTCCAGAGAATCTGTGTGCCAAGGACGTGGTGGAACCGGCAACGGCTGAAGAAGGCCGGGGGGGGCGCCCGGTAGGCCCCTTGGCCCGCCTGCAGACATCACAACCAGCGACGTAGCGAGCCACGTCAGCCTTCAGACGGGGCCACCAAAACTCACGGCTTACCAGATGGGTGGTCCGATACCGCCCAAAGTGCCCCGCTGCTGGAGCATCATGGGTCATCCGGAGAACCTCAGCCCGCAGCGGCCCTGGTGGGATGTACAGGCGCCCGTGGTGCAGCAGAAGACCCTGATGCAAGACCAGCCCTGGATACTGAGGGCATGACCCTTCGGCCAGTTCCCGGAGTCATTCCTGGGCCCAAGCGTCGACCCGCTGCTGTTCCCGCACCCGAGCCTGCAGTGGCTCAACCTCCTGGGTGGCCAGGAATGCAGCTGGTGGTAGAATCGTGGTGGGTACTGCTTGCTGTACCGTGTCTGCGTTGTCTTCAGGTTTCCGGGACAGGGCACCCGCCTTCTGGTTTTGGGAGCTGGGGATGTAGCGGATCCGGAACTGGAACCGGGAAAAGAACAACGCCCACCGGATCTGCCTTTGGTTCAGCTTGCGGGTGGTCTGGAGGTACTCCAGGTTCCGGTGGTCGGTTCTCACCTCCACCGGGTGTCGTGCCCCCTCAAGATGGTGGCGCCAAACCTCAAAGGCCACCTTGATGGCCAGTAGTTCCCGCTCCCACACTGTATAGTTACGCTCCGCTGGAAGGAGCTGGCGGGAATAAAAGGCGCAGGGTAAGAGTGGCGCTTCCGGTCCGCACTGCTGAGACAAGACGGCACCGAGAGCCGTACTGGAGGCGTCAGTCTCTACCACAAAGGGTCGAGAAGGATCCGGATGCTGCAAGATTGGCGCTCTCTGGAAACAGGCCTTCAACCCTTGAAATGCCTCCTCTGCCTCCTTGTCCCAGGAAAACGGCGTCTTGGGGCGCAGTAGCCGGGTCAACGGGGTGGTGCGATGAGCATAATCCGCAATGAAGGTCCGGTAATAGTTGGCGAACCCCAGGAAACGCTGTAGGTCCTTGCGGTTCCGAGGTGCCGCCCATTCTCGAACCGCTGCCACCTTCCCAGGATCCATCTGCACCCCACCTGGTGAGAGTCGGTGACCCAGGAAGTCCACTGACCGCTGATGGAACTCGCACTTGCTGAGCTTTGCATACAAACGGTGCTCGCGCAAGCGCTGCAGCACGGTCCGGACATGACCCTCGTGGCGCGCCGGGTCACGGGAGTAAACCAGAATGTCATCCAGGTACACCACCACGTACTTGTCTAGCAAGTCCTGGAACACGTGGTTGATGTACCGTTGAAACACAGCAGGCGCGTTGCACAAACCGAAGGGCATAACCAGGTATTCGAACTGCCCGTACCGGGTCCCGAATGCTGTCTTCCACTCATCCCCGGCTCGGATCCGAATCAAATTGTAGGCACCCCGGAGGTCTAGCTTGGTGAACACCTGCGCCCCTTGCACCCGCTCCAGCAACTCCGAAATAAGGGGCAAGGGGTACCGGTCTGGGATGGTAATTTTGTTCAGGGCCCGGTAATCATGGCAAAGGCGGAGCTCCCCACATTTCTTTTTAACAAAGAGCACTGGCGCAGCAGTGGGCGAGGTCGAAGGCCTAATGAACCCACGCTCCAGGTTCTTGCGCAAGAAGTCCTGCAAAGCCTCGCGCTCTGGCTCTGTTAAAGAGTATCAGCGACTCACCGGTAGGGGCGCTCCGGGCTGGAGGTCTATGCCGCAGTCAAAGGACCGATGCGGCGGCAGCTGGTCGGCCCCCCGTTCCTCGAACACGTCGTGATAGTCCCGGTACTCAGCGGGGAGCGTTGCAGCAGCCTCCTCAGTGGGCGCAGCTGCTAGCATTTCAGTCTCAGCAGGAGAACTTGGGTCTGGGAAGTGTACAGTCCGTTTGACCCAGTCAATCTGCACATTGTGAGCCTCCAGCCAGTCCATCCCAAGCACCAGGGGGAACCGGGGCATGGAGGCAATATCCAAAGTTCGCATCTCACGGTGCTGCTGGAGGCACAGGACCAGGGGCTGAGTCTCCTGAGTAACGGCACCCGAACGCAGGAGCCGCCCGTCGATTGCCTCCACCTGTACCGGTTCTGGCTTGTTCTGAAGTGGCACCCGATGATGGGCAGCAAAAGCAGCGTCCATATAGGAGCGGGTTGCCCCCGAATCCACTAGAGCATGGGTAAGAATCCAGGGTCCACCTGGAGGGTATAGACGTACCGGAACCATAAGGTGTTGTAGTTCAATTGGTGCGGCCCCATTCTGTGCTGTTTGGGACCCCAGGTAGCCAGGGCCATCAGCTACTGGGGTTGGCGGTTTCCCTGTGGCTGGCGTTTCTCAGGACAGGACCGGGCATAGTGTCCGCTTCCGCCACAATAGAGACATAAATTCCCCTCCCGACGCCGCGACTTCTCTGCGGGGGAGAGGCGTGGCCGCACTGCCCCAAGCTGCATAGGTTCCTCCAATGACTCAGCTGTGCCTGTGGGGCTGCTGGTAGAAACTGGTGCCGAGAACTGAAAGTGCCGGCGGCCCCGAGCCTGACGACGGTCCTCTAGCCGATCGTCTATCTGTAGACTCCGTTGAATGAGGGTGTCTAGCGTGGTGGGGCGTTCCATAGTGGCCAGCTGGTCCAGTATCTCGTCTGAAAGCCCCTCGAGATACTGGTCCCGAAGAGCAGAGTCATTCCAGGTCAAGTCCTGTGCCAGCAGCCGGAATTCCGTGGTGTATGCGGCCACCGTGGACTTGCCCTGTTTCAACCGCCGAATCGCCCGGTTGGCTTGACTCCCCTTCTGGGGGTTGCCGAACGCGGCCTCCAACAGATTGCAAAACCCCACATAGTCCACCAGGAAAGGGGAGTCCTGCCTGAGCAGCGGCAACGCCCACTTGGCCGCCTGGTCTTTTAACAAACTAATCAAAAAGTGCACCTTGGTGCGGTCGTCAGGGAAGTTCCGGGCGCGCCCCTGAATGTACAGCTTGGCCTGGGCAAGAAACATGGGAAAGCTGGCCGGGGCCCCATCAAATTTCTCAGGCAAGGCCACTGGGTACTTGCCAGGAGCCGGGGCGTCGGCCCCAGGAGCCGGGAGGGCGTCCAACCGCTGCTGAAGTGCCGTAACCGCATTACTGAGCTGCTGCACGGTGTGCGTCAAGGCCTGGTTCTCCTGGGCTATTGCCAACAGTCTAGCCGCTTGGTCGGCCATGGCCTCTGACTCTTCCCGAACGCACCCCAACAAAGAGGGAGTGCGGGTGTGGCGGGAGCAAACTGTGCTGGTCCCGGGGGGGGGGGGGAAGGTACTAATACCGTAGCCGAAGTTCAGTCCAGAGTCACTAGCAGGGTAGACAATCACTAGATGAGACGCGAGGTCCGAAACAGGGAGCCGGGCGGGGGAGCAGGAACGCTGGTAGGGCAGCAGCAGGAAGCCAGGCGGGTAACAGGAACACTGGTAGAGCAGAAGCAGGGAGCCAGGCGGGGAACAGGAACACTGGTGGGTCAGCAGCGGGCAGCTGGGCGAGGAACAGGAACACCGGAGAGTCAGGAGCAGGAAGCCGGGCGTGGAACAGGCACACTGGGAGTGCAGATCTAGTAAAGCAGGTACTCCACAACGACGTTGCTCCCGCAACCTGGGACCGGGCTGCCTGACCTTTATCTTCTTCTAAGGCCGGGGCGGTCCCGGCCCCCAGGAGCCCCGCCTCTCTTGGCCTTAAGGCGAGCACTCCTCCTGGGAGAGACCAGTTCCCTTCGCCTCTCTGCCCTAAGCCTCTGCAGTTCAGGAGAGGCCGAAGGGTTACTGGGCCCCGGGGGAGGCTCACCTGTAGCCACTGAGTCCTCCAGCACCTCTGGGGCCAGAATGGTCTCACCTGGTGCCTGCCCCTGAGGATCTGGCACAGGTGCAGGCTCCTCAGCATCTAGGCCTTGCCCCAGTTCAGCCGGCCCTAGAGGCGGGGACTCCTGTGCCGGCTGGGATTCCTCCGGTTCACTCTCAGACTCGGAATCCCAGGCCATCACAAAATGTATGCTATTGCCATGCCAATATGAGAGAAAATTAGTTGGAGGGTGGCAAGGGATGGGGCCACGGACCCCTGATTGGGAATAACGGAACTAGATGGTCCTCGGTGTCCCTTCCAACTCCACAATTCTAGGATCCTGTGTCTTAAACACAAATCTTGAGGAATAGTGTGTGTGTGTGTGTGTGTGTGTGTGTGTGTGTGTGTTTCTGTTTGAACTTTCCCAGCCTTTGCTTTATTCTGATTTGCGCTTGCGTCCCTACTCCCCACGTGTAGAATTGCTATACCTTTGGATTTGGACATTCAAGCGTTTCCCGCATGGACACTTGTTTCCAACGGCCAAATCCCGGCGGCGGATGGCAACCCTACCCACTTGTGCCAGATTGCCTGGCATACATTACAAGCATCTAGTCACATAGATTCTCCAGAATCCCGGGGCTAGCCCACCTGACGGGAAGAGTCCGCGACCAGAAGGAGGAGGAGTACCAGGAAGAATGGACAAAATTCAAAGATTATTTAGCTAAATATTTCAAGATAACCTAATTGGAAAAGCTTGCAAATATGAGAGAGGCTTAGGATTTAAATATGTAAGGATAGGAATTAAGATGTTTCAAGCTAGATTAGAAAGAATGAAAGATGTGAAGTGATCAAGGTTTTTTTTGTGTGTTTTTTTGAGAAGATTGATTTTGGAAAACTGTTAAAATGAAATACAATGAAATTCAACCGGGGGATTTGAGGAAGTCACTTAACAATGTTATCAAGATTGGTTTAATTACAATTAGGATGTATGTATGTTTGTTTGTTTGTTTGTTTGTTTGTTTGTTTGTCTTAAATATTTTTTGGAAAATTAATTAAAAAAACTGAAAAGAAAAACACCATAGATTATCCAGAATTCCAAGCACCGACACTGTGAAACTTTCATAGGAATAAAAGGTAGGGGGAAAGGAGGCACAATGTCAAGCAGGCAACAGAATAAACCCGAGCACTGTGGGTCTAAAACCGGCCTCTGAATCTCTTGCTCCCCACTCTGCCCTTCTAACAATACCATTTTTTTGCTTGCTGGATGGCTGTGTGCAATGAGACCTCAGTCACTGAGGAAGGGTGCTGGCCCAGGGGGAGAAGTATGTGCTTGGCATGCAGGCGATCCAAAAATCAATTCAAGAGCAAAATTCCAGTTCTCATGTTTTCTGTCGAAATGGCTAATTTAAAGGGGAATAGCATGGTGCCTTCCACAGAGTCAGACCACTGAGCCGCCAAACTCCTTAAGGGAGGACCAGAGCTCGCTGGTGATGCAGGTCCCAGAACAGTCTCCAGCATCTCCAGGTGAAACTGAAAACATCACCTGCCTGGAACCTTGTAGAGCCACTGCCAATCAGTACAGACAGTGCTGAGTTAGGTAGCTATGATCCATCCACCATCACCCTTTGCCCGAAGCAAAGGCACATCGCTGGTCCAAATCTTTGAAAGACTTTCCCTGCTCACCAAGCCACCTGCCCTCCTTTATGCATTGCCGATGGCTTATCAAAGGGATCCTCACTGCAAGTCTCATCAAGGCAGACAGCTTGATGAAATCTTGGTGCCCTTTCTTACAAAATGCTAACAGGGACAATGGCCCCAGTTGCCCTCTGGACTCACAGGGTGCAGCTTACTTTGGAGCCATCAATTGTACACATTTGGAATGGCCCTTGAGAAAGGATAGTCTGCCTATATTCAGCAGCTTACCACCTTGTTGTTTGTTAAAAACTTGAATAAAAAGCATGCTTAAAATAAAACAGGAAAGATGAAATTTTGCTGGCTTCTTGAGAAAAGAATAATGCCTCATTATTTGTATCTGCTTTTAAATGTTGCTTCTCTTCTCTTTGTAATGAGTTTTACTGGGTCCGTGGTCATTTTAAGTTGCTTACCTTCCCTAAAATATATAAATCTACTCGACTGGAAACTTTTATTATCCAAATTCAAACCCACTTTGGATAGCAAAATTCCTGGAGTGGGGAGGAGGGTTCAATGTTCTAATAGATTAGATATGGACAGTCCTTCAGTACAGCAAAACTTGACACTTTGAAACCTTTGAGTCCTTTCCAAAAGGACTTCACCCACTATTTAGGGGGGAAGTACATCAGAACTGACCTTCTGCAGTACTGATTCCACATTCTTGGACTCCTAATCTTACACGTAAGTTAGAGCTGGAACCATCTCAGGCCCTATGGCTCTTGAAATGACCATGACCTATTGAGCAAAACCACAGAATCCACCTCTCTGGTGACTAAACCCCACTTGCGTTTACAAAATAAATGAACAACAGAGGAAAATCATGGAAGAAATAAAATGGCTTTTGAAATTAACAAAGGCGATTCCTTTTATCCACATGTATTACGGGACATGTTCAAAGCGCCCCTCAGGAGAAATTCTGTAAGCAAAGGTAGCAGGCACACAAGGACACATTGCTAAAAGAAACAAAGGGATTTGGAGGGACCATGCGTGAACAGGTAGTACCAGAATGTACAGAATTGTACCTAGAAAAAGGTTACAACTGGATTACCTTTTTGTAAACAAAAACAACAACAACCCCCAAAATAAAACTCGGAAGCAGCAGGACGCCTTAGGAACTCTTCAAAAAACAAAACACAAAACTGCATATCCCTACCTAGTCACCAAATGTGAGGGGAAACGTAAACCAGCATCTTACACTGCTTTAAATGATAGCCAGATTCTGCAATTTTTCACCACACCAGAAGTAAAAGCACGGGGCATTCATAAGTTTTTGAAAAGTCATGCACTTCATTTGTAGGCAAGGGAAAGCTTTCTGCAATGTACAGAATCTTACTAAGACACACAATCTGTTGAAATGACCAAGCAGCGGACGAGATTCGGGGACAGTGGTGTGCCGCCTGGGGAAATGTTCCTTTCCATTCACCTTAAGCAAAGATGTGGTGACCTTGTGCATCCATAAATAACTTTCAGAAATGTATTCCATTACTTCCCAAAGCTTCTCAATGGGCTACCAAATGGCATTTCTTTCTATTTTGGATGAAACTGGGGAAGCAGCTTTAGACGAAGGGGTTGCTGACATTCGCTGGCCTGGAAAACACCTGATGCCAATATGATGGCAAATTGTGGGTGGTGCATTGATGGAGAAACTAAGGCAACAAATGGGGACATGACGCCACCGGTGTTCTAAAGATACATTTCATGTAAAGATTATGATGGGCTTCTTCAAATGCCCATAGCCTCTTACAAGCAGAGGTTTTAGATCAATTTTCTGTAAACCTCTGTCATAAATAGTTGTCACTGGAAATACGACCAAAACAATGCAATGCCGGACTCATCCCTCCCGTTAGCGTGCCTGGAAAGCACGGGTCCCAGTAGTTTCCGCCTTACTCTGCTCCTTTCTCTGTGAAAGCCTGCTCTTTAGCTTTCACATCGGAGCAAACCTCAACCCACCCCCTCCCAAAGAAACCTTTTTTATGAGCCCCCCTACTCTGCGTGTGCTTTCTTTGGCTCCTGTCTCAATGTGCAGAAATTGAGCACGTGAATTTTCCAGCATCGGGAGTTTCCCCCAAGACAGTGTCGAGAGCAGGCGTGTTTGTGTGGCTCCACGCTTGCAGTTATTGGGGCTTTGGCTAAGAGGAGTGCATGCACTTCCAGCAAGACATAGCTAGCTAGCTAGCTAGACAGTTTACCTCCCTTTGCTACAGTTTAAATTTCTGCATGCCATCTGCTGTTGTGGAACAAGTCATCCCCATGATCCCTCTAGCCCAGTGTTCTCTAGGGCGGCCCACAGAAACTCTCAAGGGTTCCAGACAAAACATTTGTTCACTTCAGCATATAGCAGTCCAAAGAAATGTATGCTCTAGAAGGTCACAGGCTCCCCCGTCTTTGGGGTAGAGGTTTGACGTCTGAGACTAGATCTGCAGGACTCATAAACATTTCACTCCGTAGAGATGAGTAGTCGGCACCGTCCGAGTATAGGAGGAGGGGGGTGGGGGTGGAATACAGGGCTGAGAAATAGAAGAATGCGTTCAATCTCCTACACGAAGCCAGAGCCAATTATGAAGATTGAGCAGTTGCTTATAGATCAAATGCATGGATCATGCAGCTGCAAAGAGGTCTACCCAGCCGCTCCCACAGGCAACATGGAATTCTTCTGTGCAATTTACTGTGGTGGTGTTGTTGTTAAAGATGTAAGACAAGCCTATATTGCACTTCATTAAAAATGCCAGGTCACTTCACAACAATATACTGATGGACTCAGTAGAATCAGCAATCAATACTGGGGCACGGGCCTTGGCTGGCACCCTGAAATGCACGGCCCCTGCGCCAGTCCTGAGGAGGCTCAAGGCCAGGGGTCAGCAACCTTTTTCAGCCGTGGGCTGGTCCAGCGTCCCTCACAGCATGTGGGGGGCCGGACTATATTTTGGAGAGAGAAAATGAACGAATTCCTATGCCCCACCAAGAACCCAGAGATGCATTTTAAATGAAAGGACACATTCTACTCATGGAAAAACACATTGATTCCCGGACTGTCCGTGGGCCGGATTGAGAAGACGATTGGGCCGCATCCGGCCCCCGGGCCTTCGGTTGCCTACCCCTGCTCAAGGCAATCACTTCCTGCACTTCACGTTAACGCAGAAGACGGCCCAGTTGTGCTCAGATGCTCAAAATTCCCTTTTCACCTTTGAATCTTTGGAGGGTCTGTTTCAGTTGGCATCGGGACAGCTCACCTAGCAGTGCAGCTGCCTTTATTGCAGAGGCAGGAAGTTTCCTTCCTTTCATATTCAGGATTTCTGTACTCACATAGAAATAATAAAATGGTTTCTGCTGTTTGTTAAAAGTCATGAATGAACTCTCACAACTCGTTGATAAGGTAGCTTGCTTGTGTTTCGAGAAATCGTATACGAGGAGCATTCATAGGAAGTTGCACTTGACAGAGTCAATCTAGCCTAGCACTGCCTACACTGACTGGCAGCAGCGCTGCAGGGTTTTCAAACAGGGGACAGTCCCAGCCCTGACTGGTGGAGATCCTGGACTGAACCTGGGATCTCCTGCATGCAAAGCAAGGCCTCCCTCAACTCGGGAGGCGTGAGTTCTCTACTGTATTTCAACAAATGCTTTCACTTTATCATTTCATTTTCATCTGTATATTTTGTGCACATATTTTCCTGTATATTTTAGACAGAGAGGAGTAGCAATACGGTTAGAGGCAAGGTTCAGAGTTAGTGTTGTGTGAGCATTTTAAAGCAGTTGACTTTAAACAGGAGGGGATTTCACCTGAAGAGATGGCCAGCATCGTGAATGTGTAAGTAGGATTTCGTCTGCTTCTTTTTTGTAATCTTCTGGGGCGAGGGCTTGGGGTCCCCCACACGGCCAGCATCCCCATGGAATTTAACCCCTTCCTGAACAGCTTAACTTCTCTTCCCACCCGCCTTCCCATTCTCCCTCAAATCTCATTGCAGCTCAGCTGGTTAGAGGGAGCTGCAGATAGCACCAAGGTTGCAGGTCCGATTCCCATAAGGTACAGCTGCATATTCCTGCATTGCAGGGGGGTTGGACTAGATGATCCCCAGGGTACCTTCCATGATCATTCTTTTGGGATGCTTTTCATTACATTCATAGCCCACTTTTCATCCAAGCAGTTCAAGGTGGCATTTATGGCTTGCCTTTCCCCCTGTTTTTCCCCTCACAACAAACCTGTTAGGCAGGCTAGGATGAGAGTGACTGGACCCAACATCAAACAGTGCACTTCATGATTGAGTGGGGATTTGCACTCGGATCTCCCAGGTCCTCCTAGTCCAGAATTCTAGCCACTATACACCCCCTCTCTCTCTACCCAGTGGGTAGAGAGTTCGACAGTGGAATTTGCTGCCAAGGAGTGTGGTGGAGTCTCCTTCTTTGGAGGTCTTTAAGCAGAGGCTTGACAACCATATGTCAGGAGTGCTCTGATGGTGTTTCCTGCTTAGCAGGGGGTTGGACTCGATGGCCCTTGTGGTCTTTTCCAACTCTATGATTCTATGATTCTACCCCTTCTCCGTTTCTCAACTCTTCAGCCATCAACTGCAACAGACAGGCATTCTGTCAGTCTTCCTGTCAGTCACTCTGGCTCTAAGAGAGTTTTCATTGCATTCTTTGGCTCATCTATGCCTTGATGCTTTGACGACCTTCCTAGCAGCCCCCTTCCCTCTCCAGGCAGGGCTGCTGTCCTAAAAGCATTATGCTGAGGGCTCTTTTAAATGCTGGAAATGCTTCCCTTATCTTTGCTTTGCTGGGGGTGGGGGTGGGGGGAGTGTTGGAATCCCCCCCCCCCACATACATGAGATGCACCACTGTGTTCCTGTGGAGAGCCGTTTGGGGTCTGTGGGTGCATAAAAAAACAAAAAGAGCCCTATTGCGTGGCGAGTTCCCCCCCCCCCCCAAAGTGGAAATAAAGACACATGACACAATGATTTCAGGTTAATGGGCTAAATATGGCCACAACTTTGTTGGTTACAGGTGATGAGTGGTATTGGCTTAGGCATTGGTCCTAACTGACTATCCGGCTTCAGCCCGTCCGCTTGAAGTCCGGGAAGGGTTAACCACCAGTAGGGGGAGTCCTGCTGATGCACATCAACTCGCAACCCCCCCCCCCCCGGTAGGCGAAAAATCAGGTCCGGCAAAAGAGGGAGATCCCGGCCGCGCCAGCGATAAATAGGGCTGCTCACGCCCCCTGAGCCAGCCGATTCCCTCAGTCGCACTTTCCAGACTAAGGAGAGCCCACTCAGTAGCTGCAGCAGCCTTGCTTGGTGCAGACCTCCTGGGTCATGTGGCTGTGAAATCCTGCCACAGCACAAAGATGGCCAAACTGTTACCATAAAGCACCAATGCTGCAGCAAGCAAAGGCTCTAGCAGCTCAGCCAGCTGCTTGTGGCTGGAAAGCCAGACAGGATGTTTGTGACTGTTGCCATGGGAACAAAGGGGCAGTCCATTCTGTACTGAGCACCGGATGTTAGCTCAGTGTGTGTGTGTCATATGACCCGTACTGGATGTACTTGGGAGGAGTTTTCTTCTTGCTGTTGTTGAGTGCAGACATGATTCTCTGTACTGATGTAAGAGGCAGAAATAAATGATGTAAATAGTTTTCTGTCTGCTTCTTTCCCCTCCCTGGGGACACTAAAGGGGAGAGAGGAAGAACGGTGTGTTCCTCTCATACATCTGAGAAGAATCGCCGGACCTCGCCTGCTTATCAGCAGAGTGGAGACGCGGGGAGGTCGACAGGAATATCTGCCGGTGCCTACGCTGTGGCACATTCCTCTGACCCAGGCAGAATTCCAACAGTGGCAGCCTTCGGATGGTTGCGATCCATCGAACATCTGCATGAGAGGCTGGTGGATTGTCCTCCTCTGCTCCAAGGAGGAAGAGAAGCGTCTGAAAGAAGCCAGAGGCTCCACAGACAGCTGGTGGAAAGAAGAGGTGTTTTCCAGAGCAACAAAGTTCCAGGTATGCTGCATTTCGGGCTAAAAGTGTGAACGCAGGAAGATTAATTCCCTGGTTCACGGAGCTGCGTTTCAAAGAAAACAAAAGCTCCGGAGGAAGAGGCCTGCAGCTTGAAGGCTGAAGCCTGCATTCCACAAATTTTTGTGGTAGATAAGATGTCCTATTGAAATGCATTGTTGCTAGGTAACGGTCCTGGAAAATTACTGGCAAAGGGGCTGGACTCTGCGTGTAAGCCTGGGAAAGCGAAACAAAACCAGAGAATGTTTTGGCTACAAGGTTTACGAGCTCTTGGAAGGGACTTTTCGATAGCAGCCTGAGTTTAGCTGCCAGGTGCAAAGAGCGTAAACAATTTGCAGTTTCCTGCGTGAGAAAGACAAAAACAACTGTTGGATTTTACAGTTTGTTTGACAGAGTGAGCTGGAGGCTTGGCTTCAAGATGGATGCCAAAAAAGGGGGAGGTTTGCCTTGCCCACCTCCCTTAACCAATGACAATTATTCATCTTGGTCTGTAAAGATGAAGGCCCTGCTGCAGAATCAGAGGCTTTTTGATGTAATTGAAAACCCCATCCCTGCAGCACCAACCAGAGGTTGGGAGTCACAGAATGTAAGGGCCAGGACTGCTATAATTCTGTGTGTCTCAGATGATCAGTTGGTGCATGTTCAGCATTTAGAAAATGCGAAAGAGGTATGGGACACGCTGCGTACAACGCATCAGAGAGATGCTGGTTCTTCAGCGTTGCTGTATTTTGAGAAATTGACCAATCTGAGACTTGCGCCTGATGGAGATGTTCACGCGCACCTGACAGAAATGAAGTTTCTGCGTCAACAGATGGTGGAACGCAATTTCCGTCTTCAGGAGGAAGTGTTTTGCTTCATGATGATAAACAGCCTTAGCCGCACCTACAAGGTTGTTGCCAGTCAGCTTGGTTCCCTACCGGCCGCGCAGCTGACCGCGGAGAGAGTTTGTGCTGTGGTCCTGAATGAACACGACAGACTTGCTGCACTGGAAGAAAAAGACAGGGGGAGGGAAGAACAGAGTTCTAATTCCCCCACTGCTGATGCTACTGGGGAGCATGGTGTAGCATTGAGTGCTGTCCGATGCTACAATTGTGGACAGACTGGGCATCTACAGCGAAACTGTAAGAAGCCGCGCCAGTCAAGAGGAGCAAAGAGCAGCTCTACGAAGCCTCAGGCGTCAGGCAAAAGCCATTCCAAGTGCCAGGTGAAACCTGCAAAGGCTATGATGGCGAAAGGAACCACGCCAGATGTTGGGAACTCGTTCATAATTGACACGGGCGCAACGGTTCACATGTGCCCGCACAGAGGACTGTTTTCGACGTTGAAGAAGCAAAGCTTCACTGTGAAACAACCCAACGGTCAGGAGTTGGAAGCGACTGGATTTGGGACTGTGTATCTTGAGAGTCTGAACTTGACTATAAGTGATGTTTACCTGATTCCAGAACTGAGATTTAATCTGCTGAGCGTGTCGCAGATTGCAAAGAAAGGACTGAAACTGTCCTATGATGCTAAAAGCTGCAAGATCTACAAAGATGGAGAACTGTTTCTTACTGCCAAAGAGAAAGATGGACTGTATTTGTTGACTTTTGATCAAAGTGATTACATGAAATGTAATTCTTCTGTTTCCAACGAAATCTCTCTTGCAGGTGTGACCAGTGTGAGCACCAGGAAGGTGACGAAAAAGGTCGACAGAGCATTTCAGCGGGTGTATGCTGATGTGATTGGTCCTCTAGAACCATCTAGAGGCGGTGCACGATTTTACCTTGTGTGTGTGGATTGTTTCACTAATTATTCTTGGGTTTATATGATGGAGAAACCGCAAGAAACTTTAGAAAAGTTTCAGGAGTTTTGTGACAAGGTTAAAAATATGCATGATGCTAACATTGATTGTCTTTTCACAGATGAGAAGCAAATTTTTCTGTTACAGAAGTTTCAGAAGTTCCTGGATGAAAAAGGGATAGACCACAAAGTGGCTGTCTCGCCAGAAGCGTGGAACAGGGGGGTCTGTGTAAGGGTGAACAAAGAATTGCAAAAGGGGATGAATGCGCAATTGCTGAGTTCACATTTGCCACATGAATATTGGGCCGAATCGCTAGCGTCCTATCTTCATGTGTGGTTGAGAAAAGTCTCAACAGAGTTGGGATGTTCTCCTTTTGAGAAGCTGTTCAATAGAAAACCTTCTGTTGCCTACTTTAAGGTTTTCGGGTCTCATGTGAGAACAGAAGCTCCAGGTGGAGTAAAGAATGCCAGAGGCATTTTTGTGGGTTATGAAAAAGGTCTCTACAGAGTAATTTTGTCTGAATCTGGTCAGGTGATTCTCACAAAGTTCCTAGAGAGTGCTCCAAAGCAAGAGCGGATAGTACAGACATTTCCCACAGGAAACGATTCAGATGATAATGATGATGAGTTTGATCTTATTGAGTTCAGTAGTACTGATGATGACAGCGATAGCTCAGACAGCTCAGTTGTCACAGTCATTGAGAGGAAATCTCACATAATGACCAGACCCTCAGAAGAGGAGGATGAACCATTGATTAAGCTTAGTACTGGTTCTCCAGAGAGTTCAGAGGCTGAACCAGAAAGCAGAGAAGAGCAGCAACTTTTACGTAGGTCTGAGAGAGCAACGAAGGGTGTACCACCCAAGAGGTATTCAAAGGAGTTTGCTAACCTTGCATATGTTGCTATTGTAAATGACCAAGGACAGATTGAAGCTGTGTCTGAGTCAGAGACAAAGGCACAACAGAGAGTTGTTAACCAAGGTAATGCGAAGTCACACAACCAGAGAGGTACATTGGTTAAACCAGTGGCGGGTAGTTCCAAGGGTGGAACTGAAACAACAGGGGAATGTTATAAATATAACAACTGTTTGTTTTCTTCTCTGGATGACGCTTTGCTCGCGGCACACATTGATACTTTAGGGGGAGTATGTTACCATAAAGCACCAATGCTGCAGCAAGCAAAGGCTCTAGCAGCTCAGCCAGCTGCTTGTGGCTGGAAAGCCAGACAGGATGTTTGTGACTGTTGCCATGGGAACAAAGGGGCAGTCCATTCTGTACTGAGCACCGGATGTTAGCTCAGTGTGTGTGTGTCATATGACCCGTACTGGATGTACTTGGGAGGAGTTTTCTTCTTGCTGTTGTTGAGTGCAGACATGATTCTCTGTACTGATGTAAGAGGCAGAAATAAATGATGTAAATAGTTTTCTGTCTGCTTCTTTCCCCTCCCTGGGGACACTAAAGGGGAGAGAGGAAGAACGGTGTGTTCCTCTCATACATCTGAGAAGAATCGCCGGACCTCGCCTGCTTATCAGCAGAGTGGAGACGCGGGGAGGTCGACAGGAATATCTGCCGGTGCCTACGCTGTGGCACATTCCTCTGACCCAGGCAGAATTCCAACACAAACTGCAGGCTTGGAAGGAGTCGTTGCCACCAAAGACAGGATCCATAAAGCCTCCTTGTAAATAGGGTGGAATGGGGGCCAGGTCAATTTGGTGAATCAGTAAATGTGGCAGAAATTCATCTCTCTTCTCCTTCATTCTCTTCCAGATGACATAAGACTTGATGTCAGTTTCGATTATGGGGCTAAGACACAAGTTTCAAGGCTCAGCGATGATGGAGTGGCAAGTTTTGCTTGCTGTTTCATTGTGTCTTGTTGCTAATTGTGATCATTGCTGTTGTTTTAGAATTCTTTCCTATGCAATATTCCTTTTTTATTGCTTTTAAATTGTTGCTTTTTAAATTGTCCTTGTAAAGGAAAGTGTTCTGCTAATGTTGATTGTATTCTGAATTGCTTCAAGAAGCCTCATAGCAATGAATACTATTAAGAGTAATAATTATTTTACCTGCCTTAATTATAATAAAGCATTGACATGCATATTTTAAATTAGCGGTTAAGGTCTTAAACTACACATTTTAATAGTTTCACATCTGTATTCTTTACTGTGTTCTAGCTTATAGATTTTGATTTTAACCTACATATATATGAGAGCTAGTGTGGTGTAGTGGTTAAGAGCGGTAGTTACGTAATCTGGGGAACTGGGTTCGCGTCTCCGCTCCTCCACATGCAGCTGCTGGGTGACCTTGGGCCAGTCACACTTCTCTGAAGTCTCTCAGCCCCACTCACCTCACAGAGTGTTTGTTGGGGGGGGGGGAGGGAAAGGAGAATGTTAGCTGCTTTGAGACTCCTTAGGGTAGTGATAAAGCGGGATATCAAATCCAAACTCTTCTTCTTCTTCTACATGTTCTCTATCTCTGTATAAGTCCATATTCTGGCTTGTGGCTGTAATAAATTGATTCGTTCATTCAATAAAGCTTCGGTGGTTTTGAAATTCAGTAAATTGTCTCTGCCTCCATTTTTTGGTACTGAGGGAAACGCTCTATAAAATAATCAGAAAACATCAGGGTTGTAGTCAACATCAGTCCTTTCCACAGCAGACCTATTTAAATTGATGGGCACAAATTACGTGGCTGTGTTGATTTTGACGCATCTCTTCTGAGTAAAACTCAGTTGACTACTGTAGGGATAATCGCGGAGTGGGCAGTGGGGTCCGGAGGGAGCACACTCCCCACCAGCAGGCAGCCACAGTCTGCCTGCACGCGTGACCCTGGGGTGCGTAGCATACTCCCCCTCACAGACAAAGTCATGGCTGTCTGGAACATCGTTTCCTCTGTCTGACCTTTTGCGGTCTCAGCAGTCTACGGTGTCCTGTCTGTAACCTTTGTCCCCGAGACCTTTTGTCTCCTTTGTCATACACTGTGCAAGGGGAAAATGACGCGGTGGAAACAGGTGCCAAAATAACTTTGTACCACCCCACGATCTCGGGACCAAAGGTGTGTAAAGGTCACAGCCCAAAATGTATCTGCCTAGCTTGCATATTTGTCTCAATAAAAGGAGGCTCCACAGGACTGGTCAGCAGCTCGCTTCAGCCCACCTGTGCGCAGCTCACATGATGATCAACTCCTGTCTTGTGCCTTCACTTCAGACTACTCCTCACAGGATATCATGGAATTGTAGAGTTGGAAGGGACCACAAGAGTCATCTAGTCCACCCCCCTGCAATGCAGGAATATTTTGCCCAACGTGGGGCTCGAACCCACGACCCTGAGATGAAGAGTCTCACACTCTACTGACTGAGCTATGGGCAGATATCTTGTTTGATAAATGTGTCCCTTTGAAACATTTTGGTTTTATCCTCTCTGCAGGAGTTGCTATGCCTGATCATTCCATCTAGTTCTGTCAAAAGAGAGGTGGGGGTTGTTTTCTGATTTCTTAATTGTGAATATTTGGGGGGGAGGGGAGGCATAGGTGGAAAGGAGATACTCAGATGGACCAGAGTGAAATGGGGCCGAGTGAAATTGGGGCTTCGGGATGGCTTGGGGAAGTCTCAAAGTGTCACATCCAAACCAAAACTCTTGGTTGTTGGATGCCCCTGCCTTCTGTCATCATTTGAGCTTTCCTCTGCTTCCCTTTCAAGCTGCTGTCTGGAAGGAGGCCAAAGCCCACTTAAACATAGGAATGATTATAAGAAAGCATTCATTCAACAGCCAGAGTTGAATGAAGACGATGTGCTAGGAGGAGAATGAGCTAATTAAACCATTCTGCAACACACACACACACACTGCAATCCGAACCCCAGTGCTGTTATGAGGACAATGGTCACAACCACACATTTCAAGAAGCATTGCACTAAGAGTCACAGATTCACCCAACACATCCTGGGAACCTCTGTTTGCTACAGATCTAACATCTCTCAGCACCCTTGGCAAACTACAGTTCCCAGGATTCTTGAGGGAAAGCCTGGACTCTTTCAAGTGGTGTAAGAGCTTTAAATGTGTGGTGTGGAATTCCTCCAAAATAATCGGGGAACTGTGCAACCCTCTCTCTCTCAGGCTACGGTCCTGCCCCAGGCTCAGGAGGAGGAGGAGGAAGAGGGCTCTTTATTAGATTAGGTTTGTATCCAGCCTTTCTATTTTCATGCTCAAGGCAGCTAAACCGTCAGAACTACATAAATCAATTATAATAATTAATACAATAAGAATAGCAATAAGAATTATTTACCAAATCTAAATAATCTGATAGAAAATTGAGGGAGGGGTGATCTCTCCATCGGCTGCAGTCTTTGGACACAACATTTCAATGAACATTATTGTTATTGTTTTTGTTATTATTATTAATTTAATTTCTATACCACTTTATATTTTCAAGAAAAAATTCAAAGCAGTTTACAGCATATTAAAACATAAATAAAACAATCTGAAGAATGTCAAATATAGAGTATACAGTTAAAGCAACATAGTTAACCAAAAACTGAAATATTAAAGATTTCAAAATTAAACATTACAAAGGAAGTCAACTACAGAATACATATTTAACACAAAATTAACAAAAACAAAACAAAAAACTTAAGCATTCCCCCCCCCCAAAAAAAAACCAACATTGCTAAGTAAAGTCAAATATAAAATGCACATTTTAAACAGCAGAATTCCCAAGAGAATAAAATATTATCATAAGCATGACACGGCTGTTTAGCAGGCACAAAAAGATGGGGCAAAAGAATCCAATAGTTTGGGTTTCTTGTCAGGCCGAGCGATGTCCCTCTGGTCTCACCAGGAGCCTCTTTAGTAGAGCTGGTGTCTGGGCCCTGCCCCCCAGGCCAGGTGAAAAGGGCCTTGCAGGAAGCGGCCTTCACAACTCACAACCGGCCAAGGCCATCATGATGACACACAGTTCAATAGGGCAAGGTTTCTGGCAGGTGGGCATCTAAAGCCTACCAGACTGTCCACGCACACCTTGTTGGTCCACTTGCAACCTCTCTAGGTGGAGCAAAGTACTTCATGGTATTGATTGATGCTTTTTCCAGGTACATTCATGTGTTCATGCTCAAGCAGAAATCAGAAGCGTTTCCGAGGTTCAAGGAATTCTGTGCTTGGTGGCAAAATGTCCATGGAAAGCAACTGCAAAACCATTGGTTGGCTTTGTGGGAATGTTCAGGGATGCAGGAGAGGATATATTGTGAGATTATATCCTAGTCCAACTTGTGCTAACAAGTTCCCAAAATATCAGCAGAGTTTATAACATTCCCCCTTTTAAGTTCGCAACGGTAACGTCTGCACAGGTTCGCTTGAACCTCTATAATAATTACTCTGGTAATTTCCCCCTTTTGATCCCTCTTAAAAATACAAAACACGACACAGTCTTTATAAAAGTATAAAAGAGTTTACTCACGTTCTGTTCACAATATGATCCCAGAAGGCAGACAGGCTTAAAAAGGTAAAATACATTTAGAATCTATCTTATAGGAAGATAGTCCTATCCTCCTCTCTTGGCTGAGAGCCAAGAGGGCATCCTGCTTCTTCAAAAGATGAAGATGAGAGAGGCAAGAGGCAAGAGGCAAGAGAGAGAGATGGCTGCCTGCCCTGTGCTTTTATCATTTACCTGCACAGGTGAGGCCACACACACCTCTGGTGACATGCGGAGGAAGTCCGTCCCCAGGAAGTTTACCTGCTTGCTGGACAGACATCCCTCCCCATGTTCTAACATGTACACTCTAGGAATGTTGTCATTGACTGCTCCTGTGTTTACATCCCACAGGCTTTCATTGATTTCTGTGGACACAGTAAAACAAAGCTGCCATCTGGTTTCTCTCGGGATGTTCGGATTGTTGAACACAGATTTGCTCTCCTCCGTAACCATGTCTCTCAGCATACCACTTTATTTCCCCCCAGATAGGTGGCTACTATTCACTTGTAGGAAGATGTGCTTATTTAGATTACAACATTGCAGTGGGAGCAAAAGCCACCTTTCTTCTCTCAAGAGGGTTAGTCGAGTTTCTGTTGCTATGGAAAAATCCAGGTGGGAGGCTGCTCAGAGCCCGTGGGTCCCTGCGGAACAAAGAAGGAGTCCAGCCACCAACCGGAGCAAAGAGCGGAGACCAAAGTTTATCGCGCAGCAGGTTCAGAGAGGAATTGAACCCCGAGAACGGGGTGACAAGGACTTTTAAAAGTTCCTATCTTATCCCAGCAGACAGTTCGCTAAACATCACCACTCCATCAGAAAAGGGGAGGGTTATACATGATTAACATAGGAGGAATGTGTTGGGGTAACATGCAAATACAGGATATGTCTTGGGAAATCCGCTCCACTTCCCAGTGGGGAGGAGTTGCGGTGGACCACGTGGCCACCCACTCCCCACCAGGGGCGGGGGACTCTGTCCCCCGTTGCCTATGGGATCCCGGCCACGTCAGAGCCCGGCCAGCCAACCCCCAGAGAACTTCCTCTTTGGCTCGCTTCCTCAATCACCCGCCCTCCCTCCCTATTTTGCAGGTTAGGCAATGACCTTGCTATGGACTACGGTTGGTCGCCTTGGTTGTCCGAGGGGCCTGGTAGGAATTTTTCCACTTGGCAAATTGGCACTGGCCACTTGGTTTTCGCCTACCTCATAGCAATCATCACAACTTTGTTAGGGTTGCGGTTAGGCATTGTTTGACCTTGTGTGGGGGAGGGGAGGTGTGGCCATCACCTGCCCCTCCATGCTTAAGGGTATTCCGTTAAAGGAATCCGGGGGTGTTGATCTAGTCTGAAGCCCGGCTGGGGGGCTAAAGCCTTGACACGACCCCGACGGGAGCACCAGGGGGAGCTTGAGTTGGTTCGCATCGACAGGGCTTCCCCTACCGGTGGCTTACCCTTACTGGGACTTCCTGCACAATGGGCAGGAGTCAGATATAGTCAGGTCCAATCAATGCCTAAGCCAATACCGCTCACATTCGCCGAAGAATTGACGCTTTTGAATTCTGCTGCTGGAGGAGACTCTTGAGAGTCCCATGGACTGCAAGAAGATCATAGAATCATAGAATCATAGAGTTGGAAGAGACCACAAGGGCCATCGAGTCCAACCCCCTGCTCAAACCTATCCATTCGGAAGGAAATCAGCCCTGAGTGCTCACTGGAAGGACAGATCCTGAAGCTGAGGCTCCAAGACTTTGGCCACCTCAGGAGAAGAGAAGACTCCCTGGAAAAGACCCTGATGTTGGGAAAGATGGGGGGCACTAGGAGAAAGGGACGGCAGAGGACGAGATGGTGGGACAGTGTTCTCGAAGCTACCAGCATGAGTTTGAGCAAAGTGCGGGAGGCAGTGGAAGACAGGAGGGCCTGGTGTGCTCTGGTCCAGGGGGTCACGAAGAGTCGGACACGACTAAACCACTAAACAACATCTAGTTTTGATTGGATTAACAGGGTAACGAGGTTTCGATTGACTCAGTCCGTTGTTCTCGCAGCGGGAGCTGTCATCACCTTGTCAACGCTCAGTGGAGCGTGCAAAACAGCTGGAGCTGAGCTGCCTCTGCAGAGCCATGGCATTGCTGCGATTGGCTGAAGGGCTACATTCAACGCCATCTGATTGGCTAGAGCGCATCCTCATGCAAATACATTGTTCATTCATCAAATACATCGATCGTGTATAGCATCAGGATACGGGGTCAGAAATGGCGCTTTCTTCTCGGGGTTTTGGACTTTTGTGCGGTGCTTGGTGCAACGTTGTGACGGGGCGAGGGGAGTCCTAGTGTGGCAGGGTTCCCTTGAGGTCATCGCCTCGGGCTCTACGTCTCTTACTCGGGAGTAAGACTTCGTTCATATGCCCCCCTCCATTCCGTAACACTCTTCATATGGACTTCATGGAGTGTGCACTCTTGCAGGGTCTGCTTCCAGAAACTACTATTGCAGATGTATATATTTTGGCAGAAATGGTTTACAAATATGCACGATGGCAAGCAGGCAGGCAGGAACAGTTACAAATCAACCTTGGTCCTGCCTAGCCTGGAAGCTGTTTCCAACTAGTGAAATGGAAACCTTTACAACCATCTACAAACCCCGAAGTTTGTATTTTCTTGAGCTTTCTCTAGAGAAGGGGCTGTTTTGTATATTGGAGCAGAATAGTGTATTAGCTCTCATGTTTTGTGTAAAGCAAGCCCTTGTTAAGTACCGTCAGCTGAATTGGGCTTGTGCCCAGATCTTAGCACACTAACCGATAAAACAGGTGAGGGTAACCTCTGGCCCTCCAGACGTTGCTGAACTACAATTCTCATCATCCTGCCCATTGGCAATGCTGGCTGGGGCTGAGGAATTTCAAGGAAGCTTTCGACTTGCCCCGACCTACACCTACCTACCCACTGAATGAAGGAGCAAGAAAGCAAAAGGCAAGTTCAGCATTCCAGAGTTTTCCAAATGCCATGGCATCTCAATGGGGCTCCCTTGCCAATTGATGGTAAAGCAAGCCATTGGACAGGCCATCATGCATGAGGACGGTTTTTCGAATGGATTTGAATCACACTTGGACTTTTTTCTAATTCAAGATAGTGCCTCACGGAAGCAGGGAGCTTTGCAGAGTCCTTTGGAGACTGTGGAAAAGATTGCGCAAGAGAGAGGCTTGGCACCAGAAGAAATTCAGAACTTGCTGAACATCGCACTCAGTGCCAAGCTTGGTAAAGAAAACATGTTTTGGCTTCTCTTTCCCCTTGGCAGCAAAGTATGTCAACGGAGCTGCATTGCCCTGCCTTCTCCCTTAACAAGAACCGGGGCTGCTTCGAGCTTGTGAGAAATTATCAAGAGTGAAGATGTTCAGAATGTTAAGCAGTGTCTTTCAATGTCTTGCAGGCACAGTGATAAGCACTAGGCTACTGAAGACTCTGGTTCCCATTTCCGTAATAACAGAGGATTCTCTTCTTTCAGCTGTGTCTTGGCTCTGTGCTCGCAAGTGTTCTAGTGACTTTCAGGTGACTTGGAAAGCATGGTAATGATGTCTTGGTTCTGAAGAATGATATTTCCCCCAGTCTGACTTAGTTATCCTGGTGATGATTCAGCTAGATGTTGTACACGCTGACCATATTCCAGAAGGGGTTTGTTGTCTTGGCCTTGCTTTGGCTTACTGAGATCTGTCTTCTCCCTATAGGTGCTCATTCTAAAATGGATAATTGTAACGTTCTTCCGCTTCTTACAATATGAGAAATTGGTAAGCTAAAAAGGAATGTGTTATTTTGAAGGAACTCGCTTTTATTCTGACATTAACCCAAATCAAACAATAAAGAGTACTTTCCGACCACACAACAGGACACCATGTGAAAAGTGGGGCCTTAAATACATTTGAATCAAATACATTTGGAACAAGTGATTGTTACATTTAAGGAACATTCTCTAGGCGATGAGATTGGGGGGAAATACAAAAACCCATTCAGATACATTTGGATACATTTAGAAAAGTACAGCATTTTGAGGAAAAATACATTCAGATCCATTCTTAAAGTCAGTGAGAAAGATACAGCAAAAAGGATACGATTCGATACAGCGAAAAACGATACATACATCACAGAAGGGGCGGCCTACAACAGACTCCTGTCTGGCAGGAAACCTCTTGATGGGTTTACCTGGCTGTTCATGGGTTTACCTGCATATTCTTTTGTGATGAGAACTACTTTCGGTATTTATGTATGTGTTTATATCTTAGACCTTCTAATTCTCCTAACACCAGAAATTGACCAGATGGTGCAGGATGCCCCACCCCCAAGTATCTGTTGGAAGCAGATTTAGGAGTGGGGGGTGGAAGCACCTACTGGTGGGGACCACACTTCTTCTGGGGATGCTTCCTCCTCCTCCTCCTCCTCCTCCTCCTCTTCCCACTTCTCCCTGGGGCCTCAAGATGAGAAGTCAGGCTGGAAGTCTCCTCGGAGAAGACAAAGGAGCAAGCATGGCTGCCTTTCCTCTTCTCCAGACCAGTTAGTTGGACTAGAAACCTTTCCCATCCCAGTTCTGCAGTGGTTTTCAAGCAGTGTGCTGTGGCAGCTGGGGTGCCTTGAATGATGGTCAGGGGTGCCGCGGGAGACACTGGCCTCTGTCCCTCTTTCCTTCCCTCCCTCCTCGGATGCCATCTCTGCCTCCCCAAGGCTTGCCCAGCTGTTCTCCCCCAGAGAATGGTGCCTCTGGGGCTGGCCAGGGGGTGTGGGCTGCCAGGAGCTGAGAGGAAGCAAGCCAACTGGCGAGGGGCCCTTGCTGTTGGGAATGGACAGGCAAGTCCCAGGCCCCTTTAATATATCAATAACAAATCAACACAATGGCGCTATAATGATACAATCTGAATCATTAGGGGTGCATTGCAGCAGTCATTGCAAATCTCCATGAGTCGCCTTTCAGCCAGAAGCTCTGCAGCACAGGTGGTTCTGATGATTCCCCTGTAAGGAAGGCTTACAATGTAGGAGGCTTTGGGGCTTTGCAAGAGGGGGGAAAGTGGGGACATCATAGAAGTATGCATGATGTGGGAAAGGTGCGGAGCGATGTTTCCTCCTCCTAATATCAGAACCTGGATCTCTTTAAGAAAGCGGAATGATGGCAGATTCAGGCCAGACACAGTGCCTAGTGACACTGAAATTTCCTCCTTCCAGGGGCACTGATGGGGATGGCTTTCAGAAAGGATTCGTCAAATTCATGGAGGGTTAGACCATGTTGCACCTCCAGCCGCAGAGGCAGTCTACCTCTGCCTACCCGTTGCGGGTGTCCCCAGTGGGGAGAGTGGGGCTGCATTTGGAGTCTGCTTGGGGCTTCCCTTGGACATCTGCTGGGCTGCTGAGAGCTGGACTAGATGGGCCTTGGTCTGATCCTGCAGGGCTGTGACAATAAGAGCCTGGAGTATGGCTGCTTCGCGAGCAATTCAGGGAACAGTAGTGCAGAGTTGCATCTCCCTGGGAAGGGGCACGTGCTCAGCAAAGCTGTCTCTTGCTTCTGGTCCTAAGAGTTGGGGTGGGGACATGGAGGAAAGGGGTGCAGCCTTCTGTAGAGGCCGGAGTCTCTCCCCTGCCTCTCTCTGCCACCTCTGAGGTGCCCGAAAAGGCAGATAGCAGAGGAAGCGAACCAATAGTCACGTTCATCTGTACTGGCTCAGTATGCCCTATTCTGACAGATGCTGCCTTTCATAGTCACGCCCAAGAGCCTTTCCGCTCCAGAGATCTGGGGCTGAACCCGGGATCTGCACGCCAAGGCTGGAGTGCCAGCTGGCCACGTTGGGCACCTGCCTGGAGAGTGGAAGCCGGGGGTTCAAGGGACATCGTGCTGCTCCTGGCAACCCCCACCCAACCCGACGTCCTCCTCCGCCTGAATCCCGCTTCCCCCGGGACGCACTTCCCATCCTGGAGCGGCTGGGGTGGGAGCGCTCCCCACCCCCCTTTCCAGACTCTCCTCGTTCTTCTTCTTCATGCCTCGGGTGTTTTCCTGAGTGTATCTTCAGAACAACCCTCTGTGAGGGAGGCTAAGCTGGCCCAAGCTAGCTCAGCCAAGTTGCCAAGGCCAGCATTTAAGACCACGCACCCTTTCCCCTCAGATGATAAAGCCGGGATGAGTCATGCTAGCAGCCCGTGGCCTTGATGGGCTTTGAGGCAGCCCAGCCCCCTTCTCTGCAAGCAGGCTGCCTCCGGGGAGGACCAGCACTTTTCTGACGGGACAGAAGCGCACGACTTCCCCCTCCCACTTGCCGCCCGCCCCAGTCTTTGCTCAGTTTAGCGGCTCATCCCAGGTGGGAATTCGGGTGGCGCTGCTTGCAGAAGGAGAAGTGGCTGGCGCTAGCGGACACTCCCATTGTTCTTCTCAGGTAGGACTTGCGGGATCCAGACGAACGTTTTACCAAAAAGTATGGCTTGACTACTGATTTCCCATTTAAAGGAAGGCAAAACGACCAAAGTTTGGAGGACAGGTGAACAAAACCACGAATTACATTGAAAGTTCTGCGAGATGCAAAGGAAAGCTTGTGTTTTAAACTTGCATTTTACAGCTTGTTGCTTGGTGCGGTTAACGGAATGGGGATATTGAGAAAGAAGAGACTTGGAATTAGAAGGTTAGGATTTCAGGGTTAGATGGCTTGGATATTTGTGGTAGATCAAGTCAGAGTAAATGCGCACCTTGAGAACCACTGTATTAGACGTGTGTGGCGTATTAAGAATCTGAAAATAGATATAAAGTTAGTTTATACACAAAGACTCTATTTTGGGTTTCACCAGAAGACACTTTTTATAGACAAAAGGGTGACGGATAAAGAGAAATGGTTAATCTACTGAGAGTTCTTAAAGTGGAAACGGGGAGATTGTAAAATTTAAACAAGGGTTTCTCTTTTACACTTAATAAAAGAGGGTTGGGGTGTTGTTTATGGGTTCTTTTTTTCGGGGGGGGGTTTGCTGTTGCTGATGTTAATTTATTTTTCTCTTTAGCTTGGATTATATGATTTACGTGGAATCTTATTATTTATGTGGATTTTTTTTCAATTTCGTTGTGTACTTTTTGATATTTTGTTCATTGTTTACGACTAGTTTTGTTATGTTTGCACTTATGTAATTTCTTTTTTTTTTTTTGTAAGCTGCCTTGCACATGGTTTGAAATTTGGAAAGGCAACATACAAATAAATGATTGATTGATTGATTGATTGAGAGATTCTAGTTGGAAATGAAGACTTGGGGTATGGAAGAGTGGAAGACGGGTTTTGAGATACAATTATGCACATCATGTGATATCAAAAATGTACAAACTTTTGTTGAAATCCTAAATGGAAGAGGAACAGATTAAAAAGTGCAGGATTAAAGGGGCAATATTTTCTCTTTTTTTGGTTATATTGTACAGTTGGAATAGTGGTAACATATGTGGACTAAAGAGTTAAAATAATAATTGAGTTATGACTTAAAATAGACTTTTAAATATATATATATATTTAAGTATTGTTGGTATCTAACTCCCGAGAAGTTATTTAGAATACATGAAAACATACCAAATGTTTGTTGGAAATGTCAAGAAGATGAAGGGACATTTTCTCGTGCTTGGTGGACATGTGAAATAGCTTAAAACATATGAGAGACAAATACATACATTGTTTTTGAAGGTTCCTATTCAACTGTTGGGACTTACCGATATACAGAAAGCCTTTCCTGACTATAGCGCTGCAGCAGCTCCCAGCCAAGTGCTAGGAAATGTTCCCCAGCAGATGGCATGCTAGGAGGTCCTGCACCACTGGGTTTTTCAAGTATTCAGAGAAATTGTGGATTTTAGGACTTAGAAATGGGTCAGCAGCTTCATTTGGCAATGCCAGAAAAGACTGCCCCTTCAAATTCTGTTTCTAACGCGTATAATAATTTAATAATTATATTTTTTAATTATTTCTACCCGGCCCATCTGGCTGGGTTTCCCTAGCCACTCTGGCGGCTTCCAGCAAAAGATTAAAAATACATTAAAACATCAGTCATTAAAAGCTTCCCTAAACAGGGCAGCCTTCAGGTGTCTTCTAAATGTCATATACTTGTTTATTTCTTTGGCATCTGGTGGGAGGGCGTTCCACAGGGCGGGCGCCACTACCGAGAAGCCCTCTGCCTGGTTCCCTGTAACTTCGCTTCTCGCAATGAGGGAACCACCAGAAGGCCCTCAGCGCTGGACCTCAGTGTCCGGCCTGACCGATGGGGCTGTATTGAAGCACAATAGGGGGTGGCGTAGGGACTTTGCACAGGTGATTGATGGTCAAGAAAAGGCAACCTTTGTGCTGTTTTATGTCAGGAGTTGGGAAATCTAGAAGTAGTACTCCTTTTTGCACGTTCTTACTTCCTGTACTGCTTGAATGGAAGAGGAAAACTTCACTTCCTAATTAATTATGTTAAGCGAGGCAAATGTTAGGTCAGGAAGCTGAGCGCAGTATACCTGAAGGAGCATCTCCACCCCCATCCTTCAGCCCGGAGGTCCTCCTCCGAGGGTCTTCTGGTGGTTCCCTCCCTGCGAGAAGCGAGGTTGCAGGGAACCAGGCAGAGGGAGGGCCTTCTCGGTGGTGGCAGCCTCTCTGTGGAACGCCCTCCCTACAGGTGGCAAGGAGATGAGCAACTATCAAACCTCTGGAAGGCAGCCCTTTATAGGGAGGCTTGGAATGTTTGTTGTTTTAATATGTGTTGGAAGCCGCCCAGAGAGGCTGGGGAAACCCAGTGAGGTGGGTGGGGTACAAATGACACAATTACATTTATAGCCCCCATTTCCTGCAAGGAGGTCCAGTTGGTGTGCAGAGTTCTCCCCCCCCCCCATTTTATCCTCACAACAACCCTTTGAGGTAGGTTAGGCTGAGCGTGAGTGCCTGGCCCAGGGTCACCCAGTGAGCTTCAGGGCTGAGTTTGAATGCCTGCCCCCAGCATTCCTCCTCTGCAAGGCCTGCCTCCTCCCATGGCAAAGTCTGCTCACACACTCTCAAGCCCCCATGGATGGCTGAGGCAGGTAAGGTTGTCTGTGTTGGAGGAGGGCAGGAGCAGGCAAGGTGAGCCATGCCCCCAAAGGAGGCAGCTGCAGCAGCCCCCTCCTCCTGCTGCCCTCCAGGAACAGGGCGGGGAGGGACCAGCCCCCAGGAAGGACATGTTTGCCTCCCTCTGCAGTGCTCACAACAAGAGGGGAATGAGGCCACCCAGGCCCTCTGGAGCACAGAAGGGCTCACCATCCTTGACTTTCCCCCTTCAACTGCCTTTTTACCCAATCCCTCATTTTGAGGAAGTCTCCTCTTTTGAAGTCAAATGTGACTGTTCTGGATTTCCTTAGCAATTGTCCACTTCCATGCTGTGTATGTTGAATTTGATAGCACTGTGGTCACTGTTCCCATTTGATTCAACCACACCTACATCTTGTCAGTTGAGAGCATCAGGCAGAGCACCCAGCACCTACCGAATCCTTTTTTTATTCCAGCAGGTCTTTTTAACGGAAGTCTGATGTCATCCATGTTAACTTTTCCTGCAATGTATTTCTCGTGTGTCACTTCAGAGATGATTCTAGTCAAGTGGTGTATAAGCTGTTTAAATAGTAAATAGTTGAATGCAATTTTAAAAATAATAATTGTATAACAAGGGGGAAAGCATACTTGTATCTGACCATATCTTAATGGGCACAGACTTTGATAAATAGCATCCTAGCCATAGGCTAATTTTGTGGAGTTTAAAGCTAAGCATACAAGTTCTCAAAGCATGCTTTGAAATCCATATGAACTCTAGTATGCTGTGGGGGGAAGAGGGAGGATGTGGTTGGCTGAAATGAAGTCCGATCCTGTACAGATAAATCACTAGTGGAAGCGCCAACAGAAACGTGTACAGATTCCACACAATCACGAGGAAGCCTGAATCTGGGCAGGACCTTGTCTCTTTGCTGGACCATATGGATTACAACATAATTTTGATGGGAGATATGAATGGAGTGGTATCTACTTACATGGACAAGGCACAAAGACAGGTAGTCACCAAAGATGGTAGGCTACCGAAAACCTTGTTTGACATGACAGACAACTTGGACTTAGTGGATATTTGGAGAATTAGAAACCCCTTGGCAAAAGAGGGAACTTTCTTTTCTGAAGCCAAAATGACTTGGACAAGAATTGACCAAATTTGGATAACTAGAGGAATGGCACCAAAGACAAGAAAGGTGGAAATCTGCCCGAAAATTTGCTCCGACCATAACGCTGTTAAGATGGAAATGAGACTAATACCAACTGGCTCCTTCAGATGGAAGATGAATGACACCTTATTTAGAGATGAAGAATTTCTTAAGAAGGCCCAAAAAACTCTAAGAGACTACTTCGAGATAAATCTTAGTTCCAACGTGGAGAAAAGAGTAATCTGGGATGCAAGTAAAGCTGTTATGAGAGGGTTCTTAATACAACAGAATGCGATAAAGAAAAGAACTCAAAATGAGAAGAAGGATAAAATTATGAACAAAATGAATGAATGTGAAAAAAGATTGCGAGTAAATCCCAAATCTCAAGAGATCTTGAGAGAGTTAAAGTTATATCAAGTACAATATATGAAAATAATGAATCAGGAAATAGAATGGAAAATTAAACAAATGAGACAAAAGACTTTTGAATCGGCCAATAAATGTGGTAAATTGTTGGCATGGCAAATGAAAAAGAGACAAAAATTAAATACGATTACGAATTTAGAAGTGGAAGGAAGGAATATACAGAACCCTGCAGAGATTAGAAGTTGTTTCCAGAAGTATTTTAAAAGACTATACATTCAAGGGCCAGTGAAAGAAACAGACTTAGACCAATTTTTGAAAACAAATGGACTACAAAAAATATCTCAAGAAAAGAGACTAATTTTGAATGACAGAATAACGGAACAGGAAATAGAAGGTGCCATTCAAAACATGCAACTGGGTAAATCTCCAGGACCAGACGGCTTGACCTCTAGATACTACAGATCTTTAAAAGAATGGCTAATTCAACCATTGAAAGAGGTCTGCAACGAAATAATGGAGGGGAGGAGGGCACCAGAGTCGTGGAAAGAAGCATATATTACACTTGTACCAGAAACAGAGGCTGAAAAGACACAACTAAAGAACTACCGCCCTATATCATTACTCAATGTGGATTACAAAATTTTTGCAGATATTTTGGCGAAGAGATTTAAAAAAGTGCTGTTGGAAGAGATTCATAAAGACCAAGCGGGCTTTCTCCCAGGAAGACATTTGTCTGATAATTTGAGGAATATAATTGATATTTTGGAAAAACTAGAAGTGAATATAAACACTAAAGCAGTGTTGATATTCGTAGACGCGGAGAAAGCCTTTGACAATATTTCTTGGAATTTTATGAAGAAGAATCTTCAGGGTATGGGGGTAGGCCAAGGTTTTGAGAATGGTATAAGTGCAATTTATTCAGAACAAAAGGCTAAACTAATTGTAAATAACGTTGTGATGGAAGAACTTAAAATTGAAAAAGGGACACGACAAGGCTGCCCAATTTCCCCTCTTCTTTTTATTTCGGTCCTGGAGGTGTTGCTGAATATGATTAGAAGGGACCAGATGGTTAAAGGTATACAGGTCGGAACTAAACACTATAAATTGAGAGCATTTGCAGATGACTTAGTATTGACGTTACAGGAGCCAGAATCTAGTACTAAAAGAGTTTTAGAACTGATTCAAGAATTTGGTCAAGTGGCAGGATTTAAATTGAACAAATTAAAAACCAAGGTTCTAGAGAAAAACTTAACACCGTTTGAAAGAGAGAGGTTTCAGAATGAGACAGGTTTAACAGTGGTTAAGAAAGTTAAATACCTGGGGATTAACATGACAGCAAAAAATGGGAACTTATTTAAGGATAACTATGAAAAATGTTGGTCAGAAGTGAAAAAAGATTTAGAAATTTGGTCAAATTTGAAGCTTTCACTGCTAGGCCGTATTGCTGCGATAAAAATGAATGTATTGCCTAGAATGTTGTTTTTGTTTCAAACTTTGCAGATTGTGGACAAAATGGACTGTTTCAAGAGGTGGCAGAAAGATATTTCTAAATTTGTCTGGCAGGGCAAGAAACCCAGAATAAAATTTAAAATACTAACAGATGCAAAGGAAAGAGGTGGATTTGCCCTGCCAGACCTCAAACTTTATTATGAATCAGCAGCTTTTTGCTGGTTGAAAGAATGGCTACTTCTTGAAAACACTGACATTTTGGATTTGGAAGGTTTTAATAATGTATTTGGATGGCATGCATATTTATAGTATGATAAGGTCAAAGCACGCAAAGCATTTAAAAACCACATTGTCAGGAAAGCGCTATTTAATGTTTGGATAAGATATAAGGATTTGCTAGAAAATAAAACCCCAAGGTGGCTGTCACCAATGGAAGCGAAAGCCTTGAAAAAGGTCAATATGGAGGTCAAATGGCCGAAATATTGGGAAATTTTGGAACAAGACGGAGATAGACTGAAATTGCAGAGTTTTGAAAAACTAAAAAACAAAGTGCGAGACTGGCTTCATTATTATCAAATAATGGAGGCATTTAAATTGGACAGGAAAATTGGCTTCCAGGTGGAAAAATCAAAATTAGAAACAGAATTGTTAGAACCCAATACTAAGAATTTGTCAAGAATGTATAACTTGCTGCTGAAATGGAATACTCAAGATGAAACGGTAAAATCGGCTATGATTAAATGGGCACAGGACGTAGGACATAACATTATGTTTGCTGACTGGGAACAGTTATGGACCACAGGTATGAAATTTACGGCATGTAATGCCTTAAGAGAGAATATTATGAAAATGATATACAGGTGGTACATAACCCCAGTCAAGCTTGCGAAAATCTATCACTTGCCCGATAACAAATGTTGGAAATGTAAAGAAATTGAAGGTACATTTTTTCACCTTTGGTGGACGTGCCCAAAGATTAAGGTCTTCTGGGAAATGATATATAATGAATTAAAAAAGGTATTTAAGTATACCTTCCCTAAGAAACCAGAGGCCTTTCTCCTGGGCATAGTCGGCCAAATGGTGTTAAAAAAGGATAGAACTTTCTTTATGTATGCAACAACAGCAGCAAGAATACTCATCGCAAAGTATTGGAAGACACAAGAACTTCCCACGCTGGAGGAATGGCAGATGAAACTTATGGACTATATGGAACTGGCTGAAATGACTGGTAGAATCCGTGACCAGGGAGAAGAGTCGATGGAGGAAGACTGGAAGAAATTCAAAGACTATCTTCAGAAACACTGCAAAATGAAGGAATGTTAGAGTGATGTTGGACTGAAAACAAGTGGTTTCCAGCTGCACAGGTTAAAGTTATGGAAATTTGATATTAAAAGGGAAAACTTTAAAGTTATATGATATTAAGATCAAGGACTAGGTTTAAAAAAAAATTGAAGTTATATATTTTAACATTTTACTAAATTAAAGATTGGGATTAAAAAAAAGTGGAAAAGAAACTGCTGAACAAACAATGTGGACTGGAATACAAAGGAGGGAGGTTTGAGGAAGTCTAGAAAATAAGTCATGTAAAATTGGAAATGGAAAGGAGAGTTTGTTTTTAATTGTTGTGTTTTGTGTTTTTATTGTTAAGTTTTGTATTATTTTTATGTGAGTTTTTCTGTTTTTTTTGTTTTATGTTGTTTTAAACTTTAATAAAAATTATTTTAAAAAAAAGAAAAAAGGACCTTGTCTCTTTGCCTGTCATTTGTGGCTGCTCCACCCAGCTCTGAGACACCTTCCGGAGTGAAACAGTGATCGGGGGGGCGGGGGAGGCAAGAGGATGGAGCAGCCTAAACCCCTCGGCAGGTACTTTGAAAACAGACTCTTTTTGTCTGGATCTTCCCCGCGCAAAGATGGGTCTGTATGCCTTTTGAGCAGAGGAGGAGGGTCTGTGGAACTGCCCACCACTGCGGTGTACTGTTCCCAGGATAGGTAAAGATCATTCAACAGTTTTCAAATCGAAAAACGGTGTTTCATTTTGAGACCCTTTGTAACACCATCCACTTCATTTAAGCACAACCTACGACCCTTGAGGTTTTTACTGAAGCAAAAGGATTGATTCCATCCCTGTATCAAACAGCTGTGATTTGAGGATCGTCTGTTTCATAGCAGCTCCTGTGCCCCTTCCCTCTGCTGCATTTGGCATGAAATTGCCGGTGATTTCCCCAGGAGTAAAAAGGCCTCCCTACTCTGGGCTTATTCTTGGGAATTACTTTGCAACAAAGAAGAAAGCTTTTCGTCTTCTGTTTCTTCTCGTTTTTATGTTTTCAAAATGCTTGATATCTGACACTGATTTCTGTATATTGTGTTTTCTTTGTTTTTCAAGCTTTCATAAAAAATAGCCTTTGAAACCAGCTGGTACAGTGGTCAGAAGACTTGCCTTCGTGTCCACAGAATGGAGAAGAAAAGTTCGCCCAACGAATCCCTGGGTGCGACCACAGAGACCTCCAGCTGCCACCTGGCTGAGCCTTCTCATTGCCAGCTCACTTCGATGCCCTCTGTTCCCAGAGCTGCTTCCCTTAGCCAGGAAGCGTCGGGGTCCCAGCAGCCTTCCCAGCAGGCCTCCCACATTTCCTCCTCCTTGGGCAGTGCTCCATTGCAGGTCCCCGAGCAGCTTTCCGAAGAAAGGCCCCCTGGCACTGGCCAAAGTGCTTCCCTCCCATCTCTGGATGAGGTTTCTTCTTCCCAGTGCACCACCCAGGGAATGGGTCACCAGCGTGCAGTGATGTTCTCTAGCCTGCAGTCTGGGAGTAGGAAAAGTGTGATCTGCTTTGCGGGCATCTCCTTTGAGAGTGCTCTCCAGGGGACCCAGGCTGTTTCCTCTACCTCTAAGTCTCCAGAGGGGTCTGTCCCAGCTCCGAGCACAGCTGATCTGGCTAAAGGCAGCCAGGGGCAAGGCCAGGTAAGTCCAGATTGAGAGGTAGGGAAAGGGCTTTGAGGCTGTAATGCCCTCCTTGAGTCTCTCCAGCTGGTTTGGACAACTGCCCCCATCCCTGACCCCTGGCCATACCGCCTGGGCCTGGTGAGAGATGGAGCCCCAGAACACCGGGAGTGCACCAGGCTGGGGATGTCGTGAGGTGGAAGGCAAAAGAAGGCAGACAGCCCATCCCGGGGTCGGTCCTTTTCCTCCTTCTAGCTTAATGGCTCACCTGAGCCACCATCCTTTAAACTGGGGAAGCAGCAGCGGCTCATCAGAACTCACAAGTTAGGAAGTCCTATGTTATAGTCCCCATCTTCTTGTTATGTCCTGTTGGTGGGGAGAATCGTGCCGTTTTCCTGTGGGTGGGTGGGCAGCCAGCCAGCAGCAGGCTGGCAGGTGGGCCCAGGGAAATGGCTTTGTTGGGGGAGCCTCAGAACTCGTCCTCTGCATGTTTGTTCCCTGTTGCCCCAAAGTGGGAACTGTCTTGCAATTCAGGCTTGTGGCACACAGGTAGAGAAGGGGAGCCGTTTGTCTCTTCAGATGCCTGGGAGAAGAGAGCAGTGGGTGGGGGCAGCCTCTGCCCCCCCCTTCTAGAAAGGAGGCCTTTGCCAACATGGGTGCAATTCTGCTCCATGTGGGGAAAGTGTTTATCCATCATGGACTTGGGGGGATGCTGCTGCCAACCAATATGGGCTTTGAAGGATATTTTTTTACTGTAGGCCTGTTTATTCTGCTGCATTTCAATGTTTGCCTATTTTCGGACCTAGTTGTAAAGTACCTTGAGATTCCCACATAATAGGTTGCAGGTAAATACACTAAAAATAAGACCTCCCCCCCCCCATCATGTCACAAAGTCAATTGACACAGAGCCTAGAATAATGCCAACGAGCTCTTCTACCTGGAAGTGCAACATCAGCCCTTCAACACATCAGCATGATGTGCAGTTGTCACACGGCTACGACTCATAAACCATGAATGCAGGTCTGAATAGTGCCCCTTTGGAAACCCCCACCCTCCATGCAGAAAAAGAGCATCAGCCCCTGAAATCCTTTCAGTATGAAGTGTAGGAATGACAGGCAGCTAAAAAACTGTCTCCTCGGCTATTTGGCTCATGTGTCTCATAGAACAAACTCCGTGGACAAAAACAGCCTTGCCAGGAATGTGAGCCGACTTTAATCCAGCCTGCCCTGAAATATCTCAGAAGTGAAGCAGGAGAAAGAGGCCCAGTTTATGGCGGTGAGCTGACTTGGTTTTGAGTAGGAGGGTGTGCGCTGCAGGGGACTGGTCTGCTTATGTGAATAGGCTGGACTACAAAATCTCTGGCTGCTCTTATATTCTTTTCCTGCAAGGCTGCAGTTAGGTTAGTGAGCGGCAGGCTATTGCCTATCTTGTGTATCAGCAGCACTGTAGAGTCAGGCCAGATGGCAAATCCTGATAGTTGGGGTCGGGATGCATATGGAATGGGTTGGGGAAAGAGGGGTGGCCACTTCCAATCTACCAGGAAGCATTTTTCTGCTGGAGAAACAGCTTGCACCAGCAGAGGGAGGCAGCACTCCACAGAAAACCTCTCTGTCATACAAGCAGTCCTCTACAAGGAGATCCTTGGGCTGGGAGGGGGCTGGAAGTGACCATATTCCAGATGAGGGGGAGCATGAAGGCAGGCTCTGGGCTTTCGTTTCGTGTTGGAATGGAGATGTAGAATCACTTCTTTTGTATTCAGGTCAGGACAAGAGATCCACACCTGGGAGCTTGACGGCAACTGAAGGGATCCATGGTGATCCAGGGCAAGCTGCGCTTGCTGCTCAGGTAAGGCCAGAAGGAGGCTTACCAGGCGTCCCCGGTTGCCAGGGACAGTCCCCGGATTCAGCAATCTGTCCCCGGCAGAAATTTGTCCCCGGAATGTCCCCGGATTTACGCCTGGGGACTTCCAGCGCTGCAACATGGCTGACGCCATGGCAGCAAGCAGCATCGGAGGTCCCGACTACATCCGGGGACAGTAATTAAATCCGGGGATATTCCAGCCAGCCAATCCGCTGGCTGGGGGGGTGCCCCTACCTTGCTGCAGCCACCGCCACTGAGGAGAGGGAGAGCCCGACCCGAGAGAGAAGAGACCCAGAGGAAGGTCTGTCTGCTTTAACGCCTCATTGCTGAGCAAAAAACAGCGTTCTTGGCCGTTCCTGTGGCATACACCCCTCCCCCCTTTTCTCCAGCTGGGCGGCTTGTCTTGGGGGCGTTGAGGCAAAGCACAGCAGCGGGGATCCCCTGCCCCCCCCCCACTTTGTGGGAGAGCTTGCTTGCAGATAGGGATAGTGCACGGTTGGAGAGCCTTTTATTTGTAATTGCTCTGGTTGCTTAGAAGGGTAGTTGGCGGATGAAGTTAATCAAGTCAACTTTAATCGTTTAACCTGCCAGGAAAAGGGCCAGTTTAAAACAGCGGCTGTCTAGTTCACAGAGTTCCTGAACAAGCATGCATGGAAACACCGGTTATTATAATAACTGAAATGTGCTTCATTTGCAACTAAGTAGAGCCTCTCTGCTAATGCAGAGCACAATCCACAGCTTCAGGCAAGGCCATTTATATACCCAGAATCCAGAGCAGCCTCTTCTCCTACTCCTCTGAAGTACCACCACTGCAACACCAGCGCTTGGCCTTCTGGCACCTGCAGGCTAGGGAAAGAGCTCTTTGGCACCCTGGGGTGGAGCTGCTTCTCAGCAATAGCACTGTCTGCTCATTCCCAACTTCTTCAACCAGTGCCTCTGTGCCTTGTGTAAATGTCTGGAGTAAATGTCTAGCAGGAAGTGTCTGTCCTCTCCAGGATGTTGAAATACTGAAGAAGGCACCCAATAGCCCTAAGACGGGGGCGGAAACAGTACTTAAGGATGATCAAGCATTGCGTATGAAGGTCCAGGAGCTTGTAGAAAACCTCCAGCCATTCCCTGCAATACTCCAGGATCCGCAAGGAAGAGGTATTTTTGAGAATCCTGTCTTCACAAATTCCGGGGACATGGCCCTCCCAGTGTTAAGGTGGGGAGGTGGGGTTGGGAGTTTGCAGATAAGAGTCAAAAGTTAAAAATGTAAAGGCTACTGGAATTCTATTTAAAAATCAAAAGTCGCTGTGGTGGTTCAAGTTACAGTGTCAGACAAAAGACAAGATGGAAAAGAAAAGATAAGGAAGAGAGAAAGGAGATAGAGAGAAAAAGAAGAAAGAAAAAAAACGAAAACACAAAAAATCCTACTGAAAATTGTTTGTTTGTTTGTTCAGAAAAGAGAAGGAAAAGAAAAAAAACATTGTAATAAGTAAATAGAAAATGGGGGGGGGAGTGGGGATGGAATAGAAGTTATATATAGAGAGAATTCTTTAATGAGAAATTTAAAAAAAAACTTTTAAAACTTTTTTTGAGTAATAGCAGCTCTTTTGGCTGAGGTGTGGCATGCAGCTGAAACAGTATTTAAGGAAACTCAAGCATTGCCTATGAAGGTCCAGGAGCTTGAAGAGAAACTCCAGGCGTTGCCAGCAACACTCCAGGAGCCACAAGCCAGAGGTATTTTTGAGAATCCTGTCTTCACAAATTCCGGGGACATGGCCCTCCCAGTGTTAAGGTGGGGAGGTGGGGCTGCGGGTTTGCAGATAAGAGTCAAA